>NC_091516.1:69408217-69741502 GCF_947461875.1 Haliaeetus albicilla | reverse complement strand
AAAACCCCAAACAAAAAACAAGCCCCAAAACCACCACCACCCCCTCACCCACAGCTCGACACCCTGCTGCTATCCTCTTTGCTCCCATAAAAGTTTATAATCGGGTTGGAAGCCGGGGGAAAAAAACCTGCGTGGGGAAAGGGGGTGAAATACATGAAAGAAGTTTTATTGTTTTTTTTTTCCCCCCCAAAGAGATGCTGCTTTCTTTAAAAAAAAAAAAAAGAAAAAAGCCCTCAACTTTGATGTATCGTGATCACAATTTTTTTTTTTTTCTCTCCTTCTTTCCCTGTCAGCTCTGAAATCTGAGGCTGGGAGCCGGCTGCAGAGGAGAATCCTTCATCATTTCTGAGATCAGAATAAACGCTTGATTTTGTCCCGAAATAATGAAGAGATTTTCAATGAGTCCCTTGGCCAAGCCGTCTCTATTGTATATTGCATTGATAAAAAGGATGTTATTGACTATGCAACAGTAGGCTCCTTTCCTCTCTCTCCCCTCTTTCCAAATAAACTCTCGGTCCTCGCTCTTGGTCAGTGAAAAGGTGAAACGAATAAGATTAAACCGGACAAAAAAAGCAAGCTCGCTATGTATATCATCTAGATTTTACTCCCCAGACTGTGAAGAGACAGGGAGTAAAAGAGGCAGAGCAAGGCACGGGGAGAGAGAGAGAGTGAGAGAGAGAGAGAGACAGAGACAGAGACACAGACACAGGCACAGGCAGAAAGCCTGGGAGAAGGTGGACGGACCCAGCAGCCGCAGCCCGGCTCCTCCCGGACCCGGCTCCCCGCCGCCGGCCCCGGCTCCCCGGCCCCGCCGGCCCACCCCAGGCAAGTCTCCGCTTCCCTCCTCGGGGTTTCGGGGCGGAGGGAGGGGAGCGGGGCCGCGGCACTTGGCGGGGAGACCTTCCCCTATCCCCCCCCCCGCCTTCCATTACCACCCCCCCATATCCCCGGCGTCCTGTTATCTGGGCATCCCGTTATTGGGGTGGAGGGAGAGGTGCCTTGCCCTCATGTTGTCCCGAGAATTCCCCCCCCCGCCAACCACCCCCCCCCCCCCGCGCCTCCTTCTCCTGCTTTCCCTTTCCCCCTATAGAAACGTGTGTGGGTATTTGCACTGCACCCCTCGCGCGTCTGTCAGAGCTGACCCACGCGTGTACCGCAAACACCCGACCCCACGTCAATGCCGAGCACAACTTCTAGGGCTGGCAGCGGCAGCAGCAGCAGCAGGACGCCGGGGTAGGGAAGTGCGAGCATCCTAACGCTCTTGTCTTTCACCTGCTCTGTTTGTTATTTGATCACCTAATGAAAAGATCGATGGCAGCCTGTTTATCCGGGTGATAGTGTCAACAGATTAAAGGGGCAGCAATCAGATGCTTCCCAGCCGGGCTGGGCGCAACCGCAATCAGGAGGAAGCCCAAACCCGCTCACATTGCCCTGGTCTGGGTAGGGTGTGTATGTGTGTGTGTATATATATATATATATATATATACACACACATATATATGCGTGTATGTGCGCGGCAGGGAGGTATTTTCTCCAATCGCCTGGCTGTAAACGCTCGGCGGTTTTCCTTTGCTGCGTGCTGAGGGAAAGCGACTGTTAAATGTGGGTTTTAAAAAAGCCGATGCGTGAAGGGCCGGTGAAGTTTGCGGGAGTCCCGAGGAAAATCCCGTCTGCGGCGTCCTGTGGTTGTGCAGGAGGCTGGGGCGGGTGGTGGTGGGGGAGAGCCGGGACGGAGGGCATCCATCAATAAAAGTAGCCTCATGCCTCAGCTGACCAGGTTAAAACACAGTTCAATCGACGGGAGGCATTTCCTCTCCCCGACAAATTACAGGGACACTTAAAAATGGTCACAACTCACATTTAATTGGGAAATGAGCTGTGATTGCTTTTTAACCTCTGCGGATCTGGAATGGGCAGAGGAGACGGCGCTGGGGACTTGCTCAGACTTAATTTTCCTTCTGTCGCCCTAGACCCCACTTTCCCCAGGCCAGGGTCTAGGCTAGGATCTGAAGGTAGCAGAGTTTTTGGAGGATTTAGGGTCTGGGTTCCCCCCACTTTTTCTCTCCCCCCCCCTTTCTGTGTTTCTCTTTCTCTCCCCCACCCCTCCCCGTCCGCCCCCGTGTAACCCAACCCTGGACGGTGCTGGCTCCTCTCTCTTCTCCAGCCTTCTCGTCCCCTCCGGAAAGGAAAAGTTCCTCTAGAGATCAGTGGTGACAACTTCTACAGGCTATTTCTGGCGGGGAGGGAGGCGAAGGGGGTGGTGGTGGGGTGGGGGAGAGTGTACTATAAACCCCAATTAATGGTGGTATTATTATTATTTTGTAAGCGGCCGGGCTGCATGTAAGCTGGGAGCCGAGACCCGTAGCCTGCATTTTTCAAAACAAACGTTAATTGTTTGTTTCACCTGCCAATCTCCACAAGGCAATATATATATATAAAAATACACTCACACACGCACGGATGTACATCTATACGTGTGTGTGTATATATATATATGCACACACGCACGCAGGGAGCGGGGTAGACGGAGGACAATAAATGCGCAGGCTGCTGTCACAGGGCGCAGCGAGCAGCTCTGACGTGCAACAACGTCCCTCTCCTTCCCAATTTTTAGCATTTTTAGCAGTCCCCTGCTCTGGCCGGTGGACACCTTCAAGCCGGGATGCTGTAAAACCAGAGGGTCATGTTGGGGTCCCTTCCCCTCTCCCCCATACCACACACCCCCACCCCGGTCAGAGCCGTCGGGGCAGCCCCTTTCCCGGGCTGGGCCATTTGCAAACGGGATGTGACCGGTCATAATGGGACACCCCAGCCTCCCCAGCCTTAATTGTGTGTCCCGGACCTGTTACCCCCCACTCTGGGTCCTCCGCAGCCGTGCTGGGGACTGCGATGCTGGGCCAGGCCTCCACAGCCACAGTGCCCAGCCAGGCCTCATTTCCCATCAGCGGTGCTGGGGCCTTTCCTCCCAGGCCTTTTCCTTCTTTTGCCCCCCCCTTTTTTTCCCCTTTCTTCCCCCCCCTTCTCCTCCCCCCCCCCCGCTTCGGCTAGACCTGAAGGACAACCAAGTTCTTTGAGGAACGCGATATGCGATGTGCAGATGGGGGGGGTGGTGATCCTTTATGACGGGAAGCGGTCGCCCCCTGCCCTGGGAAGGGGGTCTTGGGTGGGTTGCATGACCTTCGGCAGCCGGGGTGGGGGGGGATGGACACTCCAGGCGGGGGGTCTGGGCTCCTCACTTGCTGCTGCCTGTATCACCTGCCTGGAGCAGCCCTGTGGGATGCACACTCCGGGGGGTGGTGGGCTTTGTGCCAACCCCCTGCCACTTTCTAAAAGAAGCCCGATGCCGGGGGGGGGGTGCCCACCACCCCTCAACCACCCCGGGCCTCCCGGGTGGGCATCTTCCCTCTAGGTATCCCCGTTACTATCGCCCAAGCCCATCACCCAGGCCCTTTCACTACACCCCACTGAAGGCTGCTGGCCTTGGAAAAGAAGGGCCTCCACCTTCCCTCCTAAGCGCCCCCCCCCGCACTTGCCCCTGGCCCCCCATCACGCACATCCTTTCTTATTTATTTCTTTTTTTTTTAATCACTCGTGGGAGCAGACTACTTCCCCCCCCCCCCCCCCCCGCTTCCCACACAGAAACGTCCTCCTGGGGTTGCGGCCGACATCCCCGCATTGTCCGGAGCCACCACACATCCCAGAGGGTCCCACGACCCCCGGGGAGAGGTCCGTGTCCCCGTGTCCCGTGTCCCCCCCCCCCCCCCCCGCCGTGCTCCTGCTGCTCCTCGCCCTCCGCCTGTGCTTAACCCAGAGGTGCGACCGCCCTTCCCCTCCGCGCACGCCGCCTGCTTCCCTGGAATTATTTTAGACGGGATTGGCAAAAAAGCGGCGTGACAACGGCCCCCCCTCCCCAATCTCGCCCCCCCCCCCCGCCACCCCCTCGGGAAGGCAATCTGCTGTCCCCGCAGCCTCCCCGGCAGCGGGGCCGCGCCGAGCCGGGGTTTGTCATTTGTTAGCGCTTAAAAGTACCGGGCTCCGGTGCCAACCCGAAAGCAGGGCGCTGAATCACAACTTTGCGCTCGCCATCCATCCAAACAGAAACGCCTGAGCATCCGAAAGTCTGCTTTTTTTTTTTTTTTTTTAAATTAAAAAGAAAAAAAAAAGAAAAAAGAGTAAAAAAAAAAAAAATCTGTGTCTGGAAGTAAAAAAAAAAACAAACCCAAACCACCCCCAAACCCCCCCAAACTCAAAAAACAAAAAACCCATGTCTGCGTGGGGAGGGGAGAGAAAGCACCCAAACCGAAGGCCACTTGCCTAACAGCATAAAGGAGCATGGCAATTCCCAAGTAGAGCTGCAGGAAAAGAAATTGATGACCTCTTGATGCAAATCAAACCTTCTTTATATAAGGCAAATCTGGGAAACATTTTCAACACACTGGTGAATCCAGGACCAAATATTTACTTTCGGCACAAATAAAGCTGCGGTGATCTGAGAGCCGAAGCCAAGAGAAACAAAAGTGTACAAAAGCCATTAACACGAGGCTTTGCGTTGAAACACCTCTGACTGTATTTTAAAGCCCCGGCTCCTGTTAGGGATGAATTTGGTGTTATTTATGATTCCGAATTGGGCTGGAGCTTTTGATGGAGAGCTGACGTTTAGAAACGAGTTTGAAAGTTGTGAGATTGTCCTGACAACGCAATCGACGGCAGTATATAATCATTTTCTTAATAGTTACCTGTCAGAGATCCCATTTCTTTTACTGCGGGGATTAGTCCGTCAGGAGTAGATTCGAGCTGGACTTTCCGCAGACCAGAGACCGGCTCCAAGACGTTTAAGTATTTAATGTCACTTTCTCCCCTGCATCCGAGATAAAACGGTGCAAAAGTATTTTGCTGGGGAAAATGCAGCAGTGCTGCTGGTAACAACAGTAGCGATATAATCATATTTACCTCATCAGAAGTTGATCTGAGTAATAAACCTTAGCATTTTCACTTAAACTGTCAGGAGTAAGATATGTTTATTACAGCGTATTCTGTCTGCGTGGGGAGGACGGGGATGCGCTTTAGATAAAGTTTAAACGAAACAGAATCAACACAGCAAATCGCTCTAGCACAACACAAAAGCTGTAAATGACTGCTATGTATTTTACCACGCGAAGGCTTTTTTTTTATTATTTATTATTATATATATTTTTTATTCACACGTTTCTAGGGGTGAAGCCCGGGCATATCCAACGATGTCGTTAATAAGGTATACAAAATTGCCTGATCCTACCAAACGGGGCTGGAGTTATATGTTTTATTGTTAACCCCTTGCACTGAATCTTCTGAAGCTGAAAGGGAAAAGGAAAGGGCTTTTGTCCGAGTTGATCCTTGGCTATTCTGGGGCTCAGGTTGGTGTGAAAGGGACGAGGAGGTCACTTGAAATCTCCTTTTATCTACTCCTATTTTCTCTCTGGATCAGCAACTTTGAATAGACACCATCTAATCGCTCGTAATGGAAAAAGAAAAAAAAAAGGAAAAAAAATAAAAAAAGGGTGTGTGTGTGTGTGCTCCGGGGAGCAACGAAAATGCTTTTTTTTCGCGGGGGCTGCCTGGCCGGAGAGGGGTGCGTGCCCGTGGGTGCGCGCAGGCAGGGACTCGCGTGGGCAGACCCCTGCAGCCGGCGCCTGCCATGCGCGCCCCCTGCGCGCCCGCGGAGGCACAGCCGTGCCCCCCCCCCCCCCCCCCGCGAGGCAGGGTACTGCGTCCAGAGCCCCAGAGAGCCCCTCAGGGGGTACGGACCCCTCCCGGGGGGGGTGGTGGTGGGTGTGATGCTCGGAGGGGCAGCGCGGAGAGGCGGCCCGACATCCCCCCCCCCCCTTCTTCAGACCTCGGGATTTTGGTAATTGAGGGTGCCAGGACTGGAAGGCATCCCCGGCCGCCGGGAGAGGGTGGCTTTTGGAGAGGGCTGTCGCCCTTCGGTGGGCAACCGACTCTGCTTTGCCGGTTGCCAGAGCCCGGCCGCTGTGCAGGCGGCGACGGGGGTGCCCGCGGTTTTCTCGGGGTCACCTTGCCAAGTCTGGTGGCTTTTTTTTTTTTTTGAGACTTAACAAAAAAAAAAAAAAAAAGGAAAAAGAGAGGCGGACAAAATTGGGGCGGCTGGCAAATAGAAGAAGCTTTGTTCTAGAGGCTCAAGCCAGGGCACTATCTCTTCCCTCCTAGCCGCTCAGAAATTGGCGTTTCTTTCTCAGTCTGGGATGCTTTCGCTGTAAATTCCTTCAAGTGACTACTTTGTTGCTAAGGCTACAAGTTCCCATCCCAACACACAAATCTTTTCCACTCCAGGACCAGCTCAAGCCCTGGGCAGAAGTCTTGACTTAAGAGACCTACTTCAAACTCCTTGGAGTGCCTCCCTGCTAAATACCTGCTAAAGTCTCCGGTTCAAATGAAGGACTAAACAGTCCTCCCCCGTGTGTGTTCCCCCCCCCGTCCCTTTTCTCTCCTGTGGTACGTTTTGCTGGGACTTCTGCTGAATAGATGGCGAGAAGAAACCCAGTCCAATAAAGATTAAATTAAGTAGAAGAAATCCAGCCGGTGTATATTTTGAATCTCCGGTGGGGCGTCAAACCGATGTTTAACACATTTTTTCCACTCACTGTGCACAAGTCCTCAGCCCCCACCGCCTTGTTTAATTTTTCCACTCTCGAGGAGGAGGCAGTTTGCGGGGGTGGGGGGGTCGGACAGAAAAGGGGCCGGAGGGTGGGGGCACCGTGTCCCCAGGCGGGGCTGTGGGGGGACGACATGGACAGACACGGGCTACTCCAGCACAGAGGCACCTGCGACATGGGGTGCTGGGGGGGCTATCCAGGCTGTCCCTAAATGCAGAGAATGCAGAGCTTGGGTGGAAGGGAAATTAGTGGTGGTGGTGGGTTTTTTTTATTTTTTATTTTTTTTTTTAGCAGGATCACCCTTCTCCTTCCTCCCCACCGCCCTCACCCGCCCGCTTGGCTGCACTGGCCGGGAAAATATGGTTTTATCACCCCGGCTCAGCAGAGTGCACACATGTTTGTGAACCACTGAGCCCTCCAGCACCGCCAAGATGGGAGCGTGGCTATCCTGGATGCAAAACGAGACCCCCCCCCCAAAAAACCAAAAAAACCAAAACCCAGCCCCAGAGACGCTCATCGCCTGGAAAAGTTAAGCGTGACTTGGTAAACGTTTGTAAATGCAAATAGAAATGAATAAATAAACCTCAAACCAGGTAGTTTGGGTGTAATAGTTTAGCAGGACTAATTGCAGACAATGGAGCTGAAATGACTTTTCCAATTAGCTGCTGGTTGGAGTTTAGTTGGAGGAACTGTCAGCTCCAGCGATGGGTAATTGCTTTATTGCTCACAAAACTATCATCTATTTAGAACATATGTGCTAATTACTCTGGATGGGCGTCGGAAAAGAGACCATAAATCTATTAGCACTTTAAAAAGTCTAGGGTACTTGTAAGCGACCAAACTCCCTTCCTCGGCGCGTTAAGGGAGAGATTCGCGCCTGGATGATAAGTCTTTCCAGAAAATAAAAATAAAATAAAATAAGCATATGCAGCCACATGTATGCTAGGGTATGTTTGCGACCTCGGGGGGGCGTAGGGGGAAGGGGGGGAAGAGTGGTCATCTCCAAGCGAGGAAAGCCTCTTTCTATAGACCAAACTGGTGCAATAAATCACTGTCATAAAAACGATTTTCCTCTTTAGCCTTGCACTATTTTTTTTTTTTTGCAAAAAGATTAGTTTAGAAATCTTTTAATTGGATTACTCTGGAAAATTAATCTCCTTTAGGCTCGCTAAGTTTGTGTACCAAATATTTGGAATTAATTCAGTGCCACAAAAAGCATCCGGGATGCCTTTTGTTCGAAGTAGTTAAGAAAAAGGACAGGTAGGGAAGGTGGCATTTTACCGTAAGCATTCACGTCCCCTAGCAGCTCTCTATGCATATTCATTGCTGTCTATGTCGCATTGTATCGCATAAAATTGCTATTGTAAAGGAGATAAGCAGAATTGTTTGCTGGACTGTGCTACGGATGAGGGCTCCAGCGCGGGGTGAGGAGTTTAGGGAAATAAAAATAATAATAATTAAAAACACCCCCCCCCCCCCAAAACAGAAGAAAGGAAAACTTTTGGCAGCCCAGGGAGGAGTCCCCCCCAGGCGCCATGCTCTGAAGGAGCATCCCTGGGCCGAAGCTGCTTCCCGCGACCCCCGACCCCTCCGCTGCTGCTGCTACCCCCTTACGCGGGTGCGCAGCCCCTCCGCCCGCCTGCGCGCACCCGTCCGCCCGGCCCCGCTCCCCGGGGCTGAGCCGGGGACCCTCGGCGCTTTCGGGGCCGCCCGAGGGGACCTCCCCATCCCGGGTACACGCCGGGGGTCGAGGGGGATCCCTTAGTTTTCAGCCCAATTTAGCTGTTAGCAGCAGCCCCATGAGGTGTGGTTAATTGGCGGGGGATAAAGGCGTAATGACTTGTCAGGGAGACGGTGGTGACTCTTTAATGTACTGTCTTCTTCACCCGCCCCCCCCCTCCCCCCCGCCTTTTATAAGCGGAGACATGCCATCCCTCTGCTAAAAGAGCAATAAAGCTGGGTTCATTTATTTATTTTTACTTGTTTATTTTTCCCCGAAGGAAACGAACCTGCGGCTTGTTCCCCGTGATTTATACGCAGGTTGTGACACTGCTCGGAGTCCTGGCAGCCGGGAGCGGGGGGGGGGACGGGGACGGGGACGGGGCAGAGAGTGGGGAGAGGGTCCCCCCGGCTGCAGGGAGGTGTGGGGGGGGGAGATGGGGAGCGGGGATGCCTCACCTGGCTGGGTGCAGGAGGCAGGGACGGCGTGTGTGTGTATGAGTGGGTGTGTGAGCTGAAGCAGGTAAGCGGGCAGCAGGGGGTGGGCACGACCCGGGCGTGAGGATGAGGATGAGTTTTCACCTCTTGAGCACTGGCCGAGCTCAGCGCAGCGAGGAAGCAAAAGCCCTCTCCCCAGACCCCAATCTCAGCCGCTCTTCCAAGGGGTCCGTGCTCGACGCACCTCCTAATGAGCTTGTGCCACTTCCCGAGTCAGCATTAAATTTTTTGGTGTCAGCCGTTACCGAACTGTGAACCGCCGCGAGGGATTATCTGCATTTAATAACACATGTGACACGGATGCGCGCGGAGTTGCACGGAGGGGAAAACTTACAGAGGGAGGTGCGTACGCGCGGGGTGGATGTATAGATCCACATCCCACGCTACACTCGCGTGTATCACACGAGCCCGAGCCCCGAAACCTCTGCAGGCAGGCGGGACACCAGCGCTGACACGCAGCCGTAGGCTCGCTGACACGCGTGACATCCCTGCGTGAACGCGCACAAGCAGCTCGCTATTTCCAGGCGGAGTTTATCTACCTGCTAAACAACCCTGTGGTCTGCGGTGCATTAATTACCCCGGCGCTGATCTTGCCGTACATAAGCCCGGATCCCCGCTCACCTTGTACAGCCTTCCCCCCCGCCCCCCCGCCGTGTTTCTCCCCGCTGCGCGCAGGTAAAAGTTTCTCAGCCCCCGTGCTGTAGCTAAACAGATTAATACACGTTGACAGAGCCTTTATCCCTCCTCGCACGATGTTAAATGAATCTTAAAGTCCCTTCTGAGACAAACGGGGAACTCTCTCTGTCTGTCTCCCTGTCTATCTGCGTGCGCTTTGGATGTGCCCTGTGGAAATTGTTTACAGTTTGGAAGACTCTAACCTTGATTTTCCAGCTTTGAGCTCCCTCTGGAAGCGGAAAGAGCAATTACTCCACATTACTGTACATATTTCATCGCCGTGATAGATCGCAGGTGTTGCAGCCGCCGCTATTGTCTGCCTCCCTCCCGCAGCCCCCGGGGCCGGAGCCCAGAGGATGCTCCGACTCCGGGTCGGGCGGTGGTCCCCGGACGCTGCCACGCAGCCCTCCCCGCCCCAGCCCGCGGGGTGTCGTCCCCCCCTCGGCTAAGGACCCACGAAGTTGCACAGAGGGGTGGGCTGGCGTCCTTTCAACCCCCCACCCCGGCTCTCCGGCCGCCCGCTGGCCTCTCCTGTGTGTACCCAGCGCGGAGATGCTGCCTTTCGCCCACGCGTGGAATAGATAGCTCGTGTGTGGACAGGCATCATTCTCGGTTTGATGTCAGGAGCGCTGAACGCCTTAACGCGGGGTGCAGCGCACGGCAAGAGGCGGAGACACCCCCCCCCCCGGAGATAAGCGGGGGGTTGCTCTTCAGCCCGAGGTTGGGAGGGGAGGGAGGGTGAGGACAGCCACTCTGCTGAGGGACCCGAGGCAAAAAACGAGGCGGGGAGGAAAAGCAAAACAACCCGGAAACAGGGAAAAAGCTAGAAACCCCGAGCAATATGCCTTTTTTTTTTTTTTTTTTTTTTTGGCCAGAAAGTGCCTGGGATGGTGGGTTTTAATTTAGGCTGTGCGGCGGTCCTTTGGAGAGGATCCGGGGGATGCATTTGCAGCGAGTCGCAAAGGTGCAGGGTGGAGGCGGGCTGCTGTGCTACGCCGGAGCATCCCCGAATAGCATTAAACTGTGTCATGGATCAGTGTCACGATGACGTATGACACACCACAAGGGATCATGATGAGTGACTGGCATAATAGACATGGATAGTGGACCAAAGTCTCCTTGACAATTCTTAGTCATATGTCTTGGGGGGATAGTTTTACATTCCTGATCCGTTTATTTGGAGCCAATTCCGGGAGAGAGACACATGAAGCACACGACTGCATCTGTCTAAGTAGGATGAAGACGGGCTTAAATGGCACAAAGGATTGCGGGGGGAAATCTGAAGAGGTCACCGGTTTAGGTGCAAAGCACTCGGCAAAAAAAAAAAAAAAACCCACCAAAAAAACCCAAGACCCCAAACCCACCTGCTATAGCTAATTAAGCAGGACGACCCTGCTTTCTCCTGCCAGCCTAGGAAAGGGACGGCTCAGCTGCGCGTTACCCAGCGCATCTCCGCGCTCCTCCCACGATCCCCCCGCAGAACCGCTTAAGCACCGCGCAGCTCCCGCACCCCGCGCTGGGATAACCTCCTGCCCCATCACAACCCGTGGGATGTCTCTCGTGTCCTTCCCGTCACGCCTGGGCTTTGCTGCGGGCTTGCGAGACCCGAGGGCTGGGTCACCCCCCCCCCCCCCGGTGCTGGCGGGGGAAGCAGGGAAAAGTCGCATCCCCGCAGGTCCTCCGAGCAGCCAGAAAGCTCTCTTTTCAAAACCTCTTATAAACCACTTAAACTGAGCAAAACGCGCCCCGAAATGCCTCTCACTACGAAGGGGAGAGCCCGAGGAGCAGGAGCTGCGGGTGTTCTTATGATTGTAAACATCCCGAGCTACCAAGGGGGAAGTTTGTTGCTTCTTTTTTTTTTTTCTTTTTTTTTTTTTTTTCTCTTTTCCCTGCCGCACACTTCTCCTCCAATCTTATGCCTCTCTCGGCGGGTGTTCCAAGCAGGGCAAGCGGGCCCCGGCGACCAGCTGCAGGCCATCAGCACCCCAAAACCCTCCTGGGCTGTCTGGGAGTGCTTGCCATCCCAGTGGGGATCCCCGGCAGGCTTTTCCCCGGGGGAGGAGGGTCGCAGGTCTCCCTCTTCGCACAGCCCCGCCAGGCACATTGATGACCTCTAAAAATATCCAGAGGCGGCATTTACCCTGCCAGGAGCAGAATGAATGATATTCGCCCCGAAAAGGAGAGTCACAAGAGGGAAACCGCCTTTCAGCCTGACACCGCAAAAAAAAAAAAAAAAAAAAAAAAAAAAGAAAAAATCTGCTGATCCAGATGCTGTAAGGAGTTCACTAGATGTGTGAGCAGGTAACAGAGGGAATAGCGACATTGTTAACAGAAAACATCTAATTAACAATGACTTCATTTGATTGGGAGGATGAAAAAACCTTTTTAAATCAGTCCAGATTTACCGGCCTAAGCGCAGCCAATTTATGAATATGGAGCTGTATTGAGTCTGCCTTCTTTCAAGATGTCATCTGAGGGGTAATAGTATAGGTGAAGTCATTTAGTTACACTGTGGAAACTTTTATAGTCCCTTTCTTGGGAATTTAATTCAGTGCTTCTTCATTTTATTAGGAACAGACTGACTCCATCAACGGCCTCTCCATGTTTAGAGGCATGACTGCTTGAAGCAATTAGACTCCCCAATTAGCATACTTCTCCTGACCCCAGAAGCACCACCAGGTCCTTGCGTTATCCATCTCTTCCAAGTAGGGAAAAACCAGAATAAAACACGCTTCCCAAGTGTCCAGGGTGGTGAAACCAACATGCAAGCGGGCTACCAAAATTACCCTTTCGCTCTTGGGAGGGGGAAATAAAAAAAAAAAAAAAAATTATCCCGATAGCACCCCGGTGCCCGTGTTTCGGCAGTTTTGCCGTTTCGCGCTGATTTCCAGCGTGCTGCCAAACCGCTGCCTGACTCCTGCCCGTACCCCCCGCTGCTTTCGGCAGGGCTCAGGGCGAGCGGGCAGCAGCCGGGGGGTGTCCCGGGGGTGTGTGTGTGTATGTCACCCCTAGGGATGCTCCCCCCACCCCGCTGCGTGGGTTTCCCGGAAAGGTGACCACAGTGGGGTGCGAGGATGGAGGGGGAGAGTGGGTTTGATCCTGCCCGCCCCCCCCGGCCGGGGACCCTCGGTGCCGTTGGCAGCCGGCTCCCCCCGCCCCCCCCCCCCCCCCCCCGCCCCGCATTCATCCCACGGAGATGAAAAGGTGGGTCACGATATCAATCCCGAGGGGCCCGATCCTGCAAAGCCCGCAGCGGGGTTTCGGCGACCCTCCCCTCCCTCCTCGCCTCCAAAAGCCAGTATCTCAGCCACTCGCCCATCACGGTTAAAAAGACTTATCCCCCCCCCCCTCCCTGAAAGCCCACGGAGGGGATCCGGGGAGCCAGTGTTCAGCAGATAGAGCCATCCGCCCAGAGCTTCGCAGCACTGTGGAAGAAAAATCTCTATAAAACGAAATAGGCAATCAACTGAAATCTATCCTCTTTAAATAAACTGATTCCTTAGTATTTTCCCAGTGTTGCTGTAAGTTGTTGTCTGTGATGTCCCCCAGGGCTCTTTCCTCTGCTCTCTGATTTGGTGTATAAAAGCAGCTCTGAATGATGGATTACTGTGTCATTGCAGCCTGCGAAGGATTAATTTGTTTCATTGATTTCTCTTTAGGCAGATTGCCAGAATTCTCTGCTTCCCACCTTTCCCCGGGACTTCCAGCAGTAATAGACAGTAATAGCCTAAGACAAATCAGCCTATTCTTGTAAAAATAGAAACACAAAATCCTGAAGTCCCAGAAAAGCCATAAAGAAGTTTTTTTCCTTGTTGTGCTGTAAACCCACCGATTCTTAAAGTGAGTCCACCTTCTCTCGTCTCCCCACTCCCCTTTTATAAAAAAGGTTGCGGAGTCCTGGGGGGGGCTGTTTAGTCTCAAGAGCAATTTCAACAGCTGTTGCATGTGAATGGTGGGCATTTGACGGTCACAGAGAAATGTTTTATTCGTGCTCAACAAGAGGGTTAAGAATCACAGAAGGACTAAGTAAACCTCACAGTTCATTCTTTCTTAAAATCACCGGGCCACCTATAGCTAATCTATTATCGATCCATCTGCCCGTCTGGGGTATCGAGAAGAAATGTGGTTTATGTCAGGTCCCAGAGTCACCAGTCTGATGTGGGGGTGGGTGGGACTGGACTATCCCAGATCAATTCGTCTGCATGCTTTCAGGATAATCTGATCAGAAAATCAGGCCTTGAAGCACTGGGATGTGGTGGAAAAAGGGAGCCAGGCACCCCTTTCAGTGCAGGTTGTGGGAGGGCGAGGGGAGGAGAGGAGACCCCATGCTGTATGTAGCCTGCTGCTGCTATTCTGCCCACAGCACTGCTCTTTTCAGACCTACTTTACCGACAGCAGACATGGGTCAGCTGTGCTAATCTGTTTGTTTCCACAATGCAGTGCTAAAAATTGTATTGATTTAGTGTTCTCAAGTTAAACTTTAGATGTAATTAGTCCTATAGTAAAAAGTAATGTTGTCATGTGCTAATGCCTTTCCAGCTTGGGCTCCTGTAAAGCTGTGCTGTGCCGAAACAGCACTTTCAGATAGCACCGAGAGTCGAGAAGCATTTATTTCACCTCTGTATCTGCCTTGTGATGAGAGTAGCTCAATATCTACTTTCAAAGGGATGGTAAATTTATCGTACTGGATAGCACAGATCCACTGCATTGCAAACCTAGGAAATTCTGAAGTTACAGCCCTATTATTTTTTTTTTTCTTTCCTGCTCTCCAGGAGGATGTTAGCCTGCTACTTCCTATTTTAATTTACTGTAATTTCAGGTCGAATCCAAATACCAGTACTTGGGTCACAGCATGATTTCCTTGATATCATGCCAGAAAATATGCCTTGCTCTGCCTAAGCAATGTTCTTGTATTTACTTGCATGAGATCTCTCTGCGGTGTGTAGAGTCTAACTTTTCCCTTCTCCACCTAATGTCGTTTTTGAAGGAACTATAATAGTAGTCATAAAGAGGGTTATGTGTTCGCTCCTGGGAATCCCTAGAAATCCCTACATTGTCTGAGGAAACCCTGCAGAGTGGGTTAGCCTGCAGTAAGACAAGGGTGGCTGCCTCCAGGCACGGCAGCCTGGAAAACGCTGGTATCCTGGGGAATGCTGCAAGCTTCCCTTCAAAGGCTTCTCTGGTGTTACAGGGACCCCCCCTCTTCTGGCATAACACAGGCTTGTTCTGCCCAGCATTCCCACTCCTGATGGTTTTTCACTGTCAAGCAACTTTGAAAAGAAAGGCACAAAATGCAGCAGTTCACATTTTTCCTGCTCGGATAGCCAAGCCCCAGGGAGGCTTGGCTCTGAACGCAGGGCTCGTCTTGCTTGGGAGCAAACGCTCCCATCCCCTCTGCCCCTTCCTCCTTACTGACCCTTTTCAGCTCACACAGGGGAATCCTTCTGCTCCTTTGCTAGGCACTAAGGAAAATTCTGCTCTTTGGTAAATAATGATAACAATATTCTTGGCTTGGAAAGTCTGAGTTAGGAGTGGAGACAGATTTCCGCCCCCATCCCTCCCGTTTGCAATAAAACAGGCAGAATCCATCACAGACCAAACTTAAAAAGCTTAAGTGAAGCTCACATCCTTTCATCCCTGCAGGACTGGAGAGAAACAGAGTCTGTTAGATTAGCAAACATTAACCTCTCGCATAGTTCTGGATGTAGGATTAATGTCTACTGAAGGGACAGCTGTATGACCCTCACACATACACTAACTATACATTAGGGCTGTCACTCTATCGATCGGCAGAAGTTTGTGTGAAGAAGCGCTCCCCACCAGGGAGCAAAACAGACTAGAGCTGGAAAAAGCCATTTGTGCTCTGCTAGGACACACTTTTAAAAACTTGGTTTTCCCGTTTCTGGCATCCACAGTGCAGATGAGCCGAAATCTGCATGCTTCACCCCGAGGTTCTGCCGCATACAGACCACACACGATTTCCAGCTGTGACCCTGGGATCGGCTCATCTTTGGGCAAAACACAGACCTATGCCAATGCCAGATTTGCACATAGTAGAGCATTGCTTGGACTCTGCCCACATGGGGTTTTGAGTCCCCCTGGGACTCTCACTGCCTGTACATTAGCATATCTATTCCCGTTTAGCTAATTTGGAAGAGACTCCTCTCCAAGATTCTCCTTCCATACCCCCTTATCTAAGAAAAAGAAGAAATAAGGGTGAATAATATGTTTGTCAAACATTAAAATATGAAAACTTCATGCTATGAAAACACAGGTTGATTGTTTCCTAGGGTTTGCTGGATTAGGCACAAACACTGGGCTTGACTCTGGTCACACCCTATTTTTGTGTTAGTCTAACTCATAACACAGGAATTCCAGAGAAGTAACAGCGGGTTCAGAGCATTTCTGAAAACAGACTTATTTTAGTTGTATAAATGAAAATAAATGCTTATTGTTTAAGCCTGTATATTAAACATTAATGGTTTCTTGGAGTCTGAGCCACACAAATATTTGGATGTCAAATATTGAACTTTCCAGCCCTCGATGGTAGGAGAAATGACTGTGCTGTGGGCTCCCAAGCACCCTGAAGGAAGAAACGAGAGAGGTGCGTCCCCCCAAAACAAACTCGGTCAGAGCCTGTGTGCCTCGCAGGGTGTCCCGAAGGGGACACTGATCAGCAGCATGGCCTGTGGTGGCCCATACAGAGCCTTCAGCCAGTGCTACGTGCCTGCTGGACGAAAAGAAAACACGCAATGAGATGAAGCCAGTGCCTTTTTACCCAAGTCTGCTGTGGCTGGGGCACGTATTGAAAGGATGAGCTGAGATAAGCTTGCAGACAGACATGTCTCCTATAGACGGTCGTACTCCATCCTCGTTAGCACACAGAGCAGAACAGAGCCATGCACTGTCGAAAATATTACACTTTGGTTAATCGTCCCTCTGGGCTGCATGTGTGGCTGGAGAGAAAGGTCTTGGCAGGCAATGTTCCCTGTGCCTGTTGGGCTTGGTGGGCTGCAAGAAGTTGCAGGCTCATGTTCTTCTGCTGGAGCGGCACGGGCTGAGCCCAGACCAGCTGCTGAGAGCAGAGGCAGGGTGCTAGAGCCAAGCTGTCAGGAGCTTCCTTCTGGGGGGACGGGGAGTGGGCAAGGTGGACCCCAATCCACCTGGGCAGAGGGACCAGCCAAACTGCAGCTTGCAACAACCAAGCCAAATGCTCCTTAAATGGACAAAAACTGGCTCCGATGTGGTACCTGCCAGGGAAGGCAGTTGGTGACATCCCAGACCCATGAATCCAGACTCATCTTAGAAGGAGTGGAGTTCAGAGACCAGGATAAACTTAAAACCCCAGCAGCTGAGCTGAACGTTGCCATGGCCAGCGCACTTATCGCAGGGCTAAGTGGCCGGGCAGGCTAGTGGTCCTTGCGAAGGGGCTGCAGGCACAAACTCTACTCAGTGCCGTGTTGACCCTTGTCCTTCAGAGGGTTGAGGTTTTTACCCAAAGCATGTTTCTGGCAGTAGTTACCTGACCCAGCAGCTCATGCTGGAGCTGCCCAGTTCTTGAAAGCTGCTATCCAAGGTTGAATGGTACATCAGGAGCTGCAGCATACGTGGTAGGGCAGAGTCTGTACTGGTAACTGACCAAGCTGTGAACTGGCCAAAAATTATCCTACAGGGTGGTTTCCAAAGAAAATGCTGGTTTGGCAGAAGAGCGTTTCAGAGGAATATATCAATTTCATCAGCTCTTTAAATAGGGAAGCATCAAAATGCTTTGCTAGAGCAGTCCTGAAATGTTATCAATCACTTCAAGTTCATATTAGTAAGAGCAGCAAGACAAAGGTGAGAGCAGCTGTTTCAAAATCAAATCTTTCAGTCAGGTTAAATCAAGGCATTTTTGACTGCATTTAATAGCGCTTGCTGACAAATTGTGAGGGTCTTGGACTTTGCTTTTAGCTGCTGCAGTGCTGAAACCCTGCAGTTCTGGAAGATGCAAATATTGGCTTTGGTCAGCCTGAATCGACAGGTATAGGGAAAAACAAACCCACGGGGAAGAGAAACAAAGCAGTCTCCTCTGATGGGCGCAACAGGGATTTGTGTCTTGCTAAGCCTGGATCCTTCTCTTTATATATATATTTTGTATAAGACAATTACTAGGCCCTGGGCCCAACTTCTGGATAGTATTAAAGGGAAGATCCTGACTGAAAAGATAAACATTCAGTCAGACCTCTGACACAGTTTATTTTTTGTGTGTTCAGCAGCGGGGAGTAGCTTTTTTTTCATTACTGAGGACCATGCATTCGTAGCTGTATGTATGGGTAGGCAGGGAGCTGCTGGATACGTGAAAGCTGGAGGTGAGGAGCTGGAGGGCATCAGTCCCGCTGCTAGCAGCTCACCTCTAAGTCATTTAGCTCAAATGGCCAGATGAAGGGTTAGAAAATACTTGGTACATCAAGGTCCTGGAAAACTGCGCACCATCACTTCTCTGGAAACATGTTCTCCTGGCAAATAATTTGATTTTTTCCATTGAGGCAGAGAAGGATAAGCAACAGCTGGTATGTTGTGGGTGTCTTGAAAGCCCCCTGAGGGTTAATTGCAACTTTCCCAGGAATTTATTTGTTTTTAATTCACCAAGAAATTTGAGGTTGCTTAATGTATGAAATGGCATTCAAGCGGTTAACAGTCACATACTTCTGAACAGTATTTGGAAAGGAAGTATGGTCTCTTGCCCACCCATTAACCTCTGCTATTATGGGGCTTTTTTACCAGCAGCAGTAAAATTCACCTCCCTGCTATATGTGTTGCTGTATCGAAGATCAAAGTTCTGTAGTTTGCAAAAACATGGAAAGTATAGCATAATTAAATCTATTTGTTTAGTTAGAACCCAGTGTTCAATTAATAACAAATTGCTGCTTGTCCACAAAGGGCATGAATGGAAACACCAAATCAATGAGCAGGGATTTCTTGCTTTAGATTTTACAGCTATTGCTGTATTGATACTTCATTTTTTCCAAGTGAGTAAAAAGCTAAAAGTACATGGCTTACCACACTACTGCCTCATTACTACGATCACAGGCAATGTATTAAAAATGGTGGGATTCTACATAGTTCCAGTGCCTTACACAGCTATTAAAATTAGCTGCACCAGTCATTTCTTTCAATTTGCACCATTTGCACCATGTTAAACAGTGTCAAAGAAATACAGTTCTGGCTTTAAGCAGCTTTTCAGCTTTACTATATTCCAGGATACCAAGAAGACCATCACTAGGAAGCTACATATATGTGTTGGTGGTGATCATGGCTGTGGAAAGGCACCATGGCAGTCTTATCCCAAACCCCACTGATTTTTAACACAACGGCCGTAACATACGTGCATGTGCTTGTGACTGGAAAATGATCCCCGTTGGACATCCTTTTCTGGAGAGCACAACATGAACTTTGTTGACCAACTGCTGTGGTACCCCTTCAGCCAGAAACACTGACAGTGACTTTAGTTGGAAAAAAGTACATACATCCAACCAATACTGCATACCGGAGTAATGCTACATTTTGACCTTGTGTATTTTATTTTTTGTGCGTTCTAAGACATTTTTCGAAATGACATTAGCAGGCAGAAATGGGATTAAAATTAACTGTGATATTTCTCTATCAAAACTGTGTTTTATCTTCTGAGTAATGTTTTTGTGATTTTGCCTAGCATTTCAATAGTAAAAACAAAAGTATTTCAACATTTTATTATGCTTTTTGTAATTTTTCTCAGCTTCGTTAACACAGACAAAATTATCTCATAAATTTTGTCATTTTAGTTTCCAATTTCCCTTTCTCATCCACTGACATGATGGCACCCTGTCTGGGCAATGAGCATTTCCATAGATTTAAGTTCAGAATGCTGTGTTTTTACTGGAAATAAAAAATGTCCCAAGACATGAGTTTTGCAACTGGTTACACTTCAGTTGTAGTTTACATTTGATTTGATATTGTCCCTTTGAAATGACAACAGCTTTAGCGAAGGTGTAAAATGCAGGTGGTGATCCCTTGCCATCGTTATAAAATAGCATGAGAATGCCTGTAACAGCAGGAGCAGTGTCCTGGCTATATTCCACTTTGGCTAACTACATCCTGTTTTTCTAAATTCAGGTTTATATGTGAGCTTGATCCAAAGCCTCCTGAAATAACTGTTTCCCTGTTGCCACATTCTGGTTCTGGACTGGTTGTGCTTCACTGCTAGGTGAAGCCGTGTCCATGTCTTTTGTACTTTTTTAATGAAGAAATAAACTTTGGTTTTACTGGGAGCGTCTAAACCTCACAACTGGATGGCAAATAAAGAGCCACTAAGATCCTTAAAATCATTCTGGCTAAAATATCCACAAAATACATAATAAATTTCACTTTATCACTTAACACTTCTTTCTTTGTATACATACGCCCCACCATGTAAAAAAAAAAAAAAAAAATTACACCAGTATAAATGTAAATGAGAACAAGAGGCAGCAATCTGTTAATGGACCTGCTCTGTAGGTAGGGGGAAACACCAAGAATAAAGTAGCTCACAGCGTGGGTGCGTCGATCATTTAAAAATCACAACATTGTCTGACTCAGTTGTCAGGATATCGAAAACATGTATTTAGGAACGCATGAGATAACAATAAACAGTATAGCAAACAACGAGTTAAAATTTCAATGTAAGAGAAATCTGCGATTAAGGGACTTTCTGTGTAATGTTAGCTGCGTGGTTCAAAAGTTTTGTTTTGCAGCAAAAGCCTGAAAAAAGAACTAAACATTAGAAATCTGCACTTTTGAATATAATTAACACATATTAAGCTACAACTTCTGCACAATTTCATATTTAGGGTGGTTGTTTCTTATTTCCAGCTCTGTCTGGAACTATCTATCTGATTCTGCCAGATTACTGGTAAAAATACAGAGTTGGAGGTCACATCTTATTAGATAATCACACAGTGTAAAGATGCTTCTCAGCTACACAAAGAGGGTAAAGCATTTGCTCTTTAACAGATGCCGCGCTGTATGAATTATGTCATTTCCATAGTTATAAAACAACTCGAGAAAATGTACTGTAACAATATGATGTATGCTAGGATTGATTACCCCAAAAATCCTTTCAAGAGGAAAAACAGAGGGGGGGAAAGGGAAAGACTGTTTCTATCCAAGCTTCACGTCCTAAAGGTTTAGCTTCTGTGGAGAAAAACCTCTCATTCAGTTGTTACGTCGGGTGGTCACTCCATTTGTATATTCATTATGTGCATTAAACAGTCAAATATATTCCTTCCAGTAAATATGAATAGTTTAATTTGTTCTGCTGAAAGAGAGACAACTATCAGAAATAGCAATAAAAGTCACATAATGAAATAAGAATACTAGAAAATCCGAGGATTTTAGTACGGTCCATTATTCATTCAATTCCTGGCAGCCTTTATGATTACAAATCACTTGATTGACTAACTAGACATTCTCAAAGTGAATTATGAATCAGGTTCATTTTTCCTGGTTGAGGGTTGGTACATGTTGTAACTCTTCCACTTTGTGATATATCAAGTTCTTGTAACAGTAATAAGAGATATAATCAACTCTTTATTTCAGGACAAATAAATTGCCTTTTCAAAAATGAAATGTGGTTGCTAACATTTTAACAGTGTGCAATGTAATTCCTTCCTGCTATTCTCAGAGCGCAATCTGCTGTGATGACATAGCTTTTGAGTATTTGACTTTGCTGAAATTATTTTAAGAGCCTCACACCCTCAGCCCATGCATGCTGACCTCGGTGAAAATTTGGCACTGGGGCTAAGAGCAGCAAGTGGTCCCTTTCCTTGCTGAAAACGAGCCTCAGACACCCAAACTTGGGCCACAATTTGCCTTTTTGTGCCTGGCTCTGATCTCAGCTGGGAATGCCGAACAGTTTTAAAGCTGTTTAAGTTTACTTTCAGAAAAAAAAAAAAAAAAGTAAAACGAATCTCTTCTAAAGTGTGCTTGACCCTCAAGTCCTCTTGCATGAAAAACTCCCTCAGGCTTTTGTGGAAATTATGCAAGGGGAATGACTGGCAGGCTGGGGTGGGAGTTATTTGTAGAACAAATGCACAATCAGATCCCAAATCCCCCTAGAATAGGTTTAGTGTGAGGTGCATTTCGCCTTCGAATGGCTACAGGGAAACAAAATAAAAAAGAAAAAAAAAGAAAAAAGACACCCCCCCCCAGACCGAGGTCGCTTGAAATCTGTGTGAGTGTCCGAGGTGAAAACCACTATAAACAGCATTTATGCTTCGCATCTGCACATCAGATGTAGCCAGGACTGCTGGTTTGGCTTTCTTGAGGCTGGTGGTCTCTGGATGCTTGTGTCCCAGCCAGCAGAGCCAGCTCCTGCGTGGGGTGACACGGGCTGGGGATGGGGTGGCTGTGGGTCCGCGACAGACCCTCGGGTCTGAGGGAGAGGGTATCCGACGTCGCCTGGTACATGCGCCGAAGCCGTGTCTCTTCCCATGTGGGGTTCCGTGCAACAGCCTCAACGCAGCTGCCCATTTTGCAGGGAGGAGATGATTTTTCTTCTGGTTAGGGAGGTGATCCTGGTGTTTGGGTGCTTATCTTGGCTCCGGTGAAGGGACAGGCTGATACTCAGTGGGTTCACATTATTTATAGAACAATTTCAAAGACTTTAATCCCCTCCCTTTCCCCTCCCAAACACAAAAGCGTGTTTCTAAAGCAGGATCTTGTGGGAGAAAAGATGTATTACCACTTTAGTTTTTGGAAGACCTTAATGTGGTCATTCATTTTAGAAACAATGGTTACAGACTTCAGATTTATTCCTTATTCATCTTTCTATCTCATTCCTAATCTTCTAATAACCTTAATTAAATGCTGAGTAGTTTAGAAAATTATTAAATAGCTTTCATAGGATTTTTTTTTATTTCTGATTACATCATGAGTACAGATTATTGAATATTCTATTCATTTTAAAATTATGATTAAGAGGATAATCCCAAAAAAGATGTTTGTAACAATTTTAACTAAGCTGTGTTAATTGAGTTAGGGGATAAGAAATGAGATTTAAAGGGTGAGCAAGAGGTAAAATCAAAGCCCGCGTAGTTTTAAAATCAAGTGGATTAACAGATTGGTCAGAATGAAGGAGGCGGCTGGTCAGAGACTGAATGAGTGGCTGGAGTAGAAAATTCACTTACCTTTATTTAGGCCACGTGCCTGTCCTTCATGGAAGCGCTGTGCAATGGCACCCAACGCAACGTGGTTAAGCGCGAGAGGTAAAAAGTGCTTGTTACGGATCAACAGACTGCACATTGCTCATTGTCAGGCAGAGGTGTGCAACATGAAAGGACACGGGAAAGCCTGCTCAAGTGTCACCGCGTCTGACAGCGTTGTGTCCCCTGACATGCCCAAGCACAGCAGACCAGCCTCCAGCATGCCTGTGTCCCACAGGTTGGGATCATCGTCCAAGGTGATGCATTGAGTGGCCCTTAGACAGCAATGGTTTTGATGCAATTTGGTTTAGGATGTTAAGGGCAGGCCTTTCCAGCATTGTTCCTCTGTCCTTACATTTGTTTGTAACTCACTAGTTGTCAGCACAGCGTGAATTTTGCTAGGTTATTTTTCCTATTGCTCTGAAATACTGGTTGGGAGTTGATTATTGCAGCTTTTCCGGTGACCACGTTCTTCTTGGTGGCCATCTCCCTCTTCCTCACCGTGCAGAGGGCTTTACATGGGATGTTCCCAGCTCACCACCTCTTGCAGCAGAAGCATAGCTCTAATATATTTGGAAACCAGGCAAGATATTTTTACTTGCCTTCCTTAAACTCTGCATGAGTAACTGGAGGCACTCGCATACTGGGGGAATTTCTGGAGTCATCAGTACTTATGGAAATTACAGCACCCTTTGCAGTTCCCTACTGGGGATGTGAGAGGAAACCAGTGCCTGTGAAACTGAAACCAGGGGAAGAAAGACATGAAAGCAAATGAAAAGCAGGGTGAAGAACTTAAGCTGCCAGGAAGGGATGATGGAGGCTGGGTGCCTTTTTTAAAGGATGGCCAAAGGCAGACTGGTAAAGACGGGCTAACCCACACGACCAACATCAGAGAGGTTATCACGTGTATATCACTTGCACATGAATTTCTTACACTTATACTGGCGTCATTTGAGAATTAAAGCAGTCTTAGGAAGAGCAGGATCAATCAGCCCATGAACCATGGACACTGGGAGGATGGTACATGCTGCCATTTCCTCTGGAATGTTTGCTGGTTTCATAAGATTTGTGCTGATTCAGGGCACAGAGGGGGATCTAAAACATCATACATCCCAGTGAAGCTGGGGAAAGGCGGACAACAAAAAAACCCAGCTTTTAAACCTCAGAGAGAAAAGCATAAAATGAATTTGAATTTAACTGAGAAGAATAAGACACTGTAATGACTGATGGAAGCATTAGTTTTGTAGGCTCAGTTATGTAGGTTGGGATTTAATCTGTTTAGATCTTTTTCTTCCAAGCTTAACAGCTTTAATTATTTTTACAAAGAAAAAAAAATCAATACATCCTTACTCACTATTAATAAAAAAATCAAGTATCATTGATATTTGAAAACAGAAATCATAAAGAACATATTGCATTCACACCAACTACATACCAAGTAGAATGTTAATAACATTAACCTTTACTCTATCAGATATTTTCAAGAAATACCACTATATTTTTTGCAACGGCTCATATCTGTCATTTAACTGACATGTGATCTTTGCTAAGTTTGCCAAATCACTGAGGCCTGAATACCATTCAGCAATGTTAATTTTGTTTTCCTATTCCAGCCTTTACACAATTATTCTCATGGCAATCATTCTAGCCTTGAGTATAAATAATACTTCAAGTGGTTTTGTTGATATCCAGAAAATGATGTGTATCTACATTAAGACATTCTGGAATCTAATGGGAGAACCATGCATATTATTAAGCTGAAATGCCTATTTCTTTCCTCCCAGATGGGAAGTAGTACAGGGTAGTGCCATGGCATATGCATTAATTTTATTCCTTCCGCAAATTTTAGCACATATTATTTTTGCAGATTTTGAGTCTTTGCCTCCTACCAAATATCCAGGAGATTTAAATTGGATTTTGCTGCAGAAAAGATCTACGTCTTAACACTTAGGACCCTGGGTAATTCTCAGGTGAGCTGAGGAAGAAGAGCATGGGAGAAGTTCTGCTCTGGAGACGAACAAGAAAAGAAATGAGAGTTTGGTAGGAAGAATCCTATCTTTGGTAGGAGGATTAACAGGGGCAAAGGGGGGACAGAGAGTAATTTTCCTGGCTCCCATATGTCAGACCTACAGATTTGGTATGCTTGCTTTGAAGGTTCTAGCAATAAATAAAGAGCACATTTAAAATGAGGGGGATTACAGCCAAAGAGTAATGAAAAACATAATTCCCAATATATGTCCATCAGCATTGTTACCCCATTAATACACACAAATAATCTTCTATTTAAAAATTAGTCTGTAACAGATTTCTTCCTTGGCCTGTGGGTTTCTTGCACATTATCTTCCACATCTTTTTATTTCATATTACTTGCTTTTTACAGTTCCAGGCCTCTTCTTCCTTTTTCTTTCTTTTCGGTCCAGCGGGACTTTTTATTTCCTCAGGACCTGAAAAAAAGGAAGGAGCACACTGCATTACATGCTGAATGTTTGTGTGGGAGTGAGCTGTGTGGGAGCATTTCCTCCAGCACTTTATAGATACTCTAAAGGCCAAGTTTAAAACCAGGATTGTTGATGTTTGCAGATGTGCAAGCATAATGGGGCCTCAGCTGGAAAGGCTGACGGTTGGAGGAGACGCGAGGCAGTGCAAAATGAGGGT
This sequence comes from Haliaeetus albicilla, assembly GCF_947461875.1. Taxonomy (NCBI): domain Eukaryota; kingdom Metazoa; phylum Chordata; class Aves; order Accipitriformes; family Accipitridae; genus Haliaeetus; species Haliaeetus albicilla. The sequence goes on along the minus strand of NC_091516.1, from coordinate 69,716,109 downwards.
TGGACTTATGTGATCACTGTTTCTCTCTTTACTGCTTTACTTTCTGGGTTCCGGTAACTTGGTCTTTCTATATGTTTGGACTTCACAGCTGTACCCATTACTTATAAGGAGTTCTAAGTCAACATCAGTTAATAATGGCTGTGGCTCTGAAGACCAGAGTCTAGAGCTGGTGTTGAGTCTTGAGGGGAACTGGCTCAGGAGGGTGGTGCAGGCTCAAAATCTGATCGTCGTTTCACCCTGGCTCAGCCAAAGGCTGCAGTAAAACATCTCCTGTAGTTAGTTGAAGGTGAAGTTACTCCTCCAGCTGCAAGGAGGAGAAAGGATATCTACAGGTGAGGATGTGGATGAGGACAAGGCACGTGGTGGTCTCCACAACCCACTACCCAAAGCAGCTCCCAGGAGAAGCCCTGCCTGTTGTACATGCATGATGTCAGCTGTGCCTCTCTGCTCTGGAAAGCAGGAGCTCTGCAGGACTTCAGTGGGGGCTGTGGTCCTCCCCACTGTCTGAAGGCTTTCTGAATGGAGAAATGCATCTACCTCCAGAGGAAAAAAGAGTATTATGGCGTACGGGCACACACTGCTTGATTTGAGCAACATGTTCCCCAGCCAGGTCAGCGCCAGCTACATAACACATTTAAAAAGCACAGATCTGGTGGCCAAACACAACCATGCATACCCAGCTGCAAATCTACATACAAACTGATCTTTGCAGTACCTGCCCAATGCATCTTGGTTTTAATTCAACCCACCTACTGTTAATAAATATCTTAGGATCCTCTCCCTCCCCACTGAGTAGCTATGGTCAAAACATCCCTAGTTTAGACATCTCAAACACCCTGAGTTTAGACATCTCATTTAAGTGCTACCACTTGAAGGGATGAAGCCAGCCTTTATTTCAGCAGTTCTTTTTCTGTCGTCTTCTTTTTTTTTTTTTTCTTCCCATCAGCATAGATGCAATTTTTGTCAGGATAACTTCTGTTGTGTCTGAATTCCTCTTTGTGCTCTTCCCAGCATTTCAGGCAGCGCTGCACTGCAGCATCACACCCCTCTCTGGAATGCTATTCCCTCAAGACTCCCATGGCACAGAGAGATGGGTAATGTTTTCTGAGCTTCTTCCACTATTACCATGTTTTCTATAGAGGATCAAAATGGATTATTTTCATCTTGACATGCAAATGCCTAGGCTGTGCCCTTGGCTGAGATCTCAGCATTGACTGCAGAAGTAAAAGATATGGGGGTAGTAGCTTTTTAATATCACATATGGAAGTGGCAGTCTTATTTCTTAAGGAAAAAAAAGAAAAAAGAAAAAGTCCATTGTGCCTCGCAAAAAAAAAGACTAATAAAAATATTTCCGTGTGCACTTACTGAATACTGTATTCACATGCAGTTGTTGGTCTGCACAGAGGCAGATGAACATTGTGTGCAACTCAAGATCTTACTGTTGTACTCTGATCTGCCCATTTTCCATGCCAAAATATTGAAGGGAAGAAAAGACACATGATTAATTTTATCAAGTCAGATTACAAACCTGAATATGAACATTTAATAAGTGATGGAATTAGAACTGAAGTAGGAACAATTTCTAAGGCTCCTCATGGAATGCTTATAGAGCTAAAAAGGTCAAATTCTTCACCAATTTTCACTCCACACAACAGCAGTTAAGTAAATGAAATAACATGGCCTGCAAATTGGTGCAGGATACAACCCGCAGAATATGTCGATACACCGTAAAAGTCATTGTGTGGTTTCATGTTAACGTGAAAGAAATGATATCTGACCATGAAAGCACCCGCACTGACTCACTGTTTCTAATTATTATTATATTCTTTTTCTGAAACAACAGCAGTGACAAAACAACATCAAGCAATTGCCTCCTGGCTAGCATTCTCGGCAAACCCTCATGACTATTGACTCAAATGAGCAGCCCAGCAAGTAAGTTGTTAGCTTAAATGAAAATTATAGCAGAGACAAAAATGTCAGCCTGGGAACTAAACTAATAAGGGAAAGAATGCACACGAAGCTGCCGGTGCAGTTTTAAACCTCAGAAAGAATAAACGAAAGCACAGCTACCTAAATTAACTTGTGAGGCTGAGGTAAACAGGAAAAATCCACATCCATCGTTACATCACGGAAAGCCGATGAGTGCAAGACTTCCAGTAGCAATGGCTTAAGTGCGCCTTTATATGCTAAAACTCGAGATAGGGTTTATGGTAGGCAGTGAATTAAGTGTGAGCTGACAGTTTAGCAACCCGGTGCCACTGCCAGCCAGTCTAACGTTCCTGCTTTTTGGCTCGCACGCAGGAAAAGTGACAAAATGGGGTTAAGCAACGTGGATGTGTCCTTCGAAGCGGCTCCCGAGGAATGAACGGGCTGTTTGTAAGCAGGGACGGAGCTCTCCGGCACGAGGTCCCGAGCCGGCCGAGTGGGGTGAGGAGTCGGAGGGGAAAGGTGATAAGCCACGTTGGGCTTGTTCTGCAGAGCCCCTGGCTGCAGTTCAGGGTGAGGTCTTGGACACAGTCCACCGACAGGCCTCCTGCCAGGGGATTTGTACTGCGAGAGCTTGGCTTAGGCAGGATTTTATTACAAAAATTGTCTCGATTCTTCTTCTGTCTTATTAAAATCTATCCCACCCTTCCCTTCCACCCCAGGAGGAGGAATATTTTGTATATATCTGGGTGAAACACACAAACAAATTCATTTTCCACAGATAATATATTCAGAGTGATTTGCTTTTCAGAGTCAGGAGCTCAAAATGATGAATTTATTATGCAAAGTAATAATTGCAAATTATATTGGCAAACTCCATTCCAGAAAAAAATGGGGTATTAATATAACTAAAAGGATTAAAAAATACTGGCTGTTAACTTGGGGCTACTGCAGATATTTTAGGAGGTTATATATCTCTGTTCCACCTAAACCACCAGAGGCAGTAGCTTTCATTTTAAAGGTCTAGTGAGATACCGTAATTAATGGGCCCACCTAACAGCATATGTCGCACTTGTATTGAGTAGTAGAACATGGTGCATATTATGAAAGAAAGTGAAGGAAATGCTTAGCATCATAAAAATTTGCATCTCATTCTAGTTCATTTTTCAGTGCAAAGAAATGAAATATATCAGAGTCAGAACAGAAAAGAATTGGACTCCAGTTTTTGGGTCAAGATAGCCTGTGCCTTTAGTGGGGTGACTGAATGGCATATTTTGACTTTATGGGTCCTTAGAGGATCTGAAATGCCTCATTAAGAATCCCTTGGAGATATACAGCACTTCCCAAGGATGACCAGAGCAGCCCAGCTGCTCCAGGTGAACCCAGGGGCAGGTGGCTATTCCTCTTTTAAGTTGCCCACAGGTTTCAAGCCTGCCTTGGTCCTTTATGGTCATCACCAGAAAGGGGCCCTAACAGTTGCCAGGGCTGAGGTCTCTAATGCAGTGCTTGTCAGCTACATGAGACTTATTTGCTCTGCTGGATCTGTATGTTATGGCAGGGGTACTCAAAGGATTAATTTGCAATCATGGTCTTCTTCACAGAAAAGCACTACTCTCTGCTGCTATAGAAGCATTTTCCTCTCTGGCACACATGTCCCATTAGGAAGTACTCTGCAGCAGATTATGTTCTCCAGGATAGTTGAGATTTGTGGGTAATTATGAGAAAAATAAAGACAATGTGCTTGTAAACCTTGCAAGTAATAGTTGCAGTACTAATGCTGTGATTCATAGACATGGCACCATTAGAAAGTGATGGACTTGTTAAATTAAAACACCAGTGGTATTTTTAACATACTTTTCATGAAAACATTATGATCTGAGTGCAATGATGAGATTCAAGTGCTCCACAAGTTGCACTCCTGGCTCTAGCACACACACTGGCTGTGTTCTTGAGTTGGTCCATAGTGCTTCACTCCCCATGAGGGATATGCATCAGTATCACCTGCTACTACCACCCCTGGAGCAGCTTCTCCAGAGCTTGTGCTGTGAGAACCTTAGGGTAGCTGGGCTTCCAGGCCATGCCATCAGGCATTTTAAACCATGCCTGCTTGTAGCTAAAGCCTTAAGTGATGTGCCTTCATAAGCTGGGGATAAAGGTGATAGTTATTTAGCGTTTGCAAGGGACTTTGAAGACATAGGAGCTGTGGGAGTTTACACACCACTGCAAGCCGAGAACAAACTGTCTAACACTTATTTCCTCACATTTTTTCTTGTAACGTGCCTTATCGACAGACTTTGCTATGAAAGGAGTTCCACCTTGTGGAAAAAAAATCACTGAAAAAAAAGAGAGGCAATTGAGATGTTTAGTGTATAAACATTGAACTTATGATCAACAACTTCTTCACTGAACAACAGATCTCTATTTTGCTTTTCAAGCAGAGCAACAGAGACCATGACTCAGAGATTTTTACACAGATCCCAAGACCAACATACCTTAGGACTGACAAAGAGGAGCAGTCTGCAGCCTCCAGTGTTGCCCACCTGCCCAGCCTGCAGTATCAGTAGCAAGCACAAAGGTAAACCTATTCCCCAGGTGTCACAACGCAGTTCCTCCAACTGAACATCAAACTGTCTTTTGGTCTTGGTCTTCCCAGGTAGGTGAGGATGCAGATCAGTTAACTCCTTTAAACACGCACCAAGTCCAACAAAAAGCATAAATAAAATCAGGAAAGGGAATTGGAATTCAGCAAAACTCAACAAAGCTGAGTAAATATTCAGCTAAAGCCAATTATCTTGGTATTTGTAGGGTTATGCTTGTAAGGGAGACATTTTGGAAACAACTTCGGGTCAGCCAGAACACTGGTTGACAGCCACTGCCAGAGATGTGTTACCTTGCTTGAAGTGGCAGTGTTTGGATATGGCTTGAGAAGTTCCTGTCACTTTTGTTGTATGTTCTCAGTGAAATTGCTATCATGGCTGATGACATCAGCAGCAAAGAACAAGGTAATAGGACCTGTATCACTGAGAAGCCGTTGCTCCAACAAAACATATGCCATAATATTTAGTAATAAGCCTTGAAGTATTACAAATAGTTACAGCTGAACTCTGCATGCCAAATAAATGAAACAAGTATGTCTTATTTCCTGCTAAAGTGCAAAATGGTCAGGCAAACATAACTACAGAGGCTCTAGTGTGAGCAGAAAATGCTCAGATGAAAAACCATGTTGGTGGCACCAAATTGCATCAAAACAATAATACAAAAATGGAAAGTCAGGTCTGAGTTTCCTTGCTAGGGTGTCAGATCTGATTTTGAGGCTTTGGATGTCTCTACTGCCTTGAAACCTGCAGAAATTGTGGGATTTTACCTAATTTGATGTTTTTAAATGTTTGGCAGCCTAGACTGCTTCTACTGCTGGTGAAGAGGACAGGGGTGTCCTGGAGTCAGTTCAGCCCATCAGGTGTAGAAGAGAGGCAGTCTCTGGGTCACTGACTTCTGAAGATACCAAGGTGATCCTGGGCTGAAGTGCCTCCAAGGCTGATATTGCTGCAAATGGCTCCAGTGTGCAATCCAAAATGCTGAATGAGCAGCCTGTGTTTCCCACCCAGCACCTCAAAACGGGTTCAAAACAGCTGACAGAAGCCTCTATTCGCTTGGTAGCCAAACCACCTCATGAGTGTAGGTCTTATGTTCTTTTTTTCTTTCTGTCTCAATGAGCTGAGAAGGGAATCACTGTTTTCTGTTAAAATACTTTGGGAAGAGGAGATAGAAAGTGATAGTGCCTGCCCCCTTCTCGTAATGCAATAGCCTTATTGTCAGAGCAGTCACAGAGGAAGAGGGACACGTGGGTCCCATTTCCCCTTCTGCCTCAGGCAGCTCAAACCCATGTTTTCCACCCTTCAGGGAAATGGCTGTGGTCAAGGGGAGGATTCAGGATTTGTAGGGTGAGTGATGGAAGATGAAAGGGAGCATGGCTCCAGGGCTCAGGGTGTCCTTTCAGTTCCACTCTCTGCTCCCAGGAACGTTCCTGTCTTTTATTTAAAGACTGTTTCATGTAAGCACACACAGTCCTGGGGCTGGGATGACACAGTGACATGGTTTCACCACCTTCTGCTGACCCACGCAACATGGACTGTGCCTTGCAAAAAAAGTATAAAATGCACACATTTTCATATGAATTGAAATTGAAGAGATCAGGACTATTCAATTGACAAAAATGAGTAAGAAGGAATATAATAGCACTATTTGAGATAATGAATCGTACCGAGAAGGTAAAACAGGTTCTTCTGTTTATCCACTCAAGCAACAAAGTTTAATGAAGCAGAAAAGGGGGAAAAAAAGTAATCAAAGGAAGCTTTTTTTTCCTTTTGTCTTTCTTCTTTAAACCAAAGCCGTAATTAACCTGTTGAACTCATTGCTTCTAGGTATAACTTCAGCCAAGAGATTAGTAGGATTCAAAAAGGATTAGATATCTATATGCACAATGAAAATATCCATAAGCTACAGTGGGTAGAATATGATCTCAAACCCTTTTATAGAACAGCTTGCCTCTTAATACCAAGTGAATCCTGTATACCAACTTCTGACTAGTCAAGGACCTTGTGAAGCACCTCTCTTTTTAACCAGGATCTTCATGCATCATCCTTACAGAAAAAAGAAAAAAAAAGAAGACAGCTAAAATATAATACGTTCTTCTGCATTACTGCTGTTCCAGGGAAGCATCTGTCATATTGCTTACATGGAATAGGGATTTTACAAACTTATATCATATTTGTATACTTCTTAAATTGGCATTTTTACACTGTAATTAAAATTCAGCCCTGGTAAATAAAGAGAGGGAGAAACACAAGCTGACCACCCATCTAGGAACAAAATATTGGAGCCATTGCCATAAGAGGCAATCCACGATAGTGAGGGTCTGATTTCCCACTGTAAGTGTACTCTTACTTGCAATAGGAATGAGCTGACAGAAATGGTCTTTACAGAACAGCTGTAGACTAATAATGCAGTGAGAGAAATGGACGGCTACCAAATTCTCCATGTGTGCATTTTATGCAGGCTGAGGTTAAACCTTTCCCCACCCAGTGAGTTATAGGTGCACACTGATGCTTGGAAAATCAGAAAGCATTTCTGAAAATCAGGGCTGGGTTCTTCTTCTTCCTCAGTCTGGACTCAGGTATTAATAAATAAAGAAGGACAGACAGATCTTAAAATAACTATCAAGGTTGTATAATTGGTTTTAGTGTCTGGGAGGCCATAGAAGTTAGGGGAAGACTAACTCAAATTATATTGTCAATAGTTATTTTCTGTCTGTAGTAAATGTAGAAATAAAATTGTATTTGAACTTACATAGTCTTTTCTCCTCTGATGTCTTTTTGCTGGTCCCTCTGGCCACCTATACCTTCCCATTCCTGAGGAAGGCTTTCTTTCTAGCCCCTTAATGTGACCCTAGAAATTAGAAGACCACTTGTTTTTCTGGTTTGTGCTGAATGTATTGTTTTACTGCTGTGAAAGCATAGTAAGGTCTTGCCTTGCTTGCCAGAGCCACTATCTCACATTCTCAAATTCAGAGAAACTATCCCACCATCTTCATATCCACCACAATGAGCTAAGCATCGACTGGGTTTCTGAGTGTCCTTGTGCCCTCAGGTACCACCAAAGTTTTTGCAGTCCAAAGATGTTCAAAGTCTTAAGTGATCGGGACTAGAGAAAGTATTTACTAGTTAAAGCTCTTTCTACCAATACAAATTTACCACCTAAATTTAGTTGTGAGTGATATTTAATAATTCCCGAGTCCCTTTGCTCTTGGTTTACAATTTGTCAGCATTACTTTATTACTGTTTGCAAAAGTAACAAAAGGTGTTGCAACGGGGATTCATTTGGGCAAATTAAACCTGCAGTGGGATTTCAAATGCAGGCATTCGTCCTCTGGGATTAGACATCAGCAGCCTGTGGAATTATTTCTGACATTTCATCCATCATACACTCAGAATAACTAAACAAACCGGTGCTGCTCTCTCCCTGCTCAAAGAACAACTTTCGCAGAGCCTTCCCACGGAAATATCCCAACCTATTAGTGTCAGGAAATTGTGCTTGGAAAGTTAAGAGAAAAAAGAAAAATCTTCTGCAAGTGAAAGGCAGAGATGTTATCACACATCAATAATGTGCATTGGGAGGTCTGCTCGTAAACAGTTCTTTGGCTGGTGTAAATCGGAATGACATAACCAGTGTAGGTATATTGATTTTGTTCAGGAATTTTCACCATAGGAGTGACTGGATCTATAACTGTGAGAATCTGGATTTACTCTTCTTAAAGTAAGCTGCCAAATTGGTATTAGGTGAAATGGGAGGAGGACTGGGCCCTGCAAAGATTGCTTCTTTTCCTCTTCTTTGTTTGAAGAAGTAAATTTTAAAACACACAAGATTTCAAATAGCCTCTTGAACCCTGTGTTTTTCAGCCCTTCCTTGAAACGCTGAGCACTTACTGTGGCCAATGTGTTTATTTCAACCAGACCGTTCCTAGCTAAATATGATCAAACTAGATTAGCTGTAATATTTAAATACCATAGCATCAGTGAACAAAAACTGTGGACTAGCTCATTATTAAAGGATAATACTCTTTTAATCTATATTTAAAAAAAAAAAAAGTTGTCTAATAGACCTCAAACTGGTTTCCCATTCTGGAAAGACCTCCAAGGATATATTGCAATTACAGGAGGTTTTTTTCCCCCACTTTAATAACTAATATAATGTGCTTTGAAGTAACGTGGTCTCACACTGAAATCTACAATCAAATACCTAAACTAACAGAAAAGGTAAAACCACCACAAGGGAGAATTTAGAAGCGGAAGTGCATAATCAGATAAACGAGAAGAAAGTTTTGAAAAGGATTGCAGAGGAGTAACAGGAGATATTGCTGGTGTGTTTCTTACTTCATTGTTGTTTTCCTTCAGTAAAAGTTCTATCAGCTGGGGAGAGTTGCTCACTTCTTTGAAGCTGGCTCTTGTTTCTCTGAAATCAGATTCGTTATTCCCAGGGCTCCACTCTGCGATGCCAGCACAAACATATATCAGCAGCTGCACAGCACTTTAAAGAGTTAGGAAGGAGCTATCAGGCAATTACTTATTCCATTTTAGATCTCCATCCATTATTTTCGCTGAGCAAGTTTGAAGTTGGGAGAATAAAAATCAGAGAAAGCAAATAAACATTTTGGAAGCCTGAGCATCTCACCTAAGGAGCGAAGCTCACCTACTGCTACCCAAAGAGATGAGACCTGTAGGTGAGAAGTGCCGACAGGAAAGAATAATCCCTTTCCCATGAATAAAGCCTTAAAAAGTACTTGGGACTTCACTCTGATGAATACAGAGAGTTTTGGTGTGCTGAGCTGGTGTCAGCCTTACTTCTCTCAGGGGCAGGTGCAGTTCTGGCTGCTTCTGCACTGGGACAGCAAGGTGTGCAGGCTGGTTTCACCTATGGCAGAGTCACCTTAGAGCTAATAGGGCTGTGCTGTGGATGAGTTCGGTAGAATGAAGTGAATGAAGAAACTAAGCTTGAAATTCTTGGATTACTTCCAAAATTAACTCTTTTTTTTTTTTTTTTTTTTTTTGTTGCTACTGAACCTAGATTTGTACTGTTTTCTGGTGCATGTGTATGTGTCTCTGTGTGTGTGAAATACAAGCTATTGTAGACAGAGATTGACTTTTGGTATAAACAAGTGTACATTTATCCTTTGGCCTGAAGTAAGTACATGATGAATAAAAGCATTAACAAGCTTCTCATAAAATAAGCAATAGTGGAACCACGAACCGCCTTTGCTTCAGAGGCGTCTGTGTGACTGGGGGTTGTTAATAATGCTCATAGTGTCCCTCACTTGACACCAACAAAGCCAAACGCCATCCCAACAAAAAGGCAGTAAAATCTCAAACAGTCCTGTGCAACCTTACGAGAAAAGATTGGCTTTGCTGTTTGCCCTCCAGTTGTCTATTGGCTTGTATGACATTTATTAATTTTATCAATGGAAGAGCTACAATGAATAATCGAGGAAAAAGGACAAAAATATACAGATACAATTTACCATGGTGAGGAAGTCAGAAAGTTTCAGGCCATAACTTCCTGGTGCTTTACAGTTTCCTAGATCTTTAGCTACCTAAACCCCATCCTTCCCTTCATTTTCCTAGGTGAAAAAAATAATCCTTTTTTTGGTGAATGGAGTGAGGGAGAGCTTCTCATATGTACAGTTAGATATACCTAGTTGCTGTGGATGTAGGACTTGGATATTTTGACAGGACACTTTTGAGAGTTTTCCACAGTTGTCCCCCAAAGCAAAACTGTGGGACTGTGGAGAAAGGACTTTTCTCTCTGCTTCTCTCTTTCACCCAAAGCAGTGAGATTTACTCCTAGATGAGCACCCAGGGCAAACCTCCCTGCTTGCATCCCACTGGCAGAGGTGGCCAATATTCCTCTGAGAAAGATCACTCAAACTCTGCCATTGATTTACAGCCTGGCTCTTCATCTATCCTCCTTTATTAACCTATGTGTAAGTGCATGCAACTGATTAAATGTCTCCCGTACTAGAATTTCAGAAAATTGTGCTGTAGACAGAGTGAATCCTCGCCTGCCAGAGCAATTTGGTAATTTTGCCGTGGGAATAAGAGGTGCGAGCAGGTCCATGAGCAGTCCTGGGAGCCAAGCTTGCAATCACCTTTCTGGGTGGCTTTTGCATTTCTGTCCCAGACTGGTTTAATTTCTCTGAGAGCATATTTTTATGAGCTGGGACAGAAAGTGAGAGGGAATGAGGCAGGGCGGGATGGCTTGGGAATACAGCCAGGCTTTGCATAAACCGGTAGTTCAGTCATTCACCCAAAACATCAGAGGATCAGTCCTAATCCCCGAGTCATTTATAAAACAGCATCAACATGGAAGACAGCACTGCATGTTTTTGGAGACACGGGGTTGGATGTCAGCTTCAGGGAGACACGTACAGATCTGAGTTGCAGCAGAGCAGAGACAGGCATCAACTCAGGGCTAAGGATTTCCCCAGATGCTGTAAAATTAGGTTACTTTATATATTTTTTATCCCCCTAGACTTTTTCGAAAATCTGTTTCTGCTTCTAAAACATTCACATGTAAAGAAAGATATAGTGGAGGGTATCTATAACTGAATAATTTCTAGCAGATAGCTTTTTTAATGAATGATGCTTTTTTTTTTTTTTTTTTTTCTGTCCAGTAAGAGTGAAATTATTTTTTCATCCTTGATGCTGGGAGTGGAGAATATAATTTATGTGTGGCTCCTATGTGGTGGCAACAGCTTTTTTGGTTTGTGCAAACAGACTTGAGTGATTTGGGTTAAACAGCTCTCAAACAACAGACTAGATGAAACTTGGTCATTTTGGTTTCCAAAGTGGTCCTGAAGATGCTGAGACAATAAAGCAAATGTTGTTTTAGTCCACCCTCCCATACTGATCAAATAGTTAGGATGTGAATCTATATGCCAGACTTAATGTCTCTTTCTTGCACAAGGGTGGAAGCCCGAAGAGGATCTGTTCTCCATGAAGACCCTCACTCCCTCCATCCTCTTCATGAAGCAAAATACAGTGTAGAAGTTAGGTCATCCCTTGCCTTATATTCCCAAACTGCACTCTATTTCCAAGCCATCTACACCCGAAACCTTTGAAAAAGATTAACAATTCAAATTAGCAATGAGAGAAGGCAAGGCACCTACAATATATTGTGATAGTCCTGCCCAACTGGAGAAATCTCTTTCAGACAAAGGAGAGCTGGTTGGGTACCCAACCTGAAATCAAGACACCAACTTTACTGTATTGGTCTTTGTTTCCTGCCCTTTTATATTTGTGGAGGGAAATAAGTACTTCTAGATGAGAGGAACTAAATTTTAGACAGTTAAAGGTGGGTGAGTTGAGTCCCACACATTTTTTACAGCTAGATATTTCTATAAGCAGTATAAAACAAAGTCCCTGTCAAATAAAGATAAGTTTTATAACATTTTATGGTAGTACCTACGCATCTCCCAAAAGAAATGAAAAAGTTTCAAAAGGTTGTGATACCATTTAATGTATGACAGTAGCTGAGAGAGACAGCACAAGGCCCTAGGCTGGAGACAACAGCTTGATCCTGCATTCCTGAAAATCCTTAGAAATACTGCCAAAGGACAGGAGTAGGTGCACTAAGAATGCTAAGAAGAGATATTAGGCTGGGCTTGGTATATTAAGATTAGGCTAAGGAGAGATACAAGACTCGCTGGGATACTTCTGAGCTTCTTTTAGGTTCCTGGCTTGTGGTCAAAGGTTAATAAATGTATGTAAGTAATGGTCAAACTGTGTTTTGTCATATGCGCATGCATTCTGGGGAGAAAACCTGACTTTAACTGTTTCTACACATCAAGGTTATACAACACTGAAAAGGTCAATAATGGCAAATCCAGGTGAAATTATGGCCCTGTAGGTGCCAAATGGGGGAAACTTTCCAAGTAAAATCTGCACATTTTTTCATTTGAACATCACGTCCTTTGTCTCAAGCAGCCAAGGTCACAAATACTTCAAATCAATATGGTCACAAAAGGCATATAAAGACATAAGTGCCCAACCATTGTTGCTAAAACTATGGTTTCCTTACAAGTAAGGTTATCCCTGACTAGAAAGTCTTTTGTGTGACAAGATCACAAAGACCAATTGATCATTCCAACAGTCAACACCATACAGGGAATTTAGAGTAAAATGCTCGTCTCTGACCCGCTCTGTGGATCACCTGCTGGTCTGGAGTCACTCTACGCATCTGTGGACCTCAACAAGGCTGACAGAAAAAATATGTGTCAAGGTGACCCTGACTTCTGCTTAGATTAATTGACTTTATAATTTGTCACTTTGGAGGGGGAAAAAAGGGAATATATCATTAACTTCTTTTGAAATAACTGTACCTCAATCAAGTATAATTATTTTTCTAGATTAAACCATTACAACCTCTTCCTATGCTAACAAATATTATCTTAGCTCATATCTGGTATCAGTAAAAAGGTACTTCATGTATTGACCAAAAATAAATTGTGCTAGGGCTTGTTTGTGTGTGGTGCATTCTGGAAAGGGCTGTGCTTCCTCCATCAGAATAACTTACAACAAAGGTCTTACATTACAAAGGACTGAGTTCCTGAGGACCATGGCTTTGTAAGACTGGATTTACTGTAAAATATCACTTAGAAGTCACTGAATATGTAGAAAGAGTCCTGAGCAATTCACAAATATCCAGCTATTTTTTAATTTTATTTTTTTAAAAAACAAACAAATAAAAAGACAACAGCAAAATTTTAAGAAGATGTATAACCTTAAGCTATGTGAAGTGTCAAAATACATTTAAATACATGTCAAAAACTGAGTGGTCTTGCTTTGTTCTTATCTGGGGATCATTTTACCCAACCAGAACTTTAATGTTACTTTCTTATTCTGGGTGTAAGACCACGCTATTCACACTGGTTTCCAAGTATGACAGATTCCAGCCCAATCTGATACTGCAATGACTGTTCATTTCCCACTGGTGATCACCCCCTCATCTTATGGCTGCAAAGAGAAACACAGAGAACGATCACAAGACTCTCTATAATAATAAAGTACACTTTACATGCATCCATATTCTAGCACTGAAGGTAAAACATTGTGCTCTGCTTCCTTACTTTGCCATTTTGTTTGGTGCAAATCTTAAAAATTAGAGATCAGTATTATTTCTTGAGCTTGTTTCCTTTAATTTTGTATCTTTCTTGCCAGGATAATTTGTGCAGATCATCCCATGCCAAATAGCAGGTATACAAAAGAAATAGAGATATTTGTAGACAACACATTGGCAAAGGATTGAAAATGCTAGTCTTCAAAAACCCTGAGTACTTTCTTCATCATGTACAATTTAGACTGTAGTAATGTGATTGCTTGTGCATGTACTTTCTATATAGGCTCTTAGGACATTTTCATTTGTTAGGCTATAGCTCTGCTGTACACTTCAGTCTGCTGCTTTTTCACTACTCTTTAAAAGATTTTGGCTCTAGCTCTGGTTGCAATGCATGAGTTTAATTAAAATCTGCAGATGTTTTCCGTAGACTATGTAGAGTGGGATTTATGTTTCGTCAGTGAATGTACATTGGCTCTTGCTTGAATATATGCAGGTACATTTTGAATACATGGGCAGTAAACAGATCCTTTCTCAAGAAACAAGAACAAAACATGCAAGCATGTACTCTCTACAGTGGTGAGAAACAAGAACTCAGCACGAGGGCTATCCCAGATCTGGGAGCTGTCACTTGTGCAGTATATGCAGAGATAAGGAGGAAGCTATAATATAAACACAGGGAAAAGACTCGGTTTTCATTCTAGTTTAATTTGCCAGAGCATGATCTTTCGCCCACATGCTGAAAACGTGGATGCGTCCTCTCTCGACCTGCAAACCAGCTAGCTGAAAGATTGGCAGCTGCCTGCAGAGCAGGCACACCTTGCACTTAGTCCCATGCAGGCGATGTTTTAATCACGGCCTCGGTGATGAAAGGGCTGGGAGGGCTCACCTTTCACGCACCGAACTAAACAAACACAACATAACATCTCTGCTGCAACCCAAGCCGGTTCCTGCTTTGGCATTCCCGACACACACGCGGTTCACTGCACACTCTCAAACACAACTTGTCTACATGCTCCTGTGTCGTTTTACTTCGCTGAGCTTGGCCTTTTAGAAACTGCAGGATAATGCCTCCCCATCATCCTAGCAAAATGCAATTTTGTGTTTACCGAAAAACAGGAAAAGGAATGAAATGAATTTCAAAAACCCTCTTAATTATTGATACATATAAAAATGGTCCTCTTGTGTTCTGAAAACTGGTGTAAAATGTCACAGCTAGAGAGTTTCTTTCCAGTAAGTTATTCTCAGTAAATTTGGTCTGCTCGTTGCACGCATACACATATAGATATCTCAGATCTGTCTTTATATACGCTTTCTCCTCATGAAAAGCATTCTGACTACTTAACAGGCATGTGGGATCCTGCATAAATTATGCTGATTCTATATGATTCAAACTATAAAATATAAAATTACATTGCATTTTCAATAAGCGTATACACAAACCTTGTGGAACGTGAAAGGTCAGACTGGAAATTCCTCATTCTCATTTGTGAAATTTTTTTTTCATCCAACAGTCCCATTGATTTCAGCTGGCCTGAGTAAGAGGTCTCATGTAAGACCATCATCTGGCCTTGCTTTAAGATCACTTCAGGGCTCCAGTCGTGCAATCCGATCTGTGCATAGACAGACGCATGCTTAACTGATGTCAGTGGGCTGCTTTTTTGGCTTGGGAAGGCATTCCATGGATCAAGGCCATAACGGTTAACTCAGCTACCCAAACAAGAACATGATGAAGTTCCACTGCAACATCTAATCTGATGTCTTTGAGATTATATTAACTTTTGGCTTCATAGATGTGTGGTGCTTCTCCACCAAAAAAGTATAATATTCTTGCAGTGTTCCCATGGCTTTAAGAAGACAGGCAAACGTGACACAAAGGTTAGAGAATGAGCAGTATTTTGTATACCTGAGGTGGACTACACCATCAGAACGGCAATGCCTACAGAAAAGGTGATCCTTTCAGGATACCCATTCATCCCTTTGAATTCTTGCCTGCTTGTTTTTCTTTGTCTTTGCTGCCTTACACTGAAGTTTCCAAACTTGATTGTGTATGTGCTAACATAGGAGTTAGGTGCCTGTTTTCAGAAATAATGGGTTTCTATGAATGCTGCTCAGTTCACATGAAGGCAGATGTGACCTCAAAAAACAGCTATACTTTGGTGCTGGAGATGATATTTCTAGCTTTAGATTTGGAGATATTGGTACTTAGAGACCGGCTCTGATTGCTCTCATATTGCACAGGGATCTGTTCTCTCAGTACAGCCGGTGCTGAGACAACACTTTGAAGTCCATGGAAACTCTCCCACCAACTTCTAAAACAGACTGAGTTCTGCCTGAAATCTACGGCCTATTTTTTTCCATCTCAGTCACCAGCATGGTCTCCCTGCTGGGTATCATGTGTATGAAAGCTAAATTAGCCACCCCAAAAATTTAACAGACCGTTAGAGAGAGGTGCAATTTCTGTAACAGTAGAACAAAGGTACCTATAAATTTTAGAGATCTTTATAGTGCCAGTCTGCTTTCACTGCTACCCATTTTAATATCACCTGTGATCAGAAGTACAAGTACTCTCTACAGGGTACTTTCCATATACTTTTACTGGACTCTGCCTGGCACATTCACTGATCTCTGCAGCACTTCAGCATGTTCTCTTCTTACAGATGTATCAGACATCTCACTCCTTTAATATATGGCATACCAATAGATGGATGCACCCACATGAACCCTGTTCCATCAGTGTGCATTGACATGGCAGTCAGGCATACATTACAAGTAGAAAGACTGGGGTTTGACATGAATAAAAATGTACTGTCATGTTGTACATGAGATGATCTTTAGTGACTTTATCTGACCATTATTTTCCAAAGCATGAGCACCCGTGTATGCTTTGTTGGTTACTCACTGTTAAGCACACTATCGTGAAGTTCATACATACCTACAGTTCCAGTTTTTAAATATACCTTCCTTCAGTGTAAGCAAAAACGGTGAAGGACCTAGAAGAAAAACTTTGCTTTGGGGCTTCAGAGTCTCTTGGCTCATAAAGTAATGCTGATGTGCTATGTGTCTACAACTGGTTGTCCAGGTTAGAGCAGGACTAGAAGGTCTCAGAATGAATCCATGCAGAATTGAATGCTTTCTGCATCTCCTCAGGTCATGAAAAGTCACACTGTTGCATGCAAAGGTGAAAAGGTTGAATAAACCATCATTTCAGGTAGTATGAATCCATCCAATCCATTGCCTGATTTTGGATGGTCATTTTGATACCTACCAAGAGCTGCAGAAAATTTCAGAGGGCATCCCAGCGGGATTGCTCCTTGCTGGATTTACAAGGAGCTCTTCTGATCCTTCAAACACACTGCAGAATGTAATCAAGATAGGTACAGGCTTCCTTACCTGTTACTACTACTGTTCATCTTCCCTTTGGCAATTGTCTCACCTGTGCACGTGTTCAGCACAGACTTCCCTGGCTGTGCATTCAGTATGATCTGAATACAGCTGTCAAAATCTGGATCAAGGCACAGTTCGAATTAGATTTCTCTGTCATAGTGAAGGAAAGATTCTTGGAAAGTTGCTCCATGCCATATTTCAACTACCTACAGCTAGTTGTTTTGGATGAAAGTTTTGTTATGGTTAAAAACAAGTATATCTTTCTAGCTAACTTATTGCTTTCACTTAGAAAAGACATGTTGGAGCAAAGGTGAGGACCACAAAGCTTACCCTGAAATGTAAAGGCTTGAAAGTAAAGGTTAGAAAAATCTCAATACTTACATATAGAAGCTTAAAATGGAAACTGGTACACCACCTTAGCCATGGTTATATTCTGTGCTAATCTACCTGTCTGTATGAAACAGGGGGAGACAGACACATTACCAATTTTATGTAATTTTCATTGTCAAGGAAGGGGATGACTTTAACAAAATAATTATTTGCATGATAATATTAATAATAATACCAGAAAAATTAATGCCACGAAGTACAAAAGAATGTGTGAAACAAATAAGGGTCAGGATCAGGAACACTGAAATGTGAATATTCAATTAACAATAATAGAAAAAATGTGGGGCATGGTATGTAAATGAAAGCTGCCTGGGGCCAAATGTTCTCAATAGCAAAGCCAACAAGATATTAAAAACACCCCACATGACTTTGTTTTTCAGCTCATGAGCAAATCCATGTTGAAAATATGTTTATCTGTTCTAACAGCAAAAACAAACACATTCCATAATGTATGTATTAGGAGGATGTATAACTTGCACAGCATTCACGGCTAGGAAAATGTGACTACATACAGTAAGTGCTGTGGAAGGGGAGGGGGGAAGAAGGAAAAGTGGTAAGAAGGACAGATGCTTGAGTAGAAAAAAACTTGCTAACCAGAGGTTTTTACATGGACCACAGCATCCCATGTCCCACATGTTGATTTCTCGAGTAGACCTGTTGCCAAGATAAATTTTTTTCTTGGACTTTAGAATTTATAGGATGTGCTTGGCTTGCATCAGGAACACAGCAGTTCTTTCCCCACACAAACAGCTCTATCTAGCTAGGCTGGATATAAACAGAAAGACTGCTTCACTAATTATTTATACAAAGACAAAGATAGCTGCATTCTGGAAGGTTTGTAGGAACTGGATTTTTTTTTTTTGGGGGGGGTCTTATTATGTTTTTGACTTTCAGGGCTGTCAGACTCTGCCAAAAACCATCTAAACCTTCATCCAAAGGAAGGTAATTCGCAAGTTTACTACTCCGAATTCAGGCAGTGATTTCCTCCCCACCCCTTGAGAGTATTGATACTGCTTATTTAATAGTAAGTTATTTATATAAAGCAGGATCTTTACCTGGACAAGGAGTTTCTCTTCCTACCCACTCTCCTGGCTTTTGAGACTACCTGTGTGATCAAGGAATACTGCATAGCTACCAGCACCAACCTCACTGTAAATGTTTGCATTATGAGAAGACGACTTACATCTCCTGGAAATGCACTACACTGACGTGTTCCAGCAAACAGTGTCTTTTTAAAATCAATATGACTACTTTTATGAGTCAAGGAAAACTCATTCATAAGTGTTTTCAGATTCTAGCCAACAGTTGTTTTTTTTTTTTTTTTTAAATTATGCTCCATCTTCTTTCCCCCTTTCTCCCCACTTTTAGACCAAGGAGTTGAAATACTGAAACAGGCTTAGCAAGGGGAGTAAGAGGAAAACAATTTTCTGAGTGCTTCACATACCATTATCCTCATCCTCTCACTTGTGCATGAAATGCAGCTGAAGTATGGAATATATGAAATAAGTTCCTAGAAGTTTACAGCAAAGCCACAGTGAAAGGTGGTGAGAGAAAAGGGAATAATGCAGCTGGTGGAAAAACAAGCAGCATTTTGGACAGGCAGAACACTGTTTATCTGCAGTCACCTAGGTATGTAAACTGAACCTTTCAAGTAGTCTTACTCCATTTAAAGCACATTTTAAGGGCCTATGGGATTGGGTCTCAGTTTAGGCTCTGGGATTAGCATTCCTCTTGTGCAAAGTACCATGGAATTTTAATGAATACAAGTAGTCAGATTTTCTGCTGTCTCCCAGAGATTTGTTTATTTACTAATTTAGAGACATGTTTAATATCTCACTTCGTGGTGCATCTGTACCAGCACTATACTGCGGCAATGGTTAAAAATCTGGTGTTGAGAAAAGAGTGGTGTCTGTGAGTCATATATAGTCCTAAGCACACACATAAACGATCTCTGAAAAAACTGTCCCCAGCTTACATAATAAGATATTAAAATATTACAAAGGACACAAAGATATGGCATCAAAGAGTCCAGTCCAGTTTGCTGTGGGAGCTTTCTGTGTTTAAAAGAAAAGAAAAAATTAAGACATGGTATGAGTTTCTGTTGTAAATGCATGAGTATTTTTCCTCAAGACATGGATGTCTCTAGGACCTGATTAGGTTAGCACCTGGTTTGGTCAAATAGAGTTTTTATATTGAAATAACACATCAGGCCCTTTATCCCAGGTCCTCAAGGGGAGTCAGGTATTTAACTCCATTTGGCAGAACTAAACAGTCACTTTTAAAAGTCTGTATTTCAGCTGCTCCTTTTTTTTATTTCAGGTTTTCTGAATTCTTTTCCTCTTTCAAATCTTCCTTTAGAGTCATAGGCACCCACCAGCGGCACAAGCGAGGGGAGCTGGGTAAGAAACTTTCTGAAGTCCTTGGCCTCATAATGACTAGCCAAAAAAGCTTTGTCTAGCCTGAGAATCAAGATGCTTGGCCCAAGTATCTTGCTAGGTGCAAAACTTTGGGTAAGTGGGCTATATGGTTTTGAGTGGGCTGATCAAGAATGTTGTTTTTAGCTTTTAGATGAGGCAGTGTGATCTGTGTAGTAGATGCTTTGGGACAAAGTTTTAAACCTTTCATTGATACTTGATTTTGCAAAAATTAATTAGCTGCCTATATGAAATCTGGTCACACAGTCCTGAAAATCTGGCTCTACTCTTTCTGTTAAACAGAACCAGGCAATAATACACAACGTGGTCATTTTTATTTCAGTAATATGAAATATTTTGGATATTAGCTGCTTCTTAAAATGAATATAAATTTCAACAAATACCAGGAATACTGACAACTTCAAACAAAGGTGAAAAATAACACCTCACCACAAGTCCCAAATCTTCCCAGAGCATTTTATATGGTTTCTGAAGCTTAGCTGCACTCTCAACTACCCTCTGGTTCAGCTTCTGGAGCTACAAAAATCTATTCTCTGTCACTTAATTTGTCTCATAATGTCACAGGTAAAAGTAAATTATTATTTGCTGAATTTTCATCTTGAAAAAAGATACATGTTTTTGTTATGACTTAAAAAAGTCACTTAAAAAAAATGTTATAGACTGCTGGAGCAAAGGCAAGCTTTGGTAAAATCTGGCTAGATAATATATTCTCCTTATGATAAATTCAGCAGAGTGAATATGCATAGCTGAAGTTGTGTTCCCTGAAATACAAAATTTATAATAGAAGTGCGATTGTGTTCTTAACAGCCTATATGAGGCAGTTTTTTAAAAAGGAGCTATCTAATTACCTTTTAAGTCAATTACTCTGCTTGTTCCTCCAGTGACTCTACTCTTCCCAAAATGTATCAGCTGAGTTTTTCATTATTATTTCCCAACCAAGAAAATAAAAACTATGAAAAATCAATAACAAAGTTCACATGAGCAGATGTTAATCTTCTGCATACTTCACCATACATTCAAGATAGCAACCTCATTGGCATGGGGCTTGATATTTTTAATGGAGCTTTTTTAGTTAGTAAAGTCAGTAGCAGTAAAGACTTGGAATTGGTAGCAAAAAGTCAACTGCACATTTGAATACTTAATTTTGTGGCTATAAACAGCCACGTCACATTTCCAGCAACAACAATGGGATGGTTTTCAGCACTGCTCTACCAAGCAGGCATGTTTTCTATTTTCTTCTTGTATATACAATTAAAAGCATTCCCACCAGAGAACTCTGCCCTGCATTCACTTCTGAAACAGAGCATGAGAGATGTCTCTCAAAAGTCAAAATCCTGCCTTTCCTTGGGCCAAATAATGAAAGGACATCCCAGCAGTGCACCGTTACTTCTAAGGCTGCTATTAAAAGTTTGAATTCACTGACTGATTGTCAATACTTGCCCCAGTGTGCAATTAATAAGGAGATCTCTGGTCATGAGAAAAGTCTTTTTTTTCTTCTGCGTGGAAAGGTGAGTTTACTTTTTATCAGGCAAGAGATAAGGAATTGCATGGAGTATGGGCAGGTTCTTGTCTTGCTCTAGGGGATACCCACCAGTGCCTCTGTTCTTGTTGAGTAATAATGAGATACCACAACCAAACAGTAGAAGATGCATGTCAGATGGTTCTCCAATAACATTAGAAAAAAAGCAGCTGATGTATGGGATATTGAAGGCAGATTAAGTTGTTAATGTATATTAGTATATTCTTAATTTCCTTTTAATTGAAAAAGACATATTGACTTTAATTAGAACCATTTCACAGGAACTGTCAATTAGCACATGTCAAACTAGTTAATTCAGAACAGAATTCTTTTAATTAGGGTCTGCTTTCCTTTAACTGTGGGGCCAATGAAATCAGCCTTCCCTTATCAAGATTTTAAATGTCTCTAAGACATACAATACAAATGTAGTCTCTTATCTATTATTAGAAGCCCATATGGATAACATTAAAATGATGATGCTGGCATTGTTCATGCAGCACAAATCAGAGTTTTCTTTATGACTGTTCGAAAAAAAAAGAAAAAGATGGCTTTGAAGAAAGACTATTTTAAATACACAGATTTATCCTACTTTAAAGAGACTACAAAATTTATGACACGCATGTTCACATTTAAAGTATTATTTAATACGTCTGCTCAAATAAATGGGCCTATTCAAACGTTTTGTGTGTTCTATCAGCCAAAGACACATAAAACATTTTCAAAGCATGCAGTAACGTTCTTCCCTTAAATGAACTGTAATCAAAAGGAGAAAACAGACTCAGTGATTTTTTGGGGACAATATAAAACCAGCATTGTTAACTTTCATTGCATGTGAAGATTTAACACTGATTGCTAATCCAGTGGCTGTGAACACTAGTGAGTGAGTGTCATCTCAGTTATCAAACAGCATATAATCCTGGTCTTGACCTTCACATACATTTTCTGAATACGTCTCGAGTTTGCTGATGGATCTCGACTCTTGGCTGACATACTGGTGTCAAGACCTTCCCCATGGTTTCTGGGAGCTGCCCTGTGCAACATCTGTAACACTGGTCACATCCCTTCAGGAGTAAGAACAGCTGAGAAAAATATACTCAAAAATATAATAGGAATGATTGCAAAATCTAGACTTAGTTTTATCATACAGGCTTTAGCCACTGTTTTACTGACCTATATCAACAGAGGATTACAGAGATTAGTGAAAGGAATACTTAATAACTGAACTGTGGATTCCAAAGAGGATTATCTGGTAAGATATTTCATGTGTCCTGATGCTTTGTTGAACATATTAGGGACCTGATTATGGGCCTGAGTAACTCAATAATAAAAGAAGCATAATTTACCAAAATGAATTACAACTGGGATGCACTAAAATTTAATGTGTCCTAGAAGTACACTTTGCCTAGGATCCTAACCACACCATTTTTTCCCCCTGGGGCAACTCTTCGGTATATGGTGAGTAGTACAGTTTTAAGAGTGCTATGTGCTAAAATGTGTGTTAAGGTTTCCACGAACTTTGAAAAGTGGATGAACTTCAACTAGGTGATCTGCAAAATTGAAAAATTTTGTCCTGGGAGTTCTTCAGCTCAAGCAAGAGGCTCTGTAGACGTGTTACTTCACTGCCTACTGGCCTATATGAAGTGTACCCCTAGTATAACTAACAGCTGTAGTTCTACTTTTAAATGTGATTGTAAATAGGTAACATAAGACCCTGATATTTATTCATTAATCCTATTGTGGCCCATATTAAATCTCTGCTTATCAGTTTAAATGCTTACCATAATTTAGAACTCTTTAAGCAGATCTAAGTCACTTTGGCACTGAATTGCATAATCCAACTTCTTTTATAACACAGCAGAAACAATGCTTTGGATTTTGATCATATTGCTCAACTGGCAATATATTGTTTGTTTCAAAATGGCAATTAGCAGTAACTCTTCTTTTACAATCATCCCCACATTGGCTCTGCATAGGAAGTATGGGTACGTTCTCCACCAGGGTTATAAAACCTCAGGTGCCTGCCTTTATGCTCACATATGATGCATTATCCTGAACTTCAAACTATAGGAATATTTAAACAGTATAAACTATAAGAAATTTTCAGATTATGGTGAAATTTTTAGTCCTTGCAGTATCCCAGTCAGGTGGGTAATGATTTATCCAATCCATACCTTACAGCTGGGACAGCAGAGAAACAATTGTATGGAGGGAAAGTAACTTACCCAAGCCCCAAACCAAGTCAGTTAGAAATGGAGTTAAAAGCAGAAGTTCCCTATTCCCTGAAGTTGCATGACCCACTGTGTGCCATGCCCTTAAAGCAGGGCAAAGCATTTTTTTTTCTAATTAATACTAAGGCGATTCATTGCTTAGCAGCAGCACTAATATTTACACACTTATGGATCTCATGATTAAGTAGCAAGCTTTGACTTCAATTAAACCTGACAGTTTCTGATAGCAAAAAGTCATTACAGAACTTCAAAAGCACTTGAACTGCAGCAAGATCTTTACAATTATCTATATAATATCTTTCAGCCTCTGTTGGCTCCTTGATCTTCTGTGGCAGGCCCAACTTCTCTGTCAACTTTGGTCTATGAGAAGTTGAACCTTAATGCATGCTATTTAAAAAAAAATATAAAAATGCTGCAATATACAATGGATTTCACCCAGTCTGACATTCTTTTTGGGATAAGTGCTTAATAAAAATTGCCCACGTGAATCATGTACTGTTCATATATTGTTCATGAATCAAACCAAGAGCCATTTAAAAATGACTAGCATTAGGGAAACGTAATAGCTTTTTAACAGATTATTTAAATGACTGTAGCTCTGATTTCCAGTCATTTTATCCAAACAGCTATGGCAGAACTATCCCTGAAAAGGGAGTAACTTTCTGATTAAACTCTTTTGTTGTTGGATTTAAGAAATATTTTAGAAGAGAGAATTTCTCAATTATGTATTCATCTTTCAGAGCCTGGGCATGGAGGGTGTAACAATTTGATCAAACCCAGCTGAAAGCACTAATGGTTTGGAGGATTCATTCTGTTCTTACAATCACGGCAAAGAAAGCCTTTAAATACATTCAGAGCAGAACAGACAGTTTGTTCAGACTGACCAGAGCGTAAATCACTTTCTAGGTAGTTTCTGGTCTCCACATCTTGGCTTGCCTGGTACTTCCGTAGCGTGATGTGACAGCGATCGAGCAGTTCATTTGTGCATTTTTATGGCCAGATTATCAACCCATCCAATTCCTTGGTTTTTGCTTTGTTGGCTGTATGCATCCCAATGTAATTGAAACCAGCAGATACCCTCATCTGCTCATGTGCTGTTGGCTCCTTGGCCCGACGTTGCCCGTGGCTGAACTCTGTCCCTTCCTCCTTTTCCAAGGAGGGTTTTTAACCATGACATTTGTGCTCATGTTAAACCATTACAGCAACTGGTTTGCAGCACCCGAAGATGGAGCCCCCTTCCATTAAACTGGGAGAGTTCCTTACTCTGAGTCCTCCAGACTGATGCCTTTCATTTACTGCTGTTTTGAAGCATAGCCCAGATTTTCTCAAAACCATGGTCTTTTGGACAGCTCTCTATTCTGCCAGCTATTTTTGATAAAACATGTGCATTTTCACGTTAACGATGAAAACCACTTAGTGGAAAAATAATGCGGAGGCACCCAATACATGCCTAATTATTTGCAATGCGGTTTAGTAGCTGCAAACAAGGACAGTCAGCCAGCTGCCCCATCGTCTCAAAGAAGGGACCTGCAGACCATCAACAGTTCACTGATCACAGACGAGGAGCTGCTGCTCTTGCTCCCACAGTGTCTGCGGGCATATTCCTCCAGGTCACATCGCCTGATGCTACAGCAGTGTTAACTACTCCTTTATTAAACAATTCTCCAAGCATAACTAAAGCATTTGGGTTGTTAACATACATAATAAGTTATATTTAAGAAGGTTTCAAATCAGCACATTGTATTTTGCAGCGAAGTCATAAAAATATGCTAACATGATAACATCTAATGAGGGAAATGTTGCATGCAGATGTCTGTTTGCCTATTATCCCATAAAATGACTGTATATTTTTATTTATATGAGTAATGTTAGACACAAACATGTTACCAAAAAAGCATTCATTTAGGAAATGTATAAACACAATGAGTCTAATATAAGAAACTGTTTTAAAACATGTTTTTTAGTGTTTATAAAATGAAGAGAAATTAAAAAAAAATTGTTCCAAAGTACATTTTTTTCCCCCTCATGATGAGAAAGAAATATAGGTCCTCAGCTGGCATATTATTTGTGATGTGGCAGCAAAGTGGAATTTGTGCCTCGCGTCATGTATCCTTTACATGATGCAAAGGAGTATAATTTTATTTTTGTTTTATTTGAAGGCTCTGTCTGGGCACATTGGCCACCAATTTCATTTTTATTGCAGTGCATGGATAGCAAAGTCACATATCCTTACGTTAATGCAAAGGGCATAGGAAAGGAAAGGGAAAGTATAATTTTTGTTGTTGCTGTTGTCATTTGAAATTTCCATAGTGTCTGTGCACATTGGGTACCATTTCATTTTTATTGCGCTGCACTGATAGCAATGTCACATATCATTAAGTTAACACCAAGTTAGAAAAAAAAAAGAAAAACAGATATTTTTTTCCCCCGCTATTACCATTGTTTGAAATTTTTTGTACTGTGTGAATATAATTTCTGTGGGGTGGTGGAAGTACTGAAAAATCTAATATCCAATGTAAAAAAGGTATACCAGTTTATGTTTTTGTATTGTGACAGTGGATAGAAAATGTAATGCTACTCACATTTCTTATCAGTAGGCTTATCAGTAGGATAAAGGTTTGTTCAATATCTAGAACTGGTTAATGTGGAAATGGCCATTTTTCAGGAAAACTTGAATAATACCAGAGTTTAATTTCCCCAAATCAGTATATTTTATTAAAGTGCTTATCTCATGCATGCTAAAATACCTTCCATGTCCACCTCACTGTCTTTTAACCCCTGAGTAGAGAACATGAGACCCTCTTTGGGATGTGGAGGGTTAATCCGTAGTTGTGGTGGACCCACTCCTCATTACTGACACGTGTAAATAACTGCCACCAGTATGGACATGGTGCTCATCTACATGGGGAGTGTCAGGCAGCTGTGTGGTTGCTCTGTTTTACGTGACAGGTCATTATACAGGTCAGCACTAATAGCAGGCAGGAGTACAGCCCTTGGGCTCCTTTGGGGAAATTTGTGCCAACAATTGTCTTAGTTTTGGAGAGCAAAAGAGGCCAACTTGTTTTATTTTATCTAATCTATTATTAACCATTCCCATATGATGCCCAACACTGCCTTTTTATCCTTGACCTTTGTAAAAGCTCTGTTGTGGTCTCATAAGCCAATGTCCTTTTTTAAGGAGTGACTCTTGGACAGACAGATACCGGGCTGCCACCAAGAGGTGGCAAGCTCCAGTATGGTCCTTCTTGGTCTACAGTTCAGATAGGTGCACTAGTTTGAGATAGACCCCGTGCATTGCAGCTGGTGCCCTACTCTGCAGAAAACCCCAAGCTGAGAAACAAAGCTGATGAAAGGGTGAGAAGGCATGTCCTATGAGGACATGTGACTCTCTACAGCTTCCTCAGGAGGGGAAGTGGAGAGGGAGGTGCTGAGCTCTTCTCCCTGGTACCCAGTGCCAAGATGCATGGAAATGGTTCAAAGGCGTGCCAGGGGAGGTTCAGACTTGACGTTAGGAAGCATTTCTTTACTGAGAGGGTGGTCAAATGCTAGAACTAGGGAAGTCGTAGATGTCTCATGCCCGTCAGTGATTAAGAAGCATTTGGACAATGCCCTTAATAGCGTGCTTTAACTTTTGGTCAGCCCTGGACTGGTCAGGGAGTTGGACTAGATGATTGTTTAGGTCTGTTTCAGCTGAACTCCTCTTCTCTTCTTCTCCTCTTCTCTTCTTCTTCTCTTCTTCTCTTATTCTTCTCTTCTCTTCTCTTCTCTTCTCTTCTCTTCTCTTCTCTTCTCTTCTCTTCTCTTCTCTTCATCTAGCTGCTGTAATTCATACTTGAATTAATGGCTGAAGAGAAGGAGGCTGCATCTAAGGGGCACCCCAGACACTTCGCATTGCTCTTGCAGCGTTCCCACCTGGTGCTCACAGTGGCGCTCAAGCCATGGAGGATGGTCTCAGACAGCATATTCAGCATCTGTAATGTCCCTTTCTTCTCTGTCATACAACATTTTGAATGTGAACTTTTTTGGTGCGCATGGTTTGACCTCTGCATGGACAGACACAAAGCTGTGGCAATTCCAAGCTTGTCCATGGGCCTTTGGAGACCTTTTTACTTGAAGTGGGATAAGACAGCTTCTAGGCTCTTCCACTCTTGACAAGGAGTAGGTCAAAGAAGGATCTAGACGGAGATTTGTCGTCTACATGAACCAAGCTAAATCTGCAAGGACAGGAGAACCTTGGCCAGCACGTGTTTAGTGAAAGCTATATAACATTCAACAACCACAGATGTATGTAATAGATTTTGTGGTGTCACAATAGGCTACATCCCAATAAGCCACCTGAACACACAAATATGTGACAGCTAGCATGGTTTACATTTTTAATGCATTTCTTTGTGTGAGGCTTGGAAAAGCCTCTTCCTCACCCTTTGCCACAGGCTACTCTCATGCAATAGCAGCAGCACTCCATCTTCAAAACACCATGTATCATGAAAGAGAAAATCATAAAAGAAAGGCTGGCCAGAGGAATCCCACGAGTCCGTTCATTTACACCAAATTTGAGGTGTCAGCACCTGTACTGTTGCTGCTTGGGTAACGTCCATGAAACAAAACACCCTTCTGCAAGTAATGCAAGGGCAGTGGGGATGGCTTGCTTTGGCAGCATCAGTTGCAGAGATGGGCACAACCTTTGATGGTGCCGATGTCCTTTTCTCCCTGTACCTCGAGTGAGGCAGAACAGGCATGGAATATTTTTTAGCAGGTGTTAGAGAAAGAGGGATAACACGGCAGTTTTGGAAGAAGTGCTGGAATGGGAATATGCTGCTGAGCTCTCCATCTGGAGACAAAACCCAGAACCACCCTTTCCTTGTGAGCTGCAGGAAGAACAGGGGACTGTGTGTTTGGGGATTTGTAGAAGACAAATTTTAGCTTGTTTCTAAATGTCTCCATATGTTTTTATTTGTGTTATATACTTCCCTCTTGGCTGTACTGGAGCTCTTTTGTTTTATACTGGCACATCCCAGAACATTTTTAAGTTATAAAAAACTTACTTATCTCAGGGCTTCACAAGTGAACTTTTTCCCCGCCCTGGGTTTTTATTAAGCTCAGTGGGACTAATTCCCTATTGCTCAGCACGTTGCGTAGGCCTTTACACTGAGGCCAAATGGGTGTAAAATGCTAAAACTACATGACATGCCTCTGATCGAGCTTAAGGTCTGGGATCACACATCAGAAATTTGTGTCCAAACCTTACCTCTCCAGAGTCTGTTGAGCCTCTCCAGATGGCAGGTGATATTCCAGGTGTTAATAAGCCACTTCCTCTCCCACTTCTATCTCCGTAGCAAAATGGTGACAAACCTTTCGCATAGTCCTTTAAATTAGGAGAGATCATGCAGAGACACACATATATGTATATATACAATTTCTTAATTTTTAAGTAAAAAACGTGTATATGATCTCCTCTGCATACATACATATATATAAGGTATTTTAAAATGAGAGGCTCTTAGGAAAAAAAAATTAGTCTGAAGTACTGCTATGGAACATGAACTTAATTTTTGTGAAAACTGTGCTATCTAAAAGAAGTTTAGTTTGCTGCCTATGCCAGCTCTAAGCCACAGGAAGAAGAGGCTGGAGAAACACTTTGTGCAAGCAGTTTAATGCTCTGCCTGTGGCAGGACCTTAGGTACCAGGGACTGCTGTTTGCAAACAGTTTAACTCTTTGTCCAGAAGGAATGGCAATACGTCATCTCCCCGCAATGGCGATTTACTTGCTTTAGTTGGATATGAGTCCTGGCCATTTTTGACAGGCAAGGGATACCATGCAGAGTACAAGGGCTTGGATCTTGAGGATTGGCCAATGCTTCCAGAGGGCCAGAGCTCAAACATCAATTTCACATTTTTTAAGGGTCCAGGAGACACCTGGGTGGGGCTGCAAGCAGTTTGGGTTTGGAGCGTGGGATAAGCTGCTCATGTTGACATAGCCATTTCTCATTATAACCATGTCGACATAGAAATTAGCAAAGTTCGGTTTTGGTAATTTCAAACCCACATTGCAGTGACTGTATAATGGGAGGAACAATAGAGAACTGGACTCAGTACACAATGCATTTTAATAAAATTCTTCATATGGTTTGATTTCTAAAGGATCTCTCATCAGTCTGTTCCCTGCATTTTTGTGACAATCACCACAAACATTGGCATGAGACTGACTTAGAATGGAAAATATTAGCAGGAAAAATGGGTTTTCTCAATATGTTGAATACACTGCCAAAATCACTTTGCAATCCACCTGCAGTCTGAAGACTTACTTGTTAGCATAATTGGAGTTAAATAACCAAGTATGGACTTCATCTACTCCTTAGATGCTACCCCCCCCCCCCCCCCCGAAAAAATAAGAAAACAATTTTTAAATCATAATCAAACTCATATTCATAATATAAATTAGTAATGACTTTCTGTGATAAAATTCTTCTGTGTAAAGCTCTAGGATAGCTGTAATGGATGGTGATAGACACCAGTCCTCAAATAAATTTAGGGTTTCTGCCAGAAAACTTATTCTTGGGGCCTTCTGATTAGCATCTCTTTTGACCTGGTATCAACCCACATCTCTCGTCTCAGAGACTCTTCAATGGAAGATCTCTGCTCTTGTGCACTTCTTGAATAACAATTTATTGCATAAACTTCAGAGTGAAAAAATTCCTACTTCTCCTGATTTGATCATTTATGCATCTGGCAGCTGAGATACAAACAGCCTGGTGTCATAACCTTTGGAAAATTAAAAAAAAAAAAAAAAAAAAAAAAAAAGCAGCTGACTTATAGTAACCAAGAATTGCTTTTGCCCCATTCTTTACAAATAGGACAAATTAGGTACTGATAGCTTATAAACATTAGCATGCTCTGGAAAAGCCAATTTAGTATGAAGCACAATGTTGAATAGTAACTGTCTTGATAGTAACAGCAGGAAAACACATAATTTTTCTGGGCTCTATATTTACCACAGTCAAATCCCTATTCATCCCTCACTCAGACAAGACTACATTGAACAGGAATTTTCACTGAATTGGAGAAATAGGGATTTGGCCATATGTAGAAAGTTAATTTCCCCCCTTCATGAACTCAAGCTCTGATTAAAAAAGAAGTAATTATAATTTTTCAGCAAATTAAGTTTATTAAAACCATTCAGTCTGATAATCTATATTGTCAAGTTATGTTTAATACTTATTATGAGATTAAACCACTAAAATATCTAGTTCAAGGAAATATCTTCAAACTTCAATCATAAAAGAACTATATTAAAGCAAACATTCAGATTAATTGATGATGGGATCGTTTAGTGTCTAACAGCAAAGAAGAAACCTTAGACTAAATCTATTAGTACTGGGTGAAATCTTGAGGTCATCACCTACTCCTTGCAATCACCCCCCCCAAATGTTTATACATCTAAGTACTGACTAAAAATGAATTAATAACTTCAAGATTTAATCTGATGTTATTAAAGTTTTTGATGATTGTTTACTGTGTCTGATGAGTTTATGTAAATACTCTAAGCTATTGCATCATCCATAATTACTGTGCAATAGATGAGGTTACAGGCTAGTTAAAAGCATGTGTCTTCATTATAAAATGAAAAGAATCATTCTAACTGAATTTCAAAATGGCTGTAAAAATAAATGTATCAAAGTATAGTAAAGCACCTGAATTTTTGGACCCAAATGTTAAAATACTGTTAAAATCCTAATTATATAATTATTAAGAAGTAATTCGGAAATAGATAATTTTCTTCTATGTTTTAATACAGTTAATAACCAAAATCTGCAGTAACAAACCAAGAGGCTGCTGGCAAGTCCTATAGAAGACTTGCTAATATTGTGAAATACACAGAAAACATGCTGGTACTTCTTTGAAAACAACTTTTAATGTGAAAACAGTATTAGCACATTTGACGTGTCAAGAAGGGAGCAGAATATGATTTGATGCAAATACAAAGAAAAAGTTACTGGAATGAGCCAGAAATTCAACAGAAAAGGCTTTGTGCATAGCTTGATAAACATTATCTTTCCAGACATCTGGTACAACATATACAATTATTGGTAACATTCGTATTTCCTTTCACTGACAAAAATCAGGGTTATTAAAATGGTGTTTGGTAGTCTGCTGAGGGTCTGTTGTTCTCCTGGCATACCAAGGGAGCAGAAAGAAAATTATTTGGGAAGAAAATTATTACTTCTTTGCCCCAGGTTGATGATTATATTCATCATAGGAACTCATGTTGTGTTGTGCTGTCAAGTGACTTTGTGTATTACCCAACAGCTCTTCTACCTGGCTCAAGGATGCACTCCAGAGATTGCTCCAGAAGGACAAGAATGCTCTCTGAACCGAATACTTATCTCTTTCTCTCAAAATATGAGTGTCAGAGCATTTATTGTAGGACACTGCATCCACTCACGGAGAACTCCTTGCAGCAGAACAAGAGGATAAGGAAAGACCTGCAGATTTCCAGGTGATTCTGTAAGTGGAAACACTGCTCATGCATGGTGCTGTGAACTGTGGTCCACAGGTGGAAGTTACTTCCCATTAGTAATTGATCTTGCAACATGCCTTAGTCTGTTTTAGTGCCAGATAACCTCTTTAGTTTAAAGTAACACTGCCAGGAGCTCAAGATCCATCGGTTTTGGTGAGCACTAAACAGGCTATGACTGGTCTCTATTTTTTTTTAGAAACACATGAAAAACAACTACTGCTGTGATCACAAGGGAATAGTGAACCCTCTCCATAAATTCAATTTGTTCATAACCTTTTGACATGGCCCATAAATAACCTTCATATATTTCACACACATGGACACATGTAATAAATTACATGAACAATGTATATAAATATTTACCTTACAAAAATACAAACTAAATATAAAGTGCCATATGAACAATCCATCTATTAGCAAATGGTTAATTCCCTGTGCCAGTTGATAACTGGATTGCATGTCTACCTGATCCTTTTGCTATGCCACTATACTGGTTGCAGGTACAAAGTGGTAGCAAAGAAAATATTAATCAATTGGCAGTGGGGCTGTTTCAGCAAAGGTTACATCAGAGACAAAGGAAAGGGGAGGTTGAGATCTGGCTCCTGGGAAGGCTTGTATGATTATCTGGAGCAGGTTATGAAGTCTAGAAAAGAAAAAAAAATTTAAAAAGAAGCCATTTTTATTTCTGAAAATTGTTCTCAGTGACCTTATGTGATGTATTTTATTTGCACACATGATTATTATGATAGTAATAGTAAAAAACCTAAAAGAATGTGCCAGAATTCTAAAATGCTAAATCAGAAAATGTTTATGGAAGAGTTTTTCTTCCTCAGCTTATACCAAAACCCCAGGTATTCTACAGGAATTAAAAACCTCTTTGTGCTTTAAAACCTGCAAGAGATATCCTGTCTGATGAATTGGATGCTTTATTTTTTTAAATAATATCATTAAAAATGTTGATGAGATTTAGGGTAGAAAAATAACTGAAAGTGGTATATGTAAGAAAGTACTAAAATTTTTTACCTGTTTCAATGTTAGAACAACGTCTTGCTGAAAATTCAGGGAAAGAAAAAGGATTAAATTTATAGACTATTTCATTTTGATTTTTGTTCAAAAGAAAAAAACCTAATTAAATTTGTACCTTCCAAATGTAATGATGCCCATTTGCATTTTCAAAGTAAAAAAAAAAAGAATTGTTAAACAATGGGAATCAGAGAACCATTCCCACTGCTGGAAATGTCCATAGTACTTTTTTGTTGAGCATGCAGCTTCTTCTACGAGAAACTGTCAGTTTGTCCTATTGCCATGAGGCAACACAGGGCCAGACAGATAATGGCTAGATTGAACAGTCACACCAAAAAAAGACGAGGGCCATAGAAACTCTCTGCTTCTTATATACCTTTAGGTGATCAGGATCATGACCCTAGGCACTGCAAGAGCAAAATGAGCAGAAAGCAGGAATCCTCCTCCTTCCCAGACACATCCTTCAGAAACAATGACCAAACCTGTCCATCAATTTTAATTAAAAAAAGACTAAACTTCCCAGTGACAAACGCAACACCGGTGCAGACACGGCTGCAGGTTTGGTGTTACCTGCAGTAAGCCAACTGCCACTGCTGGGTCTTGGAAACCTGAGGAGGGATCTGATCTGCAAGTAATGTTATAAGTCGCTGTGGACCAGCTGAAGTTGAGAAGGAAAACTCTTTAGGACTATTAATCAAAAGGGTGGCCTTTTGCTAATAACTATTTAATTGAGAAGCACACTATTCGGTAGTGATTAACCCTTTCACAGCACCAACTAGTTAACATTATGTGATGACAAGTAGAGGAAATGATGGTAGCACAAGGCATTCCCTTAACTGAATAATAAAATATAGAATCATAGAATCATAGAATGGCTTGGGTTGGAAGGGACCTTTAGAGGTCATCTAGCCCAACCTACTTCCAATGAGCAGGGACATCTTCAACTAGATCAGGTTGCTCCGAGCCTCGTCCAGCCTGACCTTTAATGTTTCCAGGGATGAGGCACCCACAACTTCTCCGGGCAACCTGTGCCAGTGTCTCACCACCCTCATCATAAAAAATTTCTTCCTTATATCTAGTCTGAACCTACCCTCCTTTAGTTTAAAGCCATTACCTCTTGTCCTGTTGCAACAGGCCCCGCTAAAAAGTTTGTCCCCATCTTCCTTATGAGCGCCCTTTAGATATTGAAAGGCTGCTGTAAGGTCTCCCTGGAGCCTTCTCTTCTCCAGGATGAACAACCCCAACTCTCTCAGCTTTCCTCACAGGAGATGTGTTCCTTCCCTCTGGTCATTTCCGTGTGCCTCCTCTGGACCTGCTCCAGCAGGTCCATGTCCTTCTTGTGCTGAGGACCCCAGATCTGGAGGCAGTACTGCAGGTGGGTCTCACCAGAGGGGAGCAGAGGGGAAAATCCCCTCCCCAGCCTGCTGGTCACGCTGTTTTGGATGCAGCCCAGGATACAGTTGGCTTTCTGGGCTGCAAGCGCACATTGCCAGCTCACGTCCAGCTTTTCATCCCCCAGTACCCTCAGGTCCTTCTCGGCAGGGCTGCTCTCAATCCACTCATCCCCAGGCCTGTGTTGATACCAGGGGTTGCCCCGACCCAGGTGCAGGACCTTGCACTTGGCCTTGTTCAACCTCAGGAGGTTCACATGGGCCCACTTCTCCAGCTTGTCCAGGGCCCACTGGGTGGCATCCTGTCCCTCAGGCATGTCACCTTCACCACTCAGCTTGGTGTCATCAAAACATCAGATATACGAGTGCAAAGAGTGAAATAGGAAATGAATCTGCAATCACTACGCTGGAAACTATTACATGGCTCTACCACAGGTTTAGTTGTTGCTCAATCTCATTTGGGTCTACCATTCTCTGGAACTTTCAGTTTATAACCAAATAAGGGCCAGTCTTGTACGGTCATAACAGTCAAGCTGGTCATAACTCCTATGCCTTCATGTTCCCCCCGAAGCAGTTGAAAACAATCCCGCTTCAGCTTTGTTTGTTTTAATTTGGGTTTAGGAAAATATAAAGTTAAAGTGGGACCTCAAGAACTCAAAGAAATTTTGGAGCTGAAACTCTGCCAGGTAACATAAATAGATTAGAGCATAGACTGACAGGCCAGGAGCAGTTAAGAAGAAAAGATCAAAGAAGCTATGAGAAATAAAAATAGCTGGAGATCTCTAGGACAGATATCATATTATTAAATTAATTACCAGTGCAAGTGGTACATGTGTAGACAGTACCATGTGCTAAAGTGAGGGCACAGCCAGGTCGGATGTTGAATTTCCCTGTTCCTTCATTTCTTCCTTTCTCCACTTCATTAATCCTCATGTCAAAGGAGGGCTGTTTCTGACCATACATTTCACTGGAGTTTTACATAGTTAATGGGGATTCTGCAAATTAATCTGGGATGCTGTAGCATAATTCGGTGGATTACGCTTTCAAATAAAATTTCCAGACATATCCCTCTATTTTCTTTTGCATATTTTCACCCCAGTATCTCAGTTGACTATCTTACAGTGGTTGTGATTAAAGATTTAAAATTAACACCAGTTACCACACCACAGTGTCTGAAATACTGAACTCATTTTCTCCAATAAGATAGATACATCAGGATAAATATTTTAATGACAAAGTCTGTAATTTTTTTTCTTCATGATTACTGTTAAAACCCCTCAAATATTTATAATTTTTATTACATCTCCTCATTGTCAACACTTACTAACACTCAGAACTTAACCTTTTTCTAGTGAATCAGCTCCCCCACTCTTTTAATGTATTTTGTTTCTAAATTCTATTCCAAGGTCACTTTTCACAGGAAATAAAAATGTGGCCTTAACAGGCTGATGTATGGCATGAAAACGATGGAGCAATTTGAGGGATTCAGTAATAGCAAATTACCAGGACTGAATGATCTCCCTCCAGAATTCTGAAGCTAGAAAATTATTAAGTACAGTATGTATAGATGGGAATATACATTGTCTTTTTAAGATAGTAATAATAATATATAACACCCCCCCATCCCCCTTCATAGTGTTTGAAATGCGCTAATGCTATTAACCTCAGGGTTTTGAGTTTCTTTTAAAAAATGGTGTGAAAATCCAGACTCATTTCGGTGCTGGGAAAACCGTTGAGTTCTTCTAAAGAAGATGATAATGCAGGATTTGGAGAACAACCTGAAAGGACTAAAACAACACCTCTTGGAAAAAGGAGCTGAATTAGGGCAAAACAGGTAAAAGTGAGCAAGGAATAAAAAACTCCTGAACTTTCCAAAATATGATGATAAGGATAACCTAAAGAGAGTTTTTAAGGAAATAAATTGCTGTGTAGGAAGGAATGGACTCCTACCTTGGATTAAACGGTATTATTCTATTATTTCTAGAGCATCGATCCTCTTCCCCCAGTATGAAGATGAATTAAAATTGTACTAGAAAATGGTTGGAAGCGATAATCACCTCTGCTGTGTTACTCCGGGTGCGTCCATGCAGCTGACTGGGAAGGAGAAGGTAAGAGCTAGTTATTGTCAATAAGTTGCTTTGAGGGGCTGTAAAACTAATGTGGCCAGCGGAAGGCTGTTGGGGCAACTGAGATGGCTGTCAAGCTCCAGCTGTCTCTGTGAGCTCCTTGCAGCGTCCCACATTGCACAGAAACTTGTCTGTCTGTCCATGCCCAAGCTCGGGCTGTGTCTGCTCCCGAAACTGAGCTTGACTCTTCTGCTCTGTCCTGTGGGAGCAGACTGCAGAGCCTACGAGGATGCCAACGGTGCCAGTGGAGACCCATCCAACATCTACTTCTGAGGAGCAGTGAGCTAGCTTGCGTTCAGGCAATCCCATATTTAAAAGAATAGCAATAACTTAACCAGCAATTAAATAAGTTTTTTTTTGTGCTCTAAACCCGTAAATAATACAGGCATCAGTGTCATATAGTCACTCTAACCACATCTTGTTGGGTGTAGGAGCACATCCAGGTTTGTTCACCTGACTTTAGGAAGGACACCTTTGTGACTCAGGTGACACACTTTGGACATAGGTTTTATTTAGCGCGTTGGATTGCAAAGCAAGTGGTCAGACCTCAGTCTGAGACTGACTTACCTTGGATTGACCCAAAGTCTGTAACAGAGAAGAGTGGTGGAGTGGAGGTAGGCAAACGACAAAAGGCACCTCCTCTGCTCCATGCAGCCCCACAGACCAGAAATAGAAGGGCACACAGATGGATAGAAATAAAGATTAATTCCTCTATCTGGCTTGAAATCAAACTGGAATCCAGTGCAATTCAGTCAAATATTTTGACTGGATTTTTTAAAAGGGCTGGATTAGTTCATTGTTATTATTCACTGGAGCTACTCATATAAACAGATAAATATGTGACTATTTAAGCTGAATGCTCTTTTCCAGCTTTGAAATTATACAACTGAGAGCAAAGTTTGGCTATCTAAAAGTAATCAAACCTAATGCTTCATGCTGTAAAGTAACCCTTTTGCTGAAGAGGTCAGGAAGGAAGTATTTTCCCACGCTAATGGGTAACCTCAGTTTTATTTTTCAGCAGTTGACATGTTCTTGAGCTACTTGCTTGTTAATGCTGGAGACACAATGTGCCACTGATTCTTTGTGGCAGAGGTGTTACTACTCCACTTAGGAGAAAATGTTTAACATGCCAGAAAAGAGGGAATAGCTGTTCCCTTTGCTTCTCAAGGTACGGCTCGGTCATTCCTCTGTGTCCTCCAACTTTTGCTCTACTTCCTTACACTTTCAGTAAATCAAATGTAATTTTTAAGGTATCCTGTAATTCTATATGCCTGGGCTTTACCTATTAAACCACAAGCAAGTGCGAAAGTGATGCAGGGGACTGGATAACGGCAGCTCTCCCGTGCACGTAGGTGCAAAACTTGTCGAGTGCACCTCTGCCTAATGAGAAAGCACTGGTGTTCTGACAAGCAAGAACAACAAATAATAATAAAAAAAGTTGCTATCCTGTCAAATACTGTGTGCATATCAAGGATCCAGAATACAAAGCAGACTTAACAGCAATCACATTTTGAGTAGAATTTGCTTGAATGTAACACCTTCTCCCTCTAAGGTTTTGAGTGTGGTATCTTAAAGAAGATCACACAAATTACTCATTCTGGGAACAAAGGCTCTTTTTTGAAAGCTGTCAGCTTGCTGACAGTTATGATGAGCATTTACTTCAGGCTTGTAAAACATATTAATCAAACTTGTTCCTATAGCTTCAGTCCAAGGAGGGTTACTGTTTCTTTTAGAGAAATGTTTTACATAAGTGAAGAGCTCTGAATACGTATACACCTTGAATGCAAACCACTGTCTATGCCATTCATTTATTCGTAATGAATAAATACTAGTCTACACCAGGCTTAAGGAAGATTGAAGCAGTATATGGAAATCTGTTTATTACAAGACTATTTGCCAAAGACCTATGCACCATTCATTGAACCTTGAAAAACATTTGAAAATATGGGTTGCATTTGCAAACTTCAATGTATGACATGGAGAGCTGGCAAGCTGCCTGGTTTCTACTTAAAGGATTGTCATTCTGGGAAAAATAAATTTCTCTAACTAGACAAAAGTCAATGTTTTCATGTTTTACTGCAATCAAACTGATATGGCTGACAATTTAATGTCTCAACACTTAAAATATCTGTGGATAATCAGTTACCTCAATCAATCATAACTACAAGATTTCTCTATTTTCAAAGCCTGTATACATATGACTGAGATATTTAACAGTTTAGAGAAACCTCCCCATCCTTAATCCTTCATGATTTCTCTTGAGCCGTGCAGTTCTTTTTTTTCCCAAATGCACAATTTTATAATTGCTGGGGAAAAAAAAAATCCAACCCTGCACTGTAATCAGATTTTGAAACCTTTGTGTTAATGTCCTGTTTTATTTAATTTTATGTATATTTTATAGTCTGCTTGCCTGTCAAAAAGATGTGGAAATGTGCTGGCATTCCAGCTGAAGACATCATTATGAGTGAGAAAATGCTCAAGGCTTTTTCAAAGCGGGTGCTGAAACATACGTTTCTCTTCTTTGACTCCAGGGGATGCTAACAGCTGCCCCAGCAGACAGGTATTGCAAGGTCAAAGGCTAGCAGAGCTGTACACCTTCAGGATTTGACTGCCAGCAAAGAAGATGGGTAGTTTCTCAAAACTAATAACAAAAATAGCAACAATGATGAGAAGAAGAAGGAGCTGACAACAAAAATGAAAAGGAACCTGCAAGAAGTGAATTCTGGGTAGCGCAACACTTGGCAGAGCTGATTTTAATATCTGACAGGTTGAGTTCACTAATCTTTGCTATTCATATTGACGTGAAACTTCATACAGTTTTAGAGATTTGTATCTATTAAGACATGCAGCAGTGTTCCTACAACATGGGAACAAGTTTGCTAGCGCCTGGCGTTTGTCTTCCTCCGTGATAAAAATTGATATGAACTGTTTTAAACGTCTAACAGATAATTACTCTCAACACTCAATAAGGAAAGCTACATCTTTAGAGCCTCCTTTATCTTTAAAAAATAATAAAAAAACCCAAGCCCCAAATCCACCAACAAGACAAAACAACATTCGTCCCCCCGTTTTCCCCCCTCTCTTTTGTTTCTTTGATTACTTGGAGCCTTGTAATCAAACTAAGCTTAGTTTCGGGACCCTTGGGGCAGTATCTCTTAGTTCCCTGTCAGGCTGCGTTGCAAAACAATCAATCTTGCTCTTGTGCTGGCTTGGTGGAAGTGCCACGACATGAGGACTGCAATGCTTTGCTCTTGCTGTGAAGCTTCG
Organism: Haliaeetus albicilla; assembly: GCF_947461875.1. Lineage (NCBI taxonomy): Eukaryota > Metazoa > Chordata > Aves > Accipitriformes > Accipitridae > Haliaeetus > Haliaeetus albicilla. The sequence goes on along the minus strand of NC_091516.1, from coordinate 69,676,235 downwards.
ATGACAAAAGTTTTTATCAGAAGCTGACTGTATTTAGGGTTATGAATATGCAATGACTCTCATTAGTATTGAAGCACAGGAGCATGGGCTGACATCCCCCGCCACTTTTAGCTGCTGCAGAGTTGTCTAATGAATTGTCTTGCTCTTTCAGTCACACAGACTTTGCTGTTACAGCTCCCCGTTCCAAGGGGAGTTGCCCAGTTTGAGAATACTATTGATGGCAGAAATTAATTGCCAAGAACTGCTCTTGATTTTGTTAAACAGTGTTGAGACAGTGTTTAAATTGTCAAAACAGAAAACCATTAAACTCTACAGGAGACAAAATCATTGCGAGTGAGAGGACCTGTGTGTCTTTACGCATAGCCACGCAGAAGCATACAGGTGTGGCACAGGTATACGTACCGTCTTGTAATCACACCTACACATACAAACACGTGCGTGTGTGTCAGTGACAGGTCTCAGAAACCTGACATCCCGCTGATTTACCTATTATTCTTCCAACCAGAACAAATGGGGATAACAGAAAGTTCTCCAAATGAGCAGGAATCCAATACATTGCTATTTGATCAAGCCTTTAATACTCTTTCTTTTCCCTTTGGGACCCTGCCAAACATTTTTCAGCTCACACATCTGCAATCTTTATGAATAAGTTACTGATAAGGATGTTTCCAACAAATGATTAAGATATCTGGCTTGATTTGTTGTATTTGAGGAGATGTGTAAGCTTTCAGAAACAAGTGGAAATGACCCTTTTTTTCCCAATTGGTTAAATTAAGTATTTTTTTCCCTATTCATCTGAAATTTCTTCTGACATAAAAGGAGCTTTTGTGGCTCTGCAGATTGTGAAGGATAGAGTGAATTGAAACGGATAAAATATTCCAAGAAGCGTAAGTAGCATTCTGAAAGGTGTGCGCGTATTGCAAATAATAAAGGATATGAGGTTCTCCCAAGAACATGTCAGCCCCACAGAGCTCTTTATCCATTTAATCAGCAATGGAAATGGTCCCAGTGCAAGGAAGGAGGATCTGTTTAATTTTTACTGCAATTTTTGGCACCGTTGCTCTAATGTGAGCTTGGCTTACCTCTTGACCCAACCCCAGGAGTGTCTGTTCTCATCAGCTGGAGAAAAAATAAACATAAAGAACATCTACATGTTGGGAGTATCAAATATAAGAGCAGTTTAAAATAAATGCAGTTCTGACAAAAGTGGCTCAAGTATCATACATCAAACACTTGTTACCTCTCTTGGCCTTAGTGATTGCACGTGACTAAGAAAGAGTGAGTGATAAAATCTGAAGAAAGATGAAACCAATCTGGGCCTTTTTAAAGATCATCAATCATTCTGCGCAGCCATGGTATTATTAGTTCCAGTAAGCCTTGTTCTCCCATTTTATGGACATCATAAACCCCCCACCCCTAGACCAATGTTACCATGGGAAATCATTTTTATGGGCAGCATCTTAGTGTGGGCCAATCAGATCCAATCACATAACAAGCTACTGAATTATTCAACGTTCTCCCTAATTTTGCATTCTTCCTGCACTTTGCTGTCACTGCAGGGTTTTAAAAGTATGTGTTTTTACAATATTTATTAAGAAGATAACCATACACAGGAATTTTGCTTTCTCTATGTCTTTCAATAATTGTTTGTTCCCTTAGATTGTTGCAGTATATACTTTGCCATATAGAGAATATTTTTTCTAAAAGGAATAGCAATCTACAATGTGGCACTCGGCTTTAAACTCTTTCAGCTTTTAAAATACTGAACGTAAGGAAAACAATAGTGAAACTATTGTGTTCAAACATAAAATATTCAGATTTACTGAGCAAACTGTAACCAGCATGTCTCTTAGCTGTTGCTATGAATACAGGGCTCACATTGTATATGAAAATATTTCAGTTTTAATTGCAAATCTGTGCAGAGATGATTTGGGGTCTGTAATTAGCACATAAATTCCAGACTTTGTGACTGCTGTGAAAACACACATTATTTATGGAACTATTATCTAAATATAATTCAGTGTTTTTTGCTTTCAACAACTACTGTAAAAGTCTGATTTAATAAAATGTGAAAAATTTCCTGTCTCTTGCACTTCTGTTTACATTATGAAGCATTCATACTGCTGCACTGCCACTTCCCACTTGATCTGCAGTGGACTTTGCTTTCAGTGGCTCCATACTTCACTCACACCTCGGGGAGGTTTCTTCACAACCATAAAGTGCCAGGCACTTAATTTGTTTAAAATGAAAGCTTGGATTATGCAAATAGCTCTGAACTGCATGAACAGAGTGAGTTTATGTGACCTCCATCCTTGTGCTTTTCATCCAGGCTAGAAGTGGGAATAGATAGGAGCCCTGTCTGAGCTGGTTTTAAGCTACTGTATGCAGATTTCCAGTTATCTGGACAGGGTTACTGGAAGGACAAAGTGGTCTCTTGTTCCCACCCACTTATTGTAAACTGCAGGCTCAGCCACTTCTAGCTCCCGTCAATGTAGGGTACAACCAGCACAAATTTTGTCTTTTTCCTTACCAGCAAACCCATGCATTTTCAAAGCTGGTTACTTGCACAACCTGTTTTACAGCAATAATTTTTGAGACCCTCTTCCGTTCTAGAGTTTAAAAGCATATTTTCAGGTTATATGGAACTGAACATTTCCCTTGCCAGTTTCGTGTGCGTCTCTAGGTTAAGGGCTGGAGCTCCTGGTGAAGGGGCTGGATACCAGGTATGCACTAAGGCTGCAGTAGCAACAGCAGCAAAATCCATAATGTGGACCTAATTTACATCAGAATGCAACAGACCTGAAACTTTCTACTTTCTTCCTTTTTTTCCCCCCATCCTCTTGGGTCGCTCTGTACATAGTTTTGAGGTCTTTGAAGAAAAATCCTTCCTTGCTCTCCCTCTGCATCCTGAGAGACACCTACCGCCCTGCTGTCTCCAGCTGCTCTGGCAGCAATGTGCAATGTCAACCTCAACAGCCACCGCAATAATAATAGCAATAATCTCTAGCAGAGTTGCTTCACCTCTCCCAGGGCTGCCTCCCCTTCCACTAAAAGCTGTGCCTGCAGGAGCATCCCCCAGCCCACCCCATGGGAAGAGCGTGGGTGGGCTGGACACTGTCTCAGTGCCAGAAACATGCAATTTTTTTGCACGAGGCTACCAGGATTTGCCCAGACCTGGGAGGACCACCTCCCTATATGTCTGCCCGGTTGCTGGTGATGGAGTCAGGCAGGATCCATGCACAGTGTACCTCACAGCCCGGCCCCCAGGCATGAATTTCGATTTGAACAGCGATATCAATGTCATGGTGCACATGCTCCGGGAAGGGAGTTACGAAGAGTAATTGAGAGATTCAGCATGAAGCCACTGAAAGCTGTAATTTAAAGTTCCAGTACTACTATTACCATTGAAATTTAAAGTGACAGAGGCCCAATTATGAACGGTTATTTTCTTAAATAAAATTACTTTTTTTATCCTCTGCAAAGCACTCATTTCTGCCTAGCAGTTGCTGTCACCAGGATCTGTCTTTGTGGCTTCTGGTGTCAGTGAGATGCTGAGCCTCCTGCCCCTGATGAGGAACAGATCAACAGGGCAGCGAGGCTGGGAGCCTTGTGGGGGATGGCAGAGCAGACTGCTCTGCAAGGAGATCTGCAAGCAGTCCAGCCTGCTCTCCTGACAAAATTAGGCACAGCTTTGCTATCTGAAGGAGACCCCAGCCCTGCCCTTGTAAGCTGGAAGTGGCATCCAGGGACAGAGGAGACACGGAGTACATTTTTGGTGAGGAAAAAAGGATGGGTGAGATTGGAGATCTTTTCTGACAGATGAATGGGTTAGTAATTATTATCATTGCTTCCTTCATAATTTTAATGCAAAAATTTGCTGGTTGTTTACATGACAAACCTTAGCATGCAGTACAGATTCTTGGACTGTCTACTCAATAAAAAAGATTCTCCCGGATATTTATTTGGCTGGTGCTACACCTAGTTTCACTTCAGATGAATAGGGTATACTGTCTTTAAACCATCAGTGGGACGGATGGCAGGAAAGCTACAGGACCCAAGTGCTTGCAGTGGTCTCACAATATTGGTACATTTTTCTTAATGCCTGGCATAAGGAGACATCACGAGGACCTCAACTTTCATACAAGAAGGAAGGTCTTGCTTTCTGGGAACACAGAAAGATTTAATAGAGGATGTCTTCGAAAAGTGGCAGAGTTCTGTTGCTTTTCACACAAGGACTTCCAAAAGTGAGAGCGGCATTTGGCTCACAGGTAGCAGAAATGTAGTCTAAGAATCTGGGGAAGTAGAGCTGTCCAAAGAATATCAGCCAGACCATCTGATGTATGTACATACACAATTCAGATCAATCAGTTTGATTTTTTTTTCACTTTATTATCAATATAAGTGCATTTTAATTCCAGATGCAGAACAAAAAATCCAGTGATTTCACGTAGGACCAGTGACACACAAATAACCTGGGCAGTCACTAAAAAATACCCAGGTAGAAAGGAAAGCAGAGCACTTTTTGCAAACCTGACAGAATCAATTATTTCTCCTTACAAATGATATCAGCATATTAGGTTATTTTCCTAGACACCTGTCAAGCAGCTGCACACAAGACCATAACATACCATTCTCACCTTCAGCAATGATGCTGAACAGAAGAGTATGAGATGTTTTCTATACATTGGTCATCACCAGCCTGAACAGTTTTCATTTTTAATCTTCACATTTAACCAAAATGGGAGGGATCAGAAGAAAATATCTGAGGAATCCCTCAGACCACACTAGAGACCATTCACCAGGAGGGGTGTAATGGAGAAGCAGAAGGATGTTCTCTTTGAAGGCACCTCTGGGGAGGCAGAAAATGATTGCAAGACCAGAATACAGCAATATACCCACCAACTTACAGAATAAACTCTATTTGATAGTCAGGAGTATCCGTCTTACAAAAGAAAACTACAGAACAGGGAGACCATCTGGTGATGTGGTGGACCTTTTTCCTGGCTACTCTCTATAGCAGAAATTAAGGCCATCAGTGGGACAAGTTTTTAATTACGGACTGTAGACAATTGTTGGTGGTTACCTTCTGCAACACTGGCAAAATCAGTGTTGGGGGTTCTTCTGCTACTTTAAATATTTGAAATGGGACACCCTGTAGCAGCCACAGGCCAGCATTCCTCTGTTCTAGCTGCTGTACAAACACAGGACCAAAACGTCTGTTCTCCATGTCTAGGAGTTTGCAACACAGGGAATTAACTGGAGACACTTCACTGTCCTGTTAAGGCCATGCTGGCAGTGAGGTTTGTCCCTTATGTCACTCCAGCGGCATCCACGCACTCGTATCATCACGTATTTGGTTCTGAGTTTGACCTGGCCAGGGCTGGCCCCGCACTCGAAATAAAGCACCACCGTGTAGCATCACCAGAGCATCTCTTCCTGGCACCATCCTCGCAGCTGGTTGAATACCAGGCCAAGTGACCTCCATGATTCAGCCAGGGCTTTTCTGCAAAGACCGGTAAAGACTGGTCCCAAAGAACGTTAATTAGTGTTGGCCTAGCAAATGCTGGTGAAATCATTCAAGGAGGGACACATGATCTGTGCAGATGGACAAAGCTGTGATCTGCTGCCAGATAGAAGAAAAACCCAGATTTTATGTTATGCACTGTAGATGGTCTTTACCTGTTTTAATTTTTAATGGAAATGTTCCTTTTTAAGTACCAGGAGCAATATGAATTTAATGTGAACTCAGAGGACCATGCAAAACAAGCATAATTGACTCACTGCCATCACTTGCTAGATATTTTTTCCTTTCTCTTTCCTAAGTCTTAATGTTTCCTAAGTTCTTAATGGAAAGAGAGCATGCTAGAGAGCCAGCATTTGACACAGAGCTTACAACCTAGTAGTCAATATTGAAATTGGATTTGAATTACTGTGTAAGTAATTGCCGATAAGAAAAAGGGCCATGGAAAGACATATAGCACCTGCAGGTCATAGGCAAAGGAAAGCAGAAATAATAATGTTTACAGAGGTCAAAGGTTTAAATTTTTAATTATTATTATTGTATCAGGGAACGGAGGCCACTTTTTATGTGTGTGGTTTTCCTTTGTAAAATTTGTCTTACATGGAAGTTTGGTATCTTTCCACTAACCAGTGTCACAACTGAAAAGACAAACAGATGAACAATATTTACACTGAACCTTTGAACTGTTGGCCTGATACTATCACTCTTTTTAATCACAAAGTACCTCAGTGTTTAACTAACCTTACTTTCATCTTCTCTGTCTCTGCTTGTGCTACATTACCCTATCTGCAATAAACAATGAAGAAAACTGTAACATCCTGAGTAGTGACTATAACCTGTCCTCCCCTTAATGACAGGTTTATGCAGTTCGTCAAAACCCATCATCTGAACAGATAAGATTGAATTCAGTGACTGCTGGATTGGACATATTCTGAGCTGAAATAAAAGCAGCAAAGTGTCTGTGCTTATTAGGGCCTTCCTAATAGGAGCAGTCTTGGTGTCTTACTGAACGGCAGCTTTACTGTCATCTAGGGTGCTTTCTGGAAGCTGAAACTGTAAAAATGAGTGAGAAACAATATTTGCTCTATTCACCAGACAAAACTTTATAATACTACTTTAACTGGGAGAAGAACATCACTACTTAAAAAAACCTGGAGCCACTCCCAGTTTTAGGGGACAGGTTAGGGGAGATGAAGTCATCACATCCTCACGCAGGTCTACTAACAATGCTCTGTATCACACACAAAGCTCCCAGCCAGTCGATTCTGTTAAAAAGTTCAGTGGTGTCAGCTGGGATGTAACCTGAAGTTCCCAGTTAGGTTTCAGAGTAGACAACATGCTGGGCTGAATGAGAGCTCCTCCAGTCTCTAGGAGATTTTTGTTTCTCTTTCTTACTTACTACTTTCTTAGTAAAAAGCAAGCCAGAACAAAATTAATATGTTACATGTTTTTCCAGAGAAGGATGGCTTCACAGCTGTTTCCTGATTCTGCAAACAGGACTGACTAAATGCATATGAACAGTATAACACAGTGACTTTTGGATATTACTCCTTACACTTAACAGCACAGAACAGAGGAGGGGGTCTATTTAGGTGCAGTCTGGACCTGTGGTTCTATTTCCAGCTTTAGCAACAACTTTATGTTATTCTTGATAATGACATTTATTTTTTTCTGCATTTCAGTGTATTCACATGAAAACAAGTATAATAATACTTTTCCATTGCCTAGTGGAACTAGGAGTCTTGATTTATGCAAGCAAAGTATTTTGAGATCCTCGTAGGAAAGGAGGTATAGGAAAGGAAAGCTGTAATTGGAGGTTAGCTGGCAAGTAACACCAGCTTACGGTACCACCACCATAGGATGATGCCATCACCTGACAGTATACCCTTTTCCCCTGTCCATTACCAGACCTTATCTCAAATCTTATACAGATATTATTTGCACAGATGCAGAGGTGAACGCAGCCCTCAGAACTGTCTCTGAGACAAAAGAAAATGTTTTCTTGTGGAGAAAGCTCATTAACAGTCTAAGCAACGATGGAATCAGCACTTGGGGTAACTCCAAAACCACCTACTCAAACTGGCGAGGAAGAGAGTCAGAGACAGATCCTGGTGGCAGGATTAATATTTCCCCTGGCTTGGCTCTTGTGATTTATGTTCACAGCTATTGAAAGCAAAAGAAAGAAAGGTTTCAAAGCTGTGTTTGTATTCCCCAGCAGAGCTGTTTGTGATTTCCATTTTGTAGGAGATTTTCGTTTCTCTTTTATCCATTACCAGGCAGACAAAACTGAAAGACTTCTACTAATTCTTATTCCCCTCCGTTGACATCACCACCAGATATAAATTTGGGAAAGCTGCTTGCAGCATTCGGCTCAATTAATATGCTGGTGTTGTCCCTGGACTGGTGAATGCATGTAACTACGTATGTTTGCTGCTCACCGTTCCTTCAGCAAAGGAACTGGAGACGAGAAGGGAAGGAAAGGAAATTTTTAACCTGTTCATCTGCTTTCCTTTCCCTGTGCAGTGTCTTTCCTGCCAGATAAATAAAAAACTAGGATGCATGCCACTTAACACCTTCATGAACAATAAAATGCCTGTCTATATGAGATAAGCAAGTGGACACTACTCTGAGGTTTTGAGTTTGTTTTGTTTATACTTCTTCTTGGTCCTATTCCTCCTTTTGGTCTTTAATTTGTATAAGCACATAACACATGGAGGGCATTCACGCAGCCAGCCTCCCAGTCCATAAGGTGTGGAAGAGAATGAAGGAGACATCATTACAACACCTTTCACTTAACTCTATCTGCATTAAGAGTACCTTGTAAAGCACACTGATGACAACATTGTCAGGAGCAAAAGGCGCTTACAAGAATCAACTTCAGTTTTGCCATAATTACTGAGAATTAAGTATTTATTTAAGACTGTCTTTGCTCAGGAAAGTCCTCACTTAAACCTGTTTGAGAAAGGATGCAAGACATCCTTTTAAATATAAGCATATGTTGCTCCCAGCAAGCAGACTTTGCATTTTGTAAATTTAATTTGCATCAATAGTGAAAAAGAAACGCACATTGCTGTATGACTTTCATTTGAGCCCCAGTATCATACCCTCCACTTCGCCAGGTATAAAAGGTAGTTTAGACTGCTTTTGTAAACATATGATTGGGCAGTACCTGCGCTGATGTTTTCCTTCATGGTAAGGCTGCTCTAATGAGCCTCAGTTACATGAGCTATGGTTCCTGGCTGCTGGGGCACTGCTCCCCATGCCATGTCTACCCATGCATGGCTCTCACTGGAGGCAGCAAGAAGCCCCCCGGGGTCTCTGAACAGAGGAATGGGAATGGTACCATCCTCACACAATGCAGTTAAGGGGTCTGGGGAAGTCTGACCTGAATTCTCAGCACAGACCTAGCCATAATGCTTTGTAGGATCAGACCCTTGGTTTAAAGCAAGAGTGGAAATCTTGAGCTAGGTTAAATTGTCAGATACAGTGAAGTGATGACAGATCTGTCCATGGATGTCCAGCTGAAGGCATGGATGTTCCTCAGTAACACTGAGGAACGCAGCAAGATGGGCACATAATGGGGGAAAGAAAAGAAAAACTCTCCTTCATCCCTCTCTCTCTCAACCCACTACCCTGCATAACCTCTTGTAGCTTGAAGCAAGACAAGAAAGTCAGCATTTCACACCCTCCAACAGCTCTGACATGACAGGTATGGTATTTTCTTACCCACAGAATTGCCAAGGAAATCCACCCTAGCAAAAGTGCAAAAGTTTTCAGCGTAAGGAGGTGGGGGTGCAAAAACTGGCTTGTAGGCAAAGGTTGAAATGACTCAATCTGAAACAAAATGTAAAGCAATTACTGCTAGGAAAAAAAAGATCATGCTGACATTTAAAGGCTGCAGTGATAGTATCTGTCCCTTCCCAGGCTGATATAAGCAGCCTTGATTTGATCCCCTAATGTTTTTGGTTTTTTTTTTTGGTTGTTGGTTTTTTTTTTTTTTTTTTTTTTTTTATTTACGATACCCTTTATTTGGAGGTGGGGGGCAGCGGGATGGATTGCCTTAACTTCAGTTGTTGATGCAGAGAAATAATTGCCACCCCGGAAAGGTAATTACATATGCCATTGTTTATACACATAATAGGCCTGGAAAAGCATGTTCTGCAGATAGAAAAAAAAGAAAATCCTGCTTTCACATCAGGGCGGAACACTATGTAAAGTGACAGATTGCCACAAATAGCATTCAAAGCCTTGCACATTAGTGGTTGATTTTTCTTCTGGGGAAGAGGGGGAAGGGATGAAGGTTATGGAATAGGGTGGAGAGAAAAAAAGAAGACAATTTTGTTCAACAGCCATAGTAACATATCCAGTGGTTTTTACTTTCCTGATTGCTGCTAAATGAACCTGATCTTTAAGAAGTTGTTTTTAAAGTCACTGCCTCAAAGGGACATTTTCTGTTGTTGCCGTCTCGTGCAAATACCACTTTTCCTAAAGTGGCCTTAATTTGAATTGCTTTGAAAGCAGACCACATAATCTGGTAGAATATAGTATGGCATGATACATCTCCTCTTTCTGCCTTTAGTACCACGTAGAAAGTGAATTTAGGTCATAAAAGGGCAGCTAAAGTCTCTTTTTTCCCCTCCCATCGTAATGTATCTAACAACAAAAGAATAAAACAAACAGTGTGCTGTGATGTCAAACCCATTTTGTTTTTTTTTTTTAAATGCAAAATATGTATTTCTTCAAAATATTGAAAGTATCAGGGCTGAACAAAGGAAAAAAATACATATGTATTTCGATATTGAACCGAGCATTGTTAGATGCCGAAGCAATTCATAGCAGGGCTATTCTCTGCTGCAGTGTCCAGCAAATTGCATGACCTGCTTGTTAGGCTTGACAACAGTGTTTTACCTAACAAAGGCCTCAACAGCTCAGAGCAGCAGAGGAATGTCAAAATGAGCACATTTCACACACAGATGTGTGACCATAATAGTCTATAAGAAGATGCATGGGGTGGAGGGAAGGGGCTGGGGGCTGGGAAGGCTAACAGTTAGCAGTAGGGACATGGCCCTACTGACCACATTTAATCAACCCTTCTGTAAACAATTCAACATTTTCATTGTTCTCTAAAAACTAATAAAGAGAAACAAGCACTTTTCATTCATCTTGAAGTAATTTTCTGTCAGGTTTGAGCCCCTTGTGGCCTACAGCTTGTGCATTGCTAGCTGTGTGATACAACAACTATTTCAATTTATTTTACAAACTCTGGCCATTCACATGTCAGTTAGTGTTCACCAAGCCGGCATCTGAAATTGTGCAGTTAACGAGTTTTACAACATTTCTATCAAGAGAAACTGTTTAGCATAACTGACTCTTAAGGAGTTATTATACCTCTAAAAATCCATTTTAAGGGGCATTATTTAAATAAAATAGAAAAACGGTTCACTGCCTTTTAAAGGGGCTACAAAAAAAGTCCATCAGATCCAGTGCAGTAATCCTCAGCTTAAAGCACTCTTGAGAGCACTTCTGGGAATTATCAGCATAATGAAATGTTTTGTGAAATGTCCAGATAGATTCCTCTACTCAACAATTTTACTGCACCATATTTATTTTCCTCCTAGTTTTTAAAGAAGTGAATTACTTTTTTGAGGGGATGACTCTACATTGTGCAGATTAACTGAACACATTATTGCCAAGACTGTAGCATAAGTGAGGGGTTCAGTCTGTGTGCAGTCTATATACATTTGCAGGGGGGAAAAAAAAAAGTCAAGCCCTTTATGCTACACTCAGCTCTAAAAGGGTTAAATCACAATGAGGCTTATGCAGATTTGCATTTCTCTTGTACTGCATTTTTCCCATACTCTTAAACAACTTTGTTATACAATGGCACCTGTAAAATGCTTTATTGAAAACAATTCTTAAGCTAATTAAACAAACAAAAAAGCTTATAAAACTGAAATTTGGTTTTAAGTGCTCTGAAAAGGAGAATTTTCTGAATTTTAAATTGAAGAGTAGATATCTATTTACTGCGGCGACCAATGATGCAAAACTGCTAATACCAGGAGTCCATAATGCTAGAAAAACTGCAGCATACGAGTGAGTCAATCTCAGCATATTGTACCACCTAATGGAGTAAAACCCACGCCTGCCATGTAAAGTAGTGAGTGTTTCCATGTAAAATGAGCATTGGTAAGAGCAAAATTACATTACAGTACAATTACAGATACAGTAGGTACAATATCCAGATGTACATATACAACATGCACAGATATAGTGACAACATGTATACAACGGCCTATCTGGCATTATTTGTTCAATATCACTTCTACCTAGTTCCACTATAAGCCTCAGGATTAAGTGCCAGGAAAAAAAAATTTCCCAGGTCTTGAGAGTTTTTTGCACCAATTCTAAGACAGAGTGCCTAACATTGTCACTCCTGGAGATCGATGGATAGATGTTCAGTAACTTTGATCCACAAGACACCTGGACAATAATTCATGGTCTTGACACCTTCTCGGAGCAAAGGTATAACCTTTCCCGAAGCTATAACCTTTCCCCAGTCACTGTAGGCAGTACTACAGCAGCAGTGCCAGAGGAGCTGTCTCCCAGGGGCTACCAAGACAGAAATGCATGCAGGATGGCTTCTAGACTGGCAAACCTATGATTGATCAACAATATTGGGTGAGATAGAGGACACTTTCCTAACAAGTGGGCTACAACTCTGTTTTGCAGGATGCTAAGCATTTTGGCACTGACTCTGTACATATTATGTTTTAAACACACAGTCACTGGCAGAGCTGGTTACCCCATGGTTAAAGCAGTGGGCTTGTTTATGACTGAAAGCTTTACTGGAGTGGTGTCATGCTCCTTAGCACTCTGCTTCAAACCTTGGCGTAGCAAAACACATAAAACAGGAGAAAAAGGAGAGGGTTTTAAAAATATATTGCTCAAATTTATGTTAGAATCAGTGGAAAACTTAACTACGCTTAGATAATGTATGGGCGGTTGGACTACTGAAAGGTAGGGAAGGATGAAGGCTATCAGAATTCTGGATACTAAAGATTTTGGACAGTGAAATTTAAAAATACCCAATGTACAGAGAAAAAGTGTGTCCAACTCCAGAGAGCAAACCAAGGAGGGACAAGACCAGAAGTGAATGCTCATGTTGTACAAGACAGCTAATACAGGCAAACCAGTTGAAGAAACAAAGGAGCGAGCTGAACTTAATCCTAATGAAACTTTCCAATCTTACGCATTAAGGCTTAGTTGTTCCTAGCTTACTGCATGGTCAAGTAGTAGATGTTGTAGCAGGAGCAGGAAGGGTCTATTGGAAGAAGGTGGAAATGGGTCATTAAGATATCCTACATGGTCCTCCTGTGTTTATAGCATATGTCTCCTCCTTTTTACAAACCACACTTCTTTCTGCTTCTTGGCCTGAAGAGGGTTTTGATTGGAAACTCAGAGCTGTATCTACAACCAAAGGCAGTGGCAGGAGCTCTGAAATGAAAATGAATGGAAGATCACAAATTTGAAGACCTCATAGTGGCCTGCTTTGCCATGTGCTGGGGAGATGGAAAAGATGCAAACACCTAAGAGGAAGACAAGGATAAGAAGCAGCTTGACTGCAGTCATGTATTTCAGCACAGCTAATTGCAGTCATGTATTTTCCATGAGTTTAAGTACTATGGCAGCAGGATTTCTTTGTCCTGTCATTATTTATACCTAAGTATTTGGCCAAAACGGAGGTAAATATTTTTCAAGCATGCACAGAGGTGTCACTGATTTTCTGTTCTGCAGTGGAAGGTCTTTTCCTTTTGGGGAAACTTCTATGTAAAACAGAAAAAGAAAAAAGAGGATGAGTTTTAGGTATGACAGGTTCATTTGTGCCAAATGAAAACTCAATAACTGATTTTTCATGTGAGCAAAGCTTTGCTGCTTGCTCTACTGCTTTTTTATTTGTTCACACAGGTTCAAGTTTTTGCACAGCAGTTGTTTCATTTCATTTTTCTCTTTTCTAAAAGGACTGGTTTCCCCCTCACAAGTAACATGCACACCTAATTTACAGGAGACTACAGTAGGGCTTGGAGGTACACAAGCTTGAAAGGGTCTAAGCTTGGGTGCAGACAAGCTCTAACTATGTCCTCCTGTGGACCCCTGCTGGGTAAAGCCCCTGCCAATGAATCGTGGGTGGGAAGCACCTTTGCTGAGTGCGTTTGTCATTAGCTCGGTGTTGCTGGGAATAGGCTGTTGCCAGTTCATTAATTATTCCACCAAAAACTAGCTTGGCTATCCTTCATCCTACACTGAAGTCTACAGTTTGGACATCTTGAAGCTCTAAAATATGAGAGAACATTATTATTTTAACCCTGTACCTATAAACACAGGCAGTCTTTTGGTTCATATTCTTCTACGCTGCTGGGCTAGCTGTTTTCCATCCTTATTCCCTGAAAAACATCTCCCTTATAAGTAGGCAGGGAACATGGTCAGTGGAAAGCTGCATAAGTGCACTCTACCTCTCTGGAGGATTTGTTGTCCTTTTTAAACCTTTTCCCCTTTAGAGAAGGCTTGTGAATGCTTTGTAACACCAGGACTGAACTAAAAGAATAATGTTAACAGCATTTGAGACAATTAAGACACCATAATTTAGGTATAGGTAGACAAGTCTGTCTTCAAATTATAGTTTAAAACTATTTGAAATCATATAGAAATAAACCAAAAACTGAACAGCCACAACATCAAAGCTGACACTGGATGGTGAAGAAGACACTTCTATTCACAACCTCTGTCCCTTGGTTAGTGACAATTTAAATGCCAAATTCCCTTGAGTTCAGCAGAGCTATGTATCAGGATAATGAGATGCAAGTCCATGTCAGTTTGGTACTACTAGTAATAATATCAAAAAGCTTTATTCTGAGATACTTGTGACCTTTGATAGTCAGGAAGAAGCAAAACATGAAGGAAAAGAAAGGAAAAAAAAAATTAAAAGAAAAAATTCCAAACTTTTCTTTTAGCTCATCTTTTATACATTGTCAGGTGACTTAGGCCAACTTTCCTTGGCCTTTTGGGATGTGATGACACAGCTATTTGCCACAAGTCCGAAACTCCAGTCACAGACTTTTAAAACAAAGTTTCTTTTGCCTGTGAAGTTGAGGCTGGTTGGTATAATTACCTCTGTGAGAGCTGGAGATGCAGCCTGCTTCTATCACTGCTAGAGCTGCCTATAAAAACAAAGGCATAACAGTAAGAATATCCCTTTTGTTGCTTTTTTCTACCCTGGCTTCCAAGAAATGAGTTTTTTTTGGTCGTGGAAAGGCCATGTATGTGTTGTAATAAGATTAGAACTCACTAGCTAATTGCAGCTGAACTGCTAAGTGCATGGAAGAGATTGTGAACCTAGAAGCAGAGTGAGAAACTGTTTACACTTGTACCTCACCATGGTCAGGTACATCCAAATGATGCATGTAGTAGGTACTGTCCCATCTCAAAATATGCACATTGACTTATTAATATCCAAGTCAGCTGCTAGATGTTTTCCCATTTATTTCTGGATCACTTCTGGATCACTGGTTTTGCCCATGGTCCCTTCCCCTTCTCTTCCTCTTTCAGCCAAGTCAAGCACCACTCGCAACAAATGGACTAGTTTCAGCCTCACGCTATGGGTTGCCATAAAAATGCAAGATTAGGCTTGAATTCACTCAAAAAACCGCCACTTGCTACTTCACAGGCACGAAGGTCTGCTTATTTCTAAAGGATGGTATAAAAGAATATATAAAAACCCATACTTTTGTAACCAATTGCACCAACCACAGACAGTAGAAATAAAGTCTAAATGATTACCACTAACTAAAAAAAAGTCCATAAACACAACCTACCATAACAGGCTTTTGAAACCACTCTATAAAGGTAGCAATAAAAAGCACAGTGCACCCTATCTTACAGAAGGAAGAGGTGGGTAAAGAGAAGAAAGAAGAGAAAGCATAGCTGTCTAGGTCGTGAACCTGGAAGGTGACTGGTTATACTGGAATCTGGGATAAGACCAACACCTCAGTTGACAAAAAACGTTGCAGACACACCTGGTTGCAAGAAATGTTAGGGAATTTTTTCTGAGAGACAATGACACCTAGGACTAATGCTCCTCTGCCATTGGCTGCTTGTGGGTATTTTGGCCATGGGGCAGCCCTGGAGTGGGGCCAGACCCACAAGTACAGTCAGAAACTGAGTTGGGTGGAGGAGCAAAATGGAATCTTAGAACTCATGTGATTTAATAGATTTCTGTCATCCAAGTGGTCTGGGACCTGTCCTGGTATATGAGAAGCTTTTGACAGCAAGCTGACAAGGAGACTGAGCCACGCATCCCCGGGGCAGTCTGAAGACTTGTCCTTCCTTTGTCATCTTGGCTGGCATTGGGACTGCTGAGATACATTTCCTCAGGGAGGAGAACACCCCGTTTGTTTGGGCACTGCCATTTTCTTCAACTAAACCACTATTTCTGCTTTCACTGAGTGCAGGATTCACATGCTTTCATCTATCTGTGGGGAATTGTCTTCATATGAATAACAATGGCATCACTGATACAGTGATTTTCTTGGGAAGGTCTTGCAGTAGGTTTGCAAGTCAGACAGAAGCTCTAGCTAGCAATCACTTGAGCAGCAAATAATATCTTTAATGTCCTGGAATGCCGGTGCTTGATGTTTCAGGAGTCGCTTTTATTTATTATTCCGTATGTCACCTACCTACCTCAGATGATAGTGTTAGCTGTTCTTTCCGGATGAAAGGCAAAAATAAAAGTCTCTCTGTATTTTAGAGACACTTCAAACAGATATTTTTGCATTGTGAAATCTGCACCATCTTTAAAGCAAAAACCTTCTGAAACAGAAGAGAGTGGACATTTAATTAACATTTAGCAACATCTTGTAGTTAGTCAAAGCCTGTAGTCATAGCCACATTGTGCCACAGCTCAAGTGACAAGCTCTGTTTTGTGGGACCTAACCTAAAGCTTGCAAGGCAGCTGTCCCCGTGCTCCTGCAGACAGTACAATATGGAGCAGTGTAAAAGAAAATTGCAAGGGGATCTGCCAGTCACTGCCTTTTCTCGGTTATCAAAGTTCACACTGTAATATTCGGATGAACTGAGGCAGATGCCTTGAGTGGTCTGATCACACTGAGGCCAGCAGATGTTGACTTTGGTGGATTTAGACTGGATTCCTTTTTCTCTGTCAGTGGAAACGTGACACTGGATAGTTTATTAATCTCCTAATGATCTAGGATCTTTAGTGAGCCAAGGAAGGGGAGAGAAAGGGAAAGTGGAAAGATTTTCCCTAAAACACTTCTAAGAGTATTTCCTTCACTCTAACGAGATCTTGCAGTATTTCATGTGCTTTTGCACTAGTTTGGCTAAGGGTGAAACACATATTTGCAAGATTCACCTGTAGCCTATGAAGATGGGAACTGAGTCTGTGTTACGGCCTGAGCAACAGGTCAAATTCAGATTTCAGAATTTCATAGGTGTGAGCTGACCATAACAGAAAAAAGCCAGGAAAAACCTAACAACCAGAAGTCATTGAATAGTGATTTGCTCTGTCAAAATAAACATAAGTAAGAAAAGTGCAACCTGTGGTATTTTTTGTTGTGTAATTCCATTTGAAAGGCCATAGGAAAGAAATTGCCCATCTACAAATATTAGTATGTAGATGTTTGACATAGGGCTCTCTAAAGTGATTTGCCCAATTCTCTTGAGTGTATTTTCCAACTGTACTTCAAACTACTCACAGTTGCAAGCTATGCTACAAATTTATCACATCACATGGTTCTGTGATGCTCTAAGTAAAGTACTTGCTAATGTAAGTTGTTCTAAATGAGCTCTCAGAGAGATAGGAGTAACTTTCTTAAACATCCTGATGCTTTCCTCAAATATTACAGTGCTGTCCATGCATAGAATGTGCATCCATTTACCTAAATTATTTTAAATTTATTTCATTAAAATGATGCAAATGCTTCATGTGGACTTTTAAATAAATTTATTCTGGGTTTATACTGATTTCTGAACTTAGTTAATTACTAAATTTTCCTAGTTTTTTATCAAAATAAGTGTGTTCTTAATAAGCTTATTAAACTGATAAATTAATTTTAAAGTGGCGGTTGCACCAATGCACCTTTTGTTTAATGTAAGACAAGGTCTAAGTTAGGATACATCTAGAAAGTCAAGTGGTAGCAACAAAATGCATATCCATTACCAAATGATACCTGTATTTTTTTTATCACAACTGACTCTTTGTCTCTGTCTCAGATGTTGTTATATTTTTTACCACAGAATAGGTCCATCCAGGGTGTAAAAGGTGGATGTGCGGCTTTCTCAAATTCCTGTGTAATAATTCCTACGTAAACTCTGAAAATGTAACTGATAATATGTCAATGATTACTATACAAAGAAGTTAAATATTACAGCTAATTTCCTCACTGAAATCCAATCCAGGGATTAGCAACAATGGGGAATCTGTTTTATTTGCATTTAATTTGTACCTTCACACTATTATCTCCCATGTTTTAGTTTCAGGAAATGTGGTCTCAGGCTATTATAACCACATTTCATGCTGCAGTTGCACTGTTATTTGAGCTGTATGCTTGGAAACGACTTACTGAAAAAATAAAGCCAGCATACTTTATTTTAATTATACTAGAGCTGTGTCTAAATACAAAAAAATACTACAGTATATATTTAATATGGAGCACAGATTAACAGTTTTATGAGACATAAAATCTATCTATATCATTTTCTATTTACAAATCAGTTATATATCTTTCAACAAAACAAATGCCTATAGTGTAAAAATGAATAAGGAGAGCGTCAAACTAGCAATCATGTAAGCAGTAAATAATGTCTTAATTGGCCTGGAATGCCGGAGTTTGATTTTTTGGGGACTAGGTTTTATTTATTGATCTATATGGCATATTTATCTTTCCAGTGATTTGTACAAGTCTATTCCCTTTCCTCAATATCGGATCCATGTATGGTTTTATATTGCAAATCCCATCTGGGGAAATAGCCAAGTAAGAGAAGCACTGTTCCTTCTGGAAAAGCCATCCATTTAAAAGCTTTCACCAAGGCAAGGATAACTTCGCAGTTTTTACACTTTGTCTTCAGATGAAAAAGAAGGGGACAGAGGGAGAGGGAAGAAATGCTGCTATTATGCAGTTGCCATCCAACGCATGCTTCAACAGTCCTTTACTCTTCACTGGTTTGGCAGCAGTGAGAAAACAAGAAAGGATCCCGTGTGCACTGGGAAATGTCTTTTAAATGCTCCTGCCTATGTTCCATTTACCAGTGAGGCTAGCAGACAGAAATGGATAAGGTGGGCTTTATACATTGTCTGCAAGCTCCGGATTCGATTCTTCTCAGGAGCATTCGCGCAGATTTGTTCTTAATACTCCCGTCGTATTTCAAGCCAAGAGGCACTTCATCCCACACATCGCGCTCCGCAGTGCAGCTGAGAACTGGCAAACTCAATCATCCTTAGCCAAGGCGGCTGGCAGGGGTTTCTCCTCTTTGCTAAAACATAGGTGTCTGCTGCTGAAGTCAGCACTGGAGGAAGAAGGAAATCTATCAATGACTCTCTTGTTCCTTATAAAAATGTTGCTGGAAATGTCACCCTGGAGACATTGCTTGGTTGTTTTGCTTAGGATTGTTAAAGGCTGGCCCTTAAAAGCACTTCTGCTGTTGACAGTGGAAGAAAAAGTTTACAAACAGCAGTGTTGCACTTGCCTGACTTCTGCTTTTGTGAAAGTGATGTTATAAACACGAAAAAGATTGTGCTCTGATAGCTGTCATTGCTCTGGTATAACCTTAGCTGTCTGGAAGTGAGCTAATGAAATTTTTTGGTGTGTCTTTTAGAGAATACATTTGCATTTGACAATAATTAGTGGTAGGCAGATCCAGCTACATCCAGGGGGAATCTCAAGACAACTGCTTTGCCGACTATTAGTGCCTAATTTCTGAATGTCAAACCCTGCACATCTTAATTTCTAGAGAATAAGCTCAATTGAACTAGCTCCCCAGTTATGCAAAAACTGCTCAGATAAAACCAAGTGGACACCAATGTAATGAATGTGGTTATTAAATTGTTTCAATTGAAAGAACCCTATTCTTACACCATCATAATGGGAACAATTTATCCCCACTGATCGGCCTGTCTCTTTTTTCTGAGCTCTCTTTGATCTTGAAGCATATTGCAGTGGTGTGTCCTATTGAAAAGCAAAACTGGGGCAATTTTAATGCTTTTGTACCTTACCAGTGCTCTATTTTTTCGCTGTTTAAAAATAGCTGTTAATTATAAGTGCAGTTTAAATGTCTCAAGTGACCCAGAAATGCAGGTTGGAATGAGACAGATTGTGTGTCTCATATAAAACAGATGTACTTTCACAGAGCAGTCTGAATTCAGTCCTCAATATGTATCTTTCTTTAAGGTTATTTCAGTCAGGTATTGAGCTTGTCTAGCACTAAGCTACAAAATCCCACACATTTTGAACAATGAAGAGAAAACTGGATCTATATTTACCTCAAGAATAAAAAGCCTCTTTTTTTTTGTGTGGGTGTATTTTGCTGGTAGTGGTTGATGGGATGAGGGCATTTCCCTTCGACTTTGGAGACCCAGGAGACCAGATGCCTCATTTAATCTCCACCTCTTCTGCCTCTTGACGTAATAAGCCCATGCTTTTAAAGAACGTTTAGTGGTAATAAACTTTCAGGAGCTCCTCTTATTGCGACTGGATTAAGCACTGCACGAGTACCAGCCATACCTTGCAGATATAAAATTTCAAGCTTTTTCCTGTGCTTTGAGTGGCTTGAAGAAGTCTTTTTTTTTTTTTTTTCTCTTTTGCCAACAATCCCTTTTAATTCCTGTTTGTGATGAGGTTCATCAAGAGAAGTCTGAAAAGTAGCATGCAAATTAAATTAAGGCATGTTAATGATTTACTGGAGGGCCTGAACAAATCAGTTATTTATATGTCTATTTATTTGTATGTTGTTAGACAGCAATTTACAGACGTTTCAATTCAGCAGCAAGACTCTGTTTCAACTTTCTGATTAGAATAGGCTGTCGAGTGCAATGAGTTTGATGAGCTCTCCCTTGTCCCCAAAGATCAGCGGTACACATTTCAAAGCCACCACCACTTCATGAAACTGAATGGTTTAATGGTGAAGGAAGCCAAGGGTCAACCGAGCTTGGATTGTACTTTCAGATCTCACTCATTAAGAGAGACTGACACCCAGTTAAGGGGTGGACGCTGCAGGAAGGACCAATCTGCAAGTGTGGAAGAACCTACCTGCTCTGCAGCTGAGCAGGAAACCTGAGCCAAAAGAGCATTTTAAACTTTTTCATCTCTGTTTGGTTATTAAGCATCACACACCTTTTCTTCTTCATGCCACCTAAGAATAAGGGGGGGGCGGGGAGGGAAGAGGAAAAGGTCCCTCAGCATATTCAATTCATTGGCTTGCAAAACCTTTTTCTTAAAAAAACAGAATTTTGAGGTTCATACTCAGACACATGCTCACATAGTCAGATATTCACGTGATGAATAGAGAAATATACACATTTGATAGTGGGATTAAGTGCACTACTTTGTTTTCCACACTCCTGGAAATAATTTTCAATTCAATGCTTAAAAAAAATTCTCCCGAATCTCAGAGGATGCTAAAAGAATAAATTGGCTATGAGACATTGCAATACTGTGAGTCCAACTTCAAGAGAAGCCACAAGACCTCACTAGTTTTGAACATCAGTCCCCAAAAGACCACAGTGATTATATCTGCCTTTGGGAACTTTCTAATTGTGGAAACAAAAGTGCTTCCTTTAACTATTCCCACATTAACACTTAATGCTATCACGATGGAAAACACAGATTTGATAGTAGCTAAAAAACTAGCACATCTATATTTGAAACAAGAAAACCAGCATTTGGAAAAAAAAGTGTTCACCAGCTATCACTATCCTTCCACCTCTTTGGGACTATATTTTGGTGCATAAAGAATTTCTCAAGACAGTGATGTCAAGAGAAAATTTTCTACTAAAACTCCATGGACTTTGTTTTAGCCTGTAAATTTTCACATTGTTATGCCATGAAGCACCTGGACTGAACCTCAATTTAAACATGTGCGTGAGTTAACCACCTCTTTGACAAAGCAGTGCACACTCAAACTCAAACATATACTTAGAATTGAGTGCTATGCTGATGTGGGATGGAGACACACTTAGAAGTTCTGCAGCACTGAGACCCTTTATTCGAATTTAGGTGAAAATATTTTAACTGCACTCAAAATAATACCTCCTAAACTAAGTTAAGGAGGGATAACTGTACTTCTAGAGGAACATTGCTCAGTGCAAGAAAGCTTCATTGCAGTGGTGGTTTGGGCCCATATTGCTTTTTGTGCTTTAATTTTAAATTTCCCTTCACTACTGGATGACAGTGCCTATGTTACTACTTTGAAATAAAAGCCTTTTTATATATGAAGTAATGACTATTTTTTTTTTTACACAAAGAAAGGGCAATCAGCATAGAAAAGGTTTTCATGTTTTGCTTTTCATAGAAATAGGCAAAACAGAAAATTTGTGTTTCTGAAATGAAAGAAATAACCTTATGAGAGCAGAATGGGTCACAACATGTGAGGAGAAAATATGGAGAAACAATTCTCTAAGGTGGTAGAAGTCACAAAGACTTTCCTGAAATCTTCAGGAAAGACTGTACAGATCATATAAATAATAAATAGGTAGCAAAGAAGAACAGACTGCAAGGTTAACAGGCAGCAGTGGTAGAGGACTGTTGCTTTACGTCTGCCTTCATGGCAACACTTCTCTGTGTAAAGTCCTAAACTGGCCTCCGCTGGACAGCTGAACTGGTTTTATCAACCAGTAGTTCTATTCAAGCTTGGCAAAGTTCATGCAAAGATGCTGACTTTTTTGTGTTGGTAACATTAATTAGAATGATTTTTTATTTTAGTCTGATAAACAATCTTTTAGTAAATTCCTATTTGTCAGGGAAAAAAACCCCACTGTGTCAGGGAATTCATTATGCTTGCTGGGAGTAGTTCTGTTATGATTTCTCCCCTTATTTCAGACATAAAACAGAACAGCTGTATGTTGCATATCAGACAGAACATACACATGCATATAAATGCTTTCTATCTTCAGCCTTTGAATTTGCTGTCATGAATTGTAATGAGTGAACCTCAAATATTTGGAAAATCAGTTTCAGAGAGGGACCCAATGATTTAAATATCTAGGATCCCTTCCATGAAGCCATCTTTCCACCCAGCATTAATGAAGCTTCTGCTGTTGTCCTTTATCTTCTTTCAGACACTACATGACTGAGGGCCTTTGGACAAAGTCCAGAGGAGAGGAGCAAGAACAAGGTCAGGGAAACACGATCCGTGAAGAAACCTTGAACTGAAGGTGTTCAGCCCATTAAAATGAAGACTGCCAAGGGACATGGTCACAGTCTTCCCCTACTGAAGAGCCTGGTCCAAAAGAGCAGAGAGATTTGTCCTCCCTGAACACAGAGGGTAGAAAAATTAATTATAGGCTTTAGCTGCAGAAAGGTGGAATCAGGCTGGATACTGGGAAAAGGCCATTTTTTTGGGGGTGGTTATGGGAAGATACTAAAACCATAACATGATGAGGTGTTAAGGGCAGGTTAGACAAATAGAAATAGTTTGTCCTACTTTGAGGATGCACTTGAAGAGTTTACAAATCCTTTAACTTTATTCTCTCCTAACTACTCTTTCCATTTCCCTTCCCAGTAATCCATTGCATTGCTTCCTACTATAAGACTTCCAAATAAACATTGCCTGTCTTCCATAAAAATGCATTCATCAGCATGAAGCTCTTTCCCTCTCCTTCCCCTTCCCTTTTGCAGTTTTCATCTCTCCATTGCAGCTATCTGTGAAGATCTAATTGACAAACCAAAATAAATTGAAAAAAATACAATGTGAGGAGGTGAATGGGATTTTTGGTGGCCCACCAGCTTCTCTCTGCATTTGTGTTTACAATTCTCTCATAATCAGCAAATTTATGATTTACTTTTTTTGTTTAAATCCAAACTGATGGTCCTAAAATTGATGCCAATGTTTCAGCTGAAGCTAGATACATCTGAGTTTTGTAACTGTAACTGCTTTATGTTATATTTTCCTAATGAGACTAATATTTTGCTTTCATTTTTGCCCACAAGTTCCTTGGCTTTTACAGTGATGAGGAGCTTGGAGCCAATTTCATGCTTATGTTATGGTAATCCCAAAACTGTTTCATATAAACTAAATAAACTCTTCTTACAGGAGGGACAGAACCAGGATCCTTTCCAGCCAGTGTCCTAATGAGTAAGCTTCTTTTGGCTGTCTCTAATTCCTCCTCTTTTCTTTCTTTGTCACACTGCCTCTTATTCTCTGGTTTGATGAATTTTGTTTTGGGTGATGGACTTGCTTCAATAAGAAGAGCAGAAGATATTCTGAATAAGGGTTTGCATGGTAGATAAGGCACTTTTTCAGGGAGGAGGGCTTTGAATACAGAAGTAGAAGATAGACTTTAGATCAGATGGGGTCTCCCATCACTGAGCTATTGCAGAGACAGGAGGGAATACCACCCCTCCTCTGGCTGTGGTTTAAAAGGGAAGAATGAACACACATTATGCTTTTGGTTTTCTGGATTTAGTCCCAGATCTGTGATACTGGTGATACTAACTCACATTCATAGAAATTTTAAGAACTGGAGCTGGAGCAAACCCCTTTTAGGAGAAACCAAGTTGGTGATTACCCATACCGGTGCTCAGGCATCGCTGTCTCAGACGCTGGATGGAGGCCAAGTCAATGAATCTGTAACATGCTGTAATCCTGGACCATACCAAACAACATCTGGGGTTTGATTAAAAATATATTTAGTTACATGCATACTTTCAAATTCTTCTATGCAGTGGATTTATCATAAACAGCTTAGTCCCATTTCCCAGGACTTGTGCTTTATGCTCCCACTCGTTGCATCCCATGGCTGCTACAAGCGCCGGTACCCAATTACGGTGCCATCAGCCACACGTTTATCAGGTGTTGTCTGTCACCATGGAGAGAGCTGTGGGCAGAACTGCCAAGCAGATGCTGCTTATTACCTCTTTTGCTGTATTTGCTCTATTTGTGAGCAAAACTAAAGAAAAAAACTTCAATAAGCTGCAAAATGCTTCTTTAAATTATATTCCATTTAAAATGGCCAAGCAATTTTTACTGCCCATGTTTTGTGCCACGCCACCCTTTGACACAAACTGTGTAAAGCTAAGGATGTTTTCCCAGGTGCTAAATCCACACTAATCACTGAGAAGGTAGGAAACAAGAAATCTGAATTTCTGTGATTCCTGACCCTTTACTCCAAATCCATTAATACACATGGATTTAGCATGATTGGACCTGCTGGCAGCCAACTAATGGATTGACTCTGTAGTTAGTGATAAGGAAAATGATTCCACTACAATTCAAGCACTTCATTACCTCCTGCCCCCCGTCCACATTATACATATTTTCTAAATTTCAAGATTGAAAAGACACATGCAGTCTAAAGACAAAAGCTTTATGCACATCTCTGTGCACAGAAAATCATAATACACTCCTTGATTTTTTAATGTACACTGAAATTAGAGGACAGTTTTCTTCTGGCACAATTCCTTGCTGCCACAGTGCCACAGGGGAAAACTCATTGTATGTTTGGTGGGAGGAGAAGGAGTCCAGTCTCAGGGGGCGGTTTAGTTAATACATCATTGTAAATGAACTTAGTTGGTTTAGATGGGTGTGTTATTTGTGCCTTTTATCCATAAAGTGGGGGCAACAAAATATTCAAGGAAACTTAGTCCTGTTTCTAAAAGAGTAGAGAAGATGCAAGCCTGATGCAGTGGATTTGTTTCTATTCGATTTGCTGACTTGCAGAGAAACTTTGGATCAATCACATAACGCTTCTGTGCCTGCGTTTCTGTTCTCTAAAATTATGATAATAAAACTCCAGAATATCTTGGAAAAGGGTTCAGACAAAGATCAAAATAAAAGCCAAGTGATACTACTTCCATAAAACCATCTGGGGCTGGGTTACTGAACCACCACAAGATATAAATGGGGATTTTTTTTTTTCTAATCACAGAGGTAGCTAATGGCAACAAAGCTGTGGTGAAAATGAGAAGTTTGGGAAGATCTGATGTGGCAGTGTGAGAGGAGACTGAAAAGATCAATTAGATTAGAGGAAAAATGAATTAAAGCTGGATCTTGTTCTCCCTGGAGTCAACTGCAAAACCCTCATTGACATTATGAAGCATAAAGATTCAGATCCAGAAAGTACAAACATGTATACATGAATAACTGGTGTAGAGGTACTCAATCCCTTAAGGTAAAGAAATGGCTTGTCAGTGAAACTGCAATGCAGAAAACTTACAGCAACCAGAGAAATTCCTGTCCTTATGGAAAATCTCTTACAGGTCAGTGCTGCACAAAGAGTGACAGATCAGAAAAGGAAGAATATCCACAATAACATTAAATAAAAATACCTAAAACCTGAGAAAGTTGGCATATTATAGGATGTGACTTAAACCTAGTATGGTGTAGAAACAGCTTAGAATTTTCTAGAAACTGGTCTTAAGGTAAATTGTCTATTTTGAGACTTCATGCAACTTTGGCTGTCTTTCCACTATCAAGGCCTGAGTGGACAATTTCATACATTTCTTGTTCTCATGCATCCTTAAAGCGTTCTTTTCTGCCCTTTTCACATAGTTTATGTATAATGGATTTATTCCCCTTTATTGAGAGCAGGAGGTATGGCAGATACCAGAGTTAGAAATGTAATAATGGGAATTACTTGCTTTTTTTTTTTTCCTATGCATCACTCTTTGGCTCCTACACAAACCTTTGTTTTTTAGACTAACTTTTGAAAGCCGTCAGTTTGTGTTGGCGTCACGGGAACTTGGATCTTACATGAAGAACGGCTCGAAGTGTGTGGGACTGCCACACAGCCAGGTATTTCCATACAACCACTGTTACGTCTTCTCTCTGTCATTGGGGATAATAACATCTGAATCAGACACTTGAATTAGAGCACAGAAAAAAAGATGTGTCCTCCAAAACATTATGTTATTGTCTTTGGATTTTTCCCTTTTTAAATTGCTCAATAAAGATTTTAAATATTTTTTCCTACAACATTTAACACAAAGAAATGTTTTTCACATGTAATTTGTACATCGAAAGGGATCAAAAAAAGATATGTTTTGATGACACATAAAAGGGTGGTGATAATGCTTTGGAATTGTATTTGTAAAAACCTTACTGTGAAAGTTCTGAATTGTTTGTGTGGGAGGAGAAAGGAAGAATAGTTAAACTATTAGTTGAAGTGAAACTACTCAAGCATCTGAATTAGACATTATTTATCTTTACCACAAAATTGTGGAACTCATTGCCACAGAATGTTGCAAAGTCCAAAGGTATAATGGAAACCAGAGAGGAATTTGATAAATTTGCTGGGGATTGACTTGATAATGGCTATTGCAAAGTTGAAATATGCAGGTCTCACACTCACTCGGGTGATTCTGGAGGCTGAATCCTGTGTGTCTGTGGTGAAGGATGCCCCTCCTTACTCTGCTAAACTCTTTCTGTAAGAGTCTGGCTGCTCTTGGAGAAGGAACTGCACACTGCTGGAGTCAGCGCGGTCCTTCTTAACCTCTTACGCTCTGCAATTTGTAAGTAAACAGGGAGATAGGTGCAAGGATGACTGGGGGGAATGAGCAAGTGGTGGGAAATAAAGACAAGGTGGGCAATTTGGAGAAGGCAGAAAGAAATGGTAGACTTGAAGAGTACCTCATGTGGAGGAAGAGGCTTGAAATGATAGTAGGAGCTTTAAATAATAAGTTGTTCGCAGATTTTGGATAAGGTGTCTCCTTCCCTCTTTCCTCTCCTCACCAACAGCTCATAGAATTTGACAGTCTTTAAAGGAGAGGGGGTCAAATGCACAGAGGAAAAAGGGGGATAGAGTCACAGAGGAAAGGATTATATGCAAAATTTTACAGATGAAATACATGTTTAAACAGCTGATGAGACACTAACACTCTTCTTTACCTGGACATAAAGACCAGTATGCTTAAAATGAGTGCATCCAGTCCTAGATAGTGTAAAACAAAAGCAAGGGCAACGTTTTTCAGAGAGCTGTGTACAGCAGCCAGAACACTAGACCTGTGGGTAATCAGAAAGTAGAGGTGGAAAATAACTTCACAGAAGTTGTGTTGTTTTAACTAGTCCTATGGGAAATGATGCTGATAGTCAGGAGTTTTTGACAAGTATAAGCAAATCACTGCCTCCCAATCTATAGGTTAGGTAGAGTGTTAGCTTAGATCCTCCTAAATATGCTGAGGTAACTAACTGAGCATCCAAGAAAACATGTATTGAAAGTGAAGGCACTGCTTAAAAGTGATTCTAGTATCTGCAATGCTAAATAATTTATTTTACATAACTCTACATGTGAACAAAAAGAAAAGAGAAAAAGCCACCTAGAAATAACGGGACACAGTAGGCACTGAGCGACTGTTTTTGCAGGCTTTGTGAAACCAACTTCTTCACTAAAGCCATGTGAATATGTTGAAGACTGCAATTCCGGGTCTTCAGGAAGAATTTGAAAAGTAACAAGAGATCCAGATATAAAGAGTCCTTAGTGCAATTCTCAAGCTAGAAAAATGATGGCAAAAAAAGTCATAATTTTTCACAAATGGTGCCAGAGGTATTTCCTAGTTTACGACTTGAACCCAGAGCTAGCATGAATATATCAGCTGGACTGTACAAACCTGCTGAAATTCTGCTTAGTCCAGTTAACCGTTATACCTGGCAAAATGTAGGATGCTTCGTTCAGGAAAATATATGGGCCTGAGTCTGACCCATCTAAAGAGTGAGTTTCAGGGTTCTCAGGCTGTTTCTAAGGTTTATTCATGAATAATGCAAAAGAATACCATCAAAACTGTGGAGAGAAAAAAGCATTTACACAAGGTAATCCATGTTACTTGTGAGAAAACAGGTAGTGAAACATGAACTCACCACTCATCAGAACTCATGTCATTCTGATATATCATTTCTCTTTTTTCAATTAAAAAATGTTTGACTGAAATATGGGGTCTGACTCTGATGCACCTTGCTGCTGTACTGGTTTTACAAGGGTGCAACTCATCTGAGTTAGCCTGGGATCAAAGCTGGCCTCCGGACCAGTCTTTGCTTCTCCTTTATCTATTAAAACGAGTTGTTTACAACTTAAATTCAAACACTGTAAGATTTGATAAATGAGTTTTAACCTCAGGTCTCTTCTTAATTGGGGTGTCTGAAACTTGTTGTTTCAGTTAAAGCAGCCATCTTCTGAAGGTATTTGGGGACCAAGTCTCATTCCAGGAAACATTAATTAATTCAGTTCCTAACTGCTTGGAGGGTAGAGCCCACTGGCCATACGATGGAAGTACGACAACTCTTCTCATAAAAAACCCCTGTCCTTTAGCATAGTAGAAGCTGACTCAAACTCTTAATGAACATACCCTTTTATCAGTACATTTCTTTACAAATTATTGGTGCCGTTCAAGCTGCATTATCGCTCAGAAATGCTTTACTATTTAGTAGGCATGGTATTGCACAAGAGCTACTGGATGCAGGCTGGACCTGTGGTGGGAGGAGGGAGATCCTTGTGTGCTCTGGGCTGAGTGGTGGCATTGCTTCTCAGGGGACATCTGGGGCAGGGGACAACAAGCAGTGCTGATGGCAGGGTGCTGGCTGCGGGGAAAAGCCTAAGGATTAGGCAAAGGGAGACAACTTCTTGCCCTTGGTGCTAAATTTTCCCGCTGGATCTGCACCCTTAACCAACAGTAAATTGGGTGTGTGTGTGAAGGGTTCCCTTTCTCTGCTGGGGAAGAACCAACTCAAATCAACCTGTATTTTATTGTGAACATGTGCAGATGTAGTTGACGTTGGAGTGATTGCTGCACTCGAAGTTCACAGGGAAGTCTAGCTGGTGATAATTTATTCATACACTCAGGTCTTCAGTTGTTGGCATCCTGAAGGTAAAGATCAAAACAGCTTAACGCTGTAGGTGTAACATTTCAGTCAAGTTAAAGGTGCATTTTGGGCTGTGTAAGATCCTTGCTTTATTTATTTGCTTATTTACCAAGTCACTGTTGATTAATATTATTAAGTAAATTAACAGATTTAAATAAATAGAGAAAAAAGCTAACTGTTTTCTGTGAGATGGCTGTTTGAACAAAAATTCAAAACTAGAAATCAACAAAACAGTACTTTCTTTAATTCCTTTTTAGGAAATTTTAATTCGTCTTGGCCATTTAAATGAAAGCCAAAATAGAAGTGCTTAAAATACAATTTCTTTCAAAGCGCTACACTTTCAAAGACAATCTCCTTTAGCTCTATCTATGAGGAATCCTCCACTTCAGAGATCTTTCTTGGTTTTGTCCAGAATCATTGAACTTATTTCTGAGTGACCTGTAACTTTGTTAAGGATATGAAGGTAATTGAATAATACACTTACCATTCCATAAATTGAGCAATGTATTTTAGCTGCGTAAATATAGCTGACTCAGCGCTTTCATTCCCAGTTTAATAGCCTTTTCACTTGCAATAAAAAAAGGGAAGCCCTGATTTCATATTATACCACAACAGACTTCTTGCAATTGATTTGAAAACATGAACCGGAGAGCCTGTCACTGGGGGGGATGAGCACCACCAGCCCTGTCCCCACTGCTCAGGGATGCCAGGAATGCCAACCGAGCAATGAACATGATTTACTGAGTCAGACCTGCCCCCAAATAGCTGGCCAGATGAAACACATCTGGAAGCCTGCCCACTGGAAAGACAGGAATGGGCATTATTTAATGCCAGAGATTTTTTGGGAACGGGACCAAAAACATCTTCTGTGGGAGGAAATGAGAGAGGAAATGGCTTGTTATTCAGAAAAAGAGAGAGAAAGAGAGAGAAGTGAGCTGTGAAGGTGAGGATATGGCTGGTGAGGAGGAGAAGGTTCATGCACAATATGCAGGGAGGAAAAGAGCTGCTGGAGTAGGAAGTATCAACGAGCCAGCAGAGATAAGAAGGAAGCAAAGCCTGTTTAGAAGGTAAACAGTTCACGATGGAAAAGTGCAGCCTCGCCAAGAATAATAATTTACAGATAATTAAGGGAAAAGGCTAGCATAAATATGAGAAAAACGACAAAAGCCTCAAAGCGGACTTAAAAAAACCCCATTAACCTTAGGATTCAGCATGTTACAATTGACAGCAAACAGGAAGAGGAAAGACAGACATTATATAATTAAGTCCCAGACAATCTACCTTTTAATAAGTGTTATCAGTCAAATTTTTATGTTGACTCAGACAGTAGAGGTTGCTTTCAGCCCAGAATTATATCACAAATTGTTCAGTGCTGGAAATTGCCACTTACCAGGAAAAGCTGCCCAACACTACTGGTTCCAGGGACCCACATTCAGGGAATCAGCAGAGTACTTTAAACCCCCCACATTTTTACATAAAAGTTCAAAAAGAGATGAAATCATTTCGGTATTAAGGGGAGCCAAATCTTGCCCAGAAATAGGTGTTCCAGGTCAATATTAAAATATTGTGAGGAAGCTTATAATATTGTACCTGATCTGTAGATGACACTGGTAGGATTTCATTCTCTAGTGCCCATTCTCAAGTACTGAAAATTGCAAAAATTGCAAGTAGGAAAAAACAGATTTTCATCAAAACAATTTGAAAAAGGCTGAAATGGAAGGTAGGAGTGTCAGGAAGTAAGCTAGAGAGCTTTGTATGTCTCTGTACTCTCTACACAGTGTAATAGCTGCTCTAGAGGAAAAAAAATGCTTTTACTGTAGCAAGTGGCACAAAACATGGTGCTTGGCCTCAGCACTGCCCCTCTATCCCTGCCCAGTGGCCAAGCACCGTCCTTTTGCCTCTAGAAAGTCTCCCAGAAGAAATAAATATTATGATGCATGATTCCCTTAGGATGATAACAGAACTAAACAGAATTGTTTTCCTTTCCAGGATGAGAATCTTCTCTTGTTCACTAAAACACCAGGAGAATGAGCATCCTTACAGCATTCTAACAGGAAATAATGACAGAAGTAATTTCTGTTAATATTTCAATGTACGGCAGGGTAACAAAAACCTACAAAGGTTTGTGGGGCTGAATATATACATACATAGATTTTTTTTTTTTAACACAACTTCTGACATGGAAAATATACTATTAGCAAATGGATCTTTCTTCCTACACTTTCAGATTTCATTGGTGCTTAAAGGAAGGTTTACTTCTTTTATCTCTGGGGGATGAGGATAAAACCATTTTCTGACACACACATCATTTTTTTGTGACATCTAAAAAAACTGTATGGAAGAAAATGTGAGAGTGTGGGCATGTCAGTGTCTTACCTAGCACGCCCCAAATCGAAATGTAATTGATAATTTCCTATTAAAATAATGTGATAAACCCACTTATTTTTTGCGTGTTGCAGAGGGAACGTTTGGTTTCATTAATACTTATCTACTACTGGTGTATACATGCTTGAGTTGCTTCACAGCCCTCTTGCGTGTTCACTAGGATGATAGCTAGAGGCAATCAAACGGGGGCCAGTAGTACAATGCTCCTTTGAACAATGTTTCACAGAAAAGACATCTGTTGTGCATACAATCCGTCTTTCAATGACTAAAAGAGGTGTTACCAACATTTCACTTCCTCATACAAATCTCTAGGTTCCTTAAATTCCACATATATGCCATCATAAATAGTGTAGTTTTCTTTGTGAAGACACACAGCTTGATTTGGATATTAAAGGCATCTTGAAATTCATACATCCGGACTGGATAAGACATTTCTTCATCTGTAGGGCCTATATAAATATTGTTCTAGGGGAGATTCAGCTGAACCAGCAATTGGGAAAACTGAGTCCGTTGAAGGCAAATGTATTTCTTATTTCTTGGCTACAATATTAATAAGTGAGGTGTGAAATTCCCCTTTCATGACATGGTATTTGCAAGTTATTCAAAGCAAAATATTTGTGCTACATTCTGTTCACCTTACTCACTCCATTAGTCCTACCACCTTCAAGGAGGCTAGCACTGTGCATACAGCTAGCGGGATTTGGCTCTTTATTCTACTTTAGCCCGCTGCAATTTGGTTTTGCACAATGACAGACCAGGGAGATAGATGCGTGCATTAAATTTAAATTGCATTAACTTCCCCTAGTCTGCACTGCTGCTGACATTTGGGTTTGGGTTTCATGGTGCTGCAGCCTTGTACAGCAGTTTTGGCTCTGCAGCTGCAACAGGTTTTCCGTTCCCGAAAAGTAGAGGTGTTGGAGGAGTCCCACTTTTCAACCACCTTTGGGTTTACATTGTTACGTACCAGAAGACAAAACTTGTCCACCTCATTCCGGCAGGGCCAGTGGTAAACCAGTGTTATGGCAATATTTAGGGGTCTGCAAGCTAAGATAGATAGTAGTGTTACAAGAGAAGTCAGAGAAAGGCCTAAATTTAAAGGAGCGAAAGGGAAAAAGGCAACCCCATACACAACCTGGTACTGACAGAGAAATACGTGTTGGCAAATGCAATGGAGACCAGTGGCCATTCAGCTAGTCCCGTTGCTATAAAGCACCTGATACCAGCCATTACTAACACAACCTTGTGTAGGGAAAGGCCAGTGTTATTGTGAAGACTGAACGTACTAAGCCATGTGTCTTGTGAGGAGGGAGTACTTTCTTCGGAAAGGCTACAGCCTTCTTGTTAAATAATAATTTAAAAAAGTTTTTAACCCCTGTGGGTTTCTGCAGCATCTCAACATAAGTTGCCAAAGATTTCTTTTATTAAGGCGCTTTCCAATACTAATCTACTTAGTCAATATCTTAGAGTTCTGCATATGTATGTGAGGGTTTGTAATTTCAGCTTTAAATACGTATAAAATTTATTCTGACTTTCCTATCGCAGTGCTCCTCTCTTCAATTTTCAGTGGAGCGGCTGCGGTGGGTGACTACTGCTGGGGCATGCTGCGATAAGAGTAGCTGCTGCTGAGCCTTTCAGTGGCAATTGCCTCTAAGCCGGAGCTTCATGGAGCAGCAGCTCGGATGGGCCAAGGCGGCTGACTCAGGAAACACAACTTGAAACGTCATTATAATAATGAATTCAGATCTTGAGCGGGCTGACAGCGCTGGATTTACAAATCCCTTCTAAAAGACGCAGGGCTGATGCTGTATTTTAATTAGCAGCCTGGTTGATCCCAGACTTCCAAAAGGGTGATGCTGCAGCGTGCACAGACGTCGCTAAAGTAGACAGCACCTTCGCAAGAGCTGCACTTCAGCCTGGCGAACATCCTTCAGGTTTCCAGGTTGGCCGTTTGTCAAGCCCGCAGCATTTGGTGGCTGCTGGTAATGGATTTTTTGTTTGTTTTATGAAGAGTTTCATTCAAATGCTTTGAAGAACCTTGGCAGCACTTAAGTGAGCGCAGCTCGCGGTGGAAAATGAAAGTCAGAGCAGCAAACTGTCAGGGTGTGCCAACAGCCCGCGAGTTCAGAGGATTCAAAACTCCAAGGCGATACTTTAGTTAGTTCACTGTAATAAGAAATAATTCTGCAGATCTAATCTGAATGCAACATACCGAAATGCTAATGTGCCTTTGGGTCTGAAGAACTCACAAAAGAGTGATGCCGGCATTGTGTCGGCAGTGACATTACCTACATTATGATTTTCACAAAAACATCCAGGGGAAAAAAAAGAAAAAGATGAACTGATCCTTCATTTTAAACAGGAACAGGCTGTACTTAGTTATTACAAGTCTACAGGCATATGAATAATCTTCCTCCTCTGATTCCTTATGCACTTTAGTAATCCTCATCTCCTCTGCTCCTTGAGCTGGCTGAGCTTGTGCACTGTGAGCAGAATACATACCCTACCTCCCGCCCGTATCCCAAATTTGCATGTCGAAACTAGCCACCTAAATTCATATTTAGGCATCCAGTTTCCAAAGCCACAGAGCCTCTGAAAAATACTTCTGCAAGTTTGACACCAGGTCATGTGTTTGACACTCCTCAACATAGAAATAATAATTTGAAGTGCACCATGATTGGGGTAAAAATACAAACTCGCCTGGCATTAGTTGTCATTGCTGACTGGTCTATCAACTGTGTCATGGTGAGGAAAAATGAAGGAAGGATGATAAAAAAATCCTAAAAGTATCTACAATGTGGATATTAACTAACAATTCACGTTGAAAGTTGACTGTCTCCTCTTAAACGCTTCCTGCTATGACCATTGACAGCAACATGTGCAATAACGAGGCAAAAGGAGAGATGGTTCTGGAAACCCTCAGAGCCTAAATGGTGCCCATATCACTAAGAGAATGATGAACTCAGAAGTCAGTGCCTACGGTAGTCCATCCCCTGCTGCACATGGCGTTTGCTCCTCACAAATGCTGCACTACCAGGGGTGTCCCCTGAAATGTTAGCAGAAGGACCAGTGAAGAACAGGGACTTTCTGCCAGAAAGCTGCCTTCTGTCTTAATATATACACACAGCCCTTGACAGGGTGATGTGCTCCCCTCCAACGGAGTTTCCCTTGTGTAAGCTCTTTCAGCAGTTTTTAAACAGGGAAGGAAATATAGTCTGCTTGTCAAACACCAACTGGACACATATAAAATACACTCAGAATTCTTTATAGATTCACAGTATTTTATAAAGGATTTAGTTTCACACACTCTGCGAGGTCAAAAAGCAACATCAAAAGAGAAAACTCCTTCTGGGATCATGTCTTCTGCACTGAGCATTACCACACGCAGGCAAATAGTGGGTGACTCATACCTGCTGTTTCTTGACTCTGGGTTAAACTTGGAACATAAATTATGTCAATCTGCTCATGTAAATTTTCCACAAATCATGACTGGCTTGAGTTATATGGCACGCTTTATTTTCCCCAACTGCAGGTATATTTGAATTCAAGTAGGCTGTCAAGTAAATATTTAAAGGTGAGACGTATAAATGAAGACAAAGTGCAGCCACTAAATGCTGATGTTCTGGTCCTTTTTCATGGCATAAGAGCCAGAAGATTATCATGCAAATATAAAGGGATATCTTGAGTAAAAATAACAAGTGCTAGCATAGCGTGTCTTGAGCAGTGAATAAAGATTTGTCATTTGAAGAAGTTATAGTTTTAAAATTTAAAATAAAATATTTTTTAATTAGAGATTGTCTTCTTTGCTTCCAGGCCATGATTATATCATTATTGTTCAAGATATTACAAATGCCAGAAGATGTGAAAGAATTAAGAATCAATTAATTATTAATAAATTGTAATTGTATTTGAAGGTTGTGGAATATTGAATGTATAGAATAAGAATTGGCTCAGAATAATGGTGGAGAAGAAATTGTTAAAGAAAAAAAGATTTTTTTTTGAGACTTTCTCTTTTGCTTTTTGATCATAGGCTAAGTTACAGCCATCTGTCTGTTTCTGCATCTATCTAAATATGTGCCTGAATATATTTTGGGGGGTTATGTCTAATTTACCAGGCCAGCAGAAAACCACATCCACTCTAGATGTATTCACTTCTTAAAGCTTCAGATAAAGGGGTCAAGGTCATAGCTGAGCCAGCTTGTAGAATAGGAATTGAATCACAGTAACTTTCCTAGGTTGAGAAATGTAGACAGGAGTTTTGCTCTGTGATTCATTTCTTTTTAAGCGCATCCAGTTCCATCTCTCATGCTTGAGAATTTTTTTAAGCTATCCCTTTGTTTTAGATCTTCCTGAGCACAACTTTGTGTTAGTGCTGAGAAAACAAGAATAGGTCGGGTTTAAAAGTGCCGCTGTGGGTTTTGAGTGCTTTGTTCTGTATTTCAGGTGATCCAGGGAAAAATTCTCTCAACAGATTCTTGGAGAAGTGACCATCAGTCCAATCACAGATAAAACTCTTGTGTTTCCAAAGGAAGTGTGCCTCTTAATGAGTAATGCTCAAAAGTCTACCATAAACAAGGATTTTGGAAAACTCAAGTTCCACCTAGCTTGCAGAGGTTAAATTTTACCTGGCAGCCAAATGGTTCTCTTTGCATACTGCATGGTATACAATAAGGATTAATTATCAGTTTGGAAACCATGTCATTTACTATTAAAGGCTTTCATCACCATAGATGAAGTACTGAAATTATCATGCTGCAAGCTTTGTCTGTAATTTAGTCAAATGTATCACCTTAAATTAGAACAATAACTACGGAGATTAAAATTTCACCTTTTTTGAATCCTGATGGTTGGAAGCCATGCCAAGGTGCATGGCTTAGGTGTCTAAACATGCTTTTGTTAAAGAACATGCTAGCACTAGCAAGCAGGAATCATAACTGGCATGGTGTCCTGAGTTGTTAACAATGGAGAAATTGCATAAGGGACGGTTTAATTAGGAAGGCATTCTTCCTCCACAGTTCCAGGCAGACCACTGAGAATCAGCAAAGTTGCTTTTGACTCCACAGGAGGACAGTATAAAGGACTGGGCACCAGAGGGTCATGGGACATACAGATAAAACACACAATTAGGCAAATTTACAGGACATGTCCTATGCATTGTGCTATGCTATGGGAAACTGGTGCAACACAGTTGTTGGCAGAATCCGCAGCTTAGTGGCAGCCAGGACCCCCAAATCTACCCTGTTTGGCAGTGGCAGATTTACCAGGAAAAGACTGTGTCGGTGCCAAGCCCCACAAAACATAAGAAGCTCCAAGAAGAGGCCTCCTACGCTGCGTGTGATTATTTTGGTGTGCAATTTCAGGTCATTTACCAGTGAAATTTGGGCATAAACAGACCAACAGTTTTTGAAACTTCAGTCCAGGGCTGGTAGAAGTACATCTTAAAAATGAAGTAAGACAGTAATCAGCTCATCTGCAAAGCTCTTTGTTCACTGAATAGTACATAACAGCTTCTCTTGAAAGAAATCATAGCAACTGAATTTAAGATGCTATTTTTATTTTGCAAAATGAAGCATAATTATTTAGAACATTTTCTAAAAGAGCACTTTGTAACCTAAGAAAAATATAATGCAGTAACAACATAATATCTTAAGATATTCTCTCATTCTGAGCAGTACTGCCTCTGTGTATATTCAGAATAACATTAAGCAGAAATATAAATGACTTACAATTGTTTTTCTGGGAGGTAAAAAGTCTCAGGGACCTATGAAAGACCAGAAAGTACTCCAAAAATCATGCTGTAACTCCTGTGAGGCTTTTGGGTATGGGATGTTAGTTTGAGACTCCATTACCTTGCTTTATAACTGTTTTATAGCCCACATGCCAAAACAGCACTAGTTTAGTTTTGATATACATGTTAATGTATTTCTTTGGAAATTATTACTGCTTTTATTTGCTAAATTGGGGAAAATTCCAAATCATGTGCCATTTGTTTTGTATGTTCAACCTCTGCCTGAGTTCACTCCTTATATTTACAGTCTGTGTTTCACAGTGTATGCTGTTGCTTCAACATTTTATTTAGCAAAATAGAAATAGAGGAACAAATAAAGGCACCAAATGTGAAGTATAGCCAGAAGGCTTTGACAGAAATAACAGCAGGGCTACTTCATCTTTACAGCATTTGATTCAGTGACATTGCAACTGACAAGGTTTCTGCTTTGAGCATTTAATTCTGTAATTTAAAGTACAGTTCAATACAACATAAAAAGGAGGAATGTCCAATTCAGTCACACACATTAATCCAAAAGTTTAAAGTGATATAAACATGCATACTTGATTGTATTTTTAATTTGAGTATTTTATATTCAAATATAAAATAGTAGAAAATAGTGGTAGTCAGGCACTAATATATTTTGCAGATGTCTGAAACTTAAGTAATACTTCATAATGCAATTGTTTATTGACAGAACATGATAACTAAAATTTTGAAATCATGGCAACTTCATAAATTATACTGAATTTCAGAAACAGATCAAAGCATAACAGTAAATTTCCAAAGTCATTCAGAAATAATAGAAAAATCTATTTGATTGAGGAATCTTTGTCCAGTGTATTATGATATTCACTTTCATACATTAGATTATAACCTTATAGAAGGAAATATTAAATTAGATAAAACAGACTAGTATGAATGTAAGAGGTCAAAATTTCTGAGTGACTCTTCGAATAAAGAGAGAACTATGACCTTCTCATTGTTATCTGTATTTCTCTTCAGGGATACAACATTTTGTCACATTAGCTTCTGATTAGTTACACATATGGTGAAAAATTATTATTCTCAAACAACAACATAGTCCCCACCTCCTTGTAGAAGACAATATTATTATTATTACATGTGGTTTCACTTACCAACTCTGATAATGTAGAACCTGATGCTATAAAAACAAAATGCCTGGACAGTCTTGAAAGGTTTGCCTGCAGCATATTATGAATAAAGAGGCAGAGATGATTGACTGGAAATAACAAGGCAACAACTTAACTCCACAGTATTAGCAATGGCAGTCATGAAAGAAGAGAGCGGGGTGATATTTCTAACCTGTTATGCCCTGTGGTGTCTCCAGTGAGATCTAATTGCCCCATCTCACCAGGTCTATTGTAATATCATTTTAAAAATCAGAATAATTACATTTACTCCTAGCTGAAGATGGTACAGGATGAAAGTAAAATCCAGATTGCACAGGGGTTATTTAGGGAAGATCCAACTGACCTACCAGAAGCATCAACTTCACTACTGGTGGAGATGTCCTGGCTGTCGAACTCTGCAGTCCCTGTGTAACAGAGTATCTGGACATTGCAGGTGCCTGAGCTATGGTAAATAAATGCATTTACCAGAGGTGAATTGGTTATATACACTGGGTACACCTACTCTGTGTCAGCTGCTCTGTGGGAGTTTGTTTGTTATTAAATTCCTTCACCTTTCTGATATGGGAAGTAGGTATGGTCACGTTCAGCTGATCCCCAAAAGAATATTCAGAATTACATACGAATTTGGAAAAAAAATCCTGTTTTGAAGTACGAAAATGGTTGGGACTGTTTACCTTAGACAGGAGGGGCATGAGAAGAGACGCTGTGCAAACATATAGTGCAGTAAATGCTCTGGAGCACACAGATCCATGCATTTCCACTCTCTAGCTCAACAGGAGAGTGTGAGGGGGCATTTCATAAAACCCAAAGGTGGAAAATTAAAGAATGATAAATTAAAAAAAAAAAATCTTTCACACAAGATATATAAAAACTGTGAAACTCCTTATCACAGAGGCTCTTGGAGGACAAGAAAGTAATAGGATTTAAAAAGGATTAGACATTTATATGCATATCTGGAAGAGTCAGGGGTATAATTAAAGATACCAAACATTTCAGAAGGGCTATTAAGCCTTGCATTCAAGCCTTACACCAGCCTCTGTTAATGACGGTATTTCTACATGGACTCTCACAGTCAGATATGGGCTGGCTCTGCCAGTACTCTGATGCCACTTGACATGAAACAGCTTCACCTACTGCAGCCGCGTTAAAGCAGCATGGAGCTGAGTGAGGGAGGTTGAGCAGAACTGTCAGCTTGCAAAAAATGGTAAAACCTGGAGGTCTGGCAGTTTTGACCATCTGAGAGTGGTACCGAGACCCTGGGTGTGAACTGCTGTAGTAACAGCAATGTTCCTGAGTGCTACCATTCCCCTTCCCACCTGCATCTTTTCACAGATGTTATTCCCATGACATTTAGTTTCAGCACCTGTGCAAGGTAAGTGCAAAAGCAGAGCTACCCCACACTTTATGAAAATACACAACATGCAAGGTCTGGAACTCCTGCCATATTATATTTATTTTTCTCTCTGGGTTGTTCCAAATCTAGTAATGTCCCTTTTGTATGTTGCTGCAATAGTAAAACAGCTGCTACAGTAAAGACTACATCTTCAAAAGTTGGCTTAAATTTCTAAAAATCAAATTAATATTTAGTTGCTTCTATAATTTATTCCCAGAGGGCTTTTCTAGGGATGCTGTATATTCAAGAAGAGCTTTTCCTCCCTCCAAATGGTTACAGCTACTTGCCTGACAGGAAAGAAGAAATATATTCACACAGACATGAAAATAAGTAATCTAAAGCTTGTTTTCTAGGTTTGGTAATATGACTTTTGATACCCTTTCCAGCTGACTATTGTAACAGCATAGAGAGGATGAACACTGTTCTGTTTCTTTGTAGGTGGCAGGGAGTGGTTATTTGTTTCTTTGCACCATCTGTGTCTCATCAGTGGGACTCAACACAGGCAATGGCTGAACAGGGACAAGAAGGAACCGTGCTTTCTCCTGCAATGCTGTTACAGGTGCAATAAGACATGTTAGAAGGAAGGAACTTACCGTAATATCTGTGCTATACTTGTTGGCTGGCTGTATTGGACAAGACTTAAAAAGTTCGTTCAGAAGTAGTCTGGAGTCAAAGCAAGTCAACTGACTTTCAAAAGCTAGAAGGAGTGTTTCACGGTGCTCTTTGTCAAGCCCAATTCTCTATGGCAACTAGAATGCAGTTCTTGATTGTATTTTCAAAAGCAATTGCAAAACCTGTGATTTTTTCTTCCCTGGTCATTTTTGTGAATATGCTTTAGGCTCCTACATTGTCTTCGTCCCTTTGCAGGATGACCAGACCAACTGTGCTGCACACTGTCATTAAAGTGTGACCATCTCCCTATTCAAATTAACTTTCACATACTCAACCAAATGGGTATTACCCTGATCTTAGGTCTACTGCACTATGATAACAGGACATGGCATCGTGCTGTTTTACTTGATCATATTGTCACTTTCATAATAGTTTTGCATTGCAGAATTATATAATTTCTTTCTACTGTTGAAGACATAATATATACTTGATGAAGAAAGTGCTATCTGAGAATTATGCAATAACTATGTGTCGTGGTTTAACCCCAGCCACCAACTAAGCACGACACAGCAGCTCTCTCACTCCTCCCTGGTGGGATGGGGGAGAGAATCTGAAGGGTAAAAGTGAGAAAACTCGTGGGTTGACATAAATACAGTTTAATAGGTAAAGCAAAAGCTGTGCATGTAAGCAAAGCAAAACAAGGAATTCACTCAGCACTTCCCATGGGCAGGCAGGTGTTCAGCCATCTCCAGGGAAGCAGGGCTCCAGCACGCCTAACCGTGACTTGGGAAGACAAACACCATCACTCCAAACATCCCCCCTTCCTTCTTCTTCTTCCCCAGCTTTCTATGCTGAGCGTGACGTCCTATGGCATGGGATATCCCTTGGGTCAGTCGGGGTCAGCTGTCCCGGCTGTGTCTCCTCCCAACTCCTTGTGCCCCCCCAGCCTGCTCACTGGTGGGGTGGGGGGGAGAAGCAGAAGAGACCTTGGCTCTGTGCAAGCACTGCTCAGCAATAACTAACACATCCCTGTGTTATCAACATTTTTTCCAGCACAAATCCAAGACATAGCCCCATACCAGCTGCTATGAAGAAAATCAACTCTATCTCAGAGAAAACCAGCACATCATGCATTGAGATACATGAGGGTTTTAATATGAATGTCTTAATATACAAAGGATATCATAAAACATAAGAGCTTCTTCTGTTTTTGGGGATAATAAACCAGAAGCTGCACTAGTGAATTGATGTGACATATTGCATTTTTTGTCAGTTTACACTGCATTGAGATCAAGCTTCCAGCTTTAACCTGGTGAGGTTAGGAAATCCTGATGGTTACGATATTAAAGTATTCCTTAGATTCAGTTCCTGGAACTGCTACAACCTTTGTGATTAACCTGGGGCAAATCTCTTAGCTCTTCTGTGTTTCATTTCTCCATCTAGAAAGCAGGAGCAGTAACACCTTCTTACTTCACAATGATACTGTATAAATTACTACATGAGCATACATATATAAATGATTGTGTATAATTTGAATACTGCAGTAACTGGGACCAAACCAACTGCTGGAGACATATTCACTCAAATCTGCAGTAGCTGTTTGGCCACGATGGGAAATCAGTCAGCAAGGTCTGAATAACTCAACAGAGAAACATCCCAGAAGAACAGGCTTTCTTTAGCACCGTTTTCACAGAGAATGATAGCAGAAGAAGACAAGGGTCTTTCTCCCTGCAACCAAGTTAACATTTAAGTGCAATTCAAGAGAAGGCCAGAACTGCATTAGTACAAAGATGGGTAATGTTGAACTGCTGATGGCTCTTCCATGCCTACTTGGATGATCTCAGCCATCAGAGCTACTGAAGTTGGGAACTTTCATGAACATTAACTGTTCCGTTTTTTTTTTTTACAAAGCATGGGCAGATTTGGCACAGTTGTTCATGCAGTACCTCAGGTGTGGATGTGATAAACACCTTGCTTGTAGTTGAGGATTACTGGAGGAGCATGTTCACAATGAAGGTCCTCAGTGCTCTCCCAGGTGCCAGACCAGACATATCCATACAGCAGGGTAGCTGTATGGAGCAGATCAGAACCATTAGTTACACATATGGTAACATATGATTAGAATAGGTTAGAACCACTTGATGCTTCAATCCTTCAGCCTTTGTTGAATGTAACACAGCTATAGGAAAAGATGGTCTAATTTCAAATTTTATATGGGCCTCTGCAGCTTGGTAAAGACCAAGAGGTGTCTAGAAGACAATGGGAGAGATTTGTACCACATAGATAAACATCCCACCTGGAAATACTTAGCAGCCTTTGCTGTGCATCCACCACAGAACAAAGCTTTATGATGAAGCCCATAATTCCCATCTATCTACTTCTTTCATATAAGTATATAGCTACCATAGTTGCATTAGGGGACTCCCACAGCAACTGGGCAAATTTTGTTCATTGTCAGTACCATACCGTTTTTGTCTGTATTGTTACTGGATGGCACGTGATTGAACTGCACGCCTGTGCAGGTTAGATGCTTACAGAGCAGTAAATAGGGGCTGAAACAGCTGTGGCCAAAGGAAGCACAGCTGACAACAACCCCTGATCCAGGTAATGAGCCCTTCATGCCAATTACTTCTTGTGGAGGTCTCACCTTCACTTCCTCCACATGTACAGCCTCTGCCAAAATTAACAGGAGCTACTTGCATATAGTGATAGGCAATCTTCTGGTGTATTGGGAGTGGGATCCAGTTTACAAGTGGAAAAGGAAGAGTGACAGAAAACCCAGAAAATCCTCAGCTTGCTTAAGAAATCCCTTTTCTCCCTTTCAGAGTACTCATTGCTTTCTCACAGGTTGGTGTTTTTCTTTCTACTGATGCTGAATGCTGATAAGACCGTTCTTGGTGCAGCCTCTGGAACTCACTCAGCTGCTGAACAAACCCACGGAGTTTCCTTTTCACTATATTACAGCAAATTGCCTGATTTATACACATCTCTGGCCAAATACTACCTCAGTAATGCCAGTATAAATCCCAAATAATACCACTTATGTTGGCAAATATGGCACAGGATTTGCAGGGGGATAGCAGAGTGGCAACACTGCAATAAACTGAGTTAACTACTTTAACACTGTATTTAAAAAGAAGCTTGCTTTCTGTTGATACTTGTGTTTCTGTTGCCCTCTATAGCACCAGTTGTAAGTAACAGAAAGGTTCCTATATCTGTTTTTAATTAACATTCAATAAAGTAGATCTAACATACTATAGCTTTAGCTACCTGAACTTAAGTCTGTCATCAGGCAAAACTATCATATGAAATTACTGCATAATAATTATTAAAATATTTTCCTGAGATTTAATATTAACTTATTTATTCTCATATTAAATACAAGCAAGAATTATTGCAATTGTGTGGTCCTAAAGTTTTATGCAGTTTGGCAGTGGAAAGGCTGCAAAAGCCTGGTGTTTTAATGGGACTGGCAGACATGCATTCCTCCAACTGCATGGGATAGAGGTGCTGCTCACCCAAGGTCCAATAAAAGTCTACATCAGCTGTGAATGAATCATATGTTCGATTTAACCAGAAACACTATTTTTCAAATGCATGAGGATTCAATATGTCCTGATTTTGCACTGATCAAAACTTCACTGGCTTCTGTCAGAGTAAGGCAGGGGATCTGAACAAAAGAAACCCACATAAAAGTAAATCTAGCAGAGAGAATACATAAAATAAATGGCGTGTTAGCTGAGTACAGTCCTCCAAAATGGATTAAGGGATCAGGTCACCCAGTGCCTCAGGACAACTTCTCAAATCTGAAATACCCTGGTGTTCAC
Source organism: Haliaeetus albicilla (assembly GCF_947461875.1). NCBI lineage: Eukaryota > Metazoa > Chordata > Aves > Accipitriformes > Accipitridae > Haliaeetus > Haliaeetus albicilla. The sequence goes on along the minus strand of NC_091516.1, from coordinate 69,631,507 downwards.
TGTCAGTAAATGTCCTGGCGGAGGCTTCTTAAAAAACGGGAACCCTAACTGATCATCCCCTCTGGAAATGTACATAAAAGTCACAGAAACAGTTTAAAAAATAATAATAGAAGAATAGGTTATTTACAAGTCAGTCTTTGACCAAAGGCCAAATCTCCATCTACTGATGTGGAGTGGCAGTTCTTTAAACCTTAGGCTAACATGTTGCTGTATTCCCAAGCTTTAAATAATTTTCCTTTGAAACGGGGAGTTTAAAACCCTCGGTAAAGTATGCACGCGCAGCCTTCACACTGAAATCCAAATCTGAAGTGCTTGCTCTGCAAAGCATTTTGTATTACACACCTGGGGCATAACATACATGAAAGGCTCTATATGATTCACCTCACCTCCCCACATAACCTTGTATTTTTTTAATCTTTTCACTTAGCAAGAACAGAAAGATCACTTGTAAAGATTACAGGAAAAAATACAGAATCTAGAAAATGGCATTTTTTTGCTTTAGGAGTAAACAGGGGGTGGTTAAATGTGATTGTTTATCTCAAACTTTACACCAGCTTTGCCGTGGGCTTGTTCACAGATCTTCTCTCCTGCCATCGGGATGAGCCAAAGAGCCTCCATTTGCACAAGCATATGTCCCAGTAACGAGTCCTAGGGGTTCTCCTTGCAAATAATGTCCCAGCCCCTGTAAATGGGACTAAACAGCAAAAATGACTGATGCAAACTGTGACAGGTAAGATATTAAACAGAGAAATGGATAGGAGGATGTGTGGTTTTCTATACAGAGAGCTGACACCCTTTTCCAACTTAGAGCTAATGCTCATTCATCCTAAGAAAACCCCGCCGATGTGCCATTCATTTTGGATAGACACATACAATTTAATGTGGTTTCTTCTTTGCATTCAGTAGCAAATATTTTTGGCAACTAGTAGCTTGCAAATCCACAGGTCTCTCCCAGCCCAGTAAAGATTAAGGAAAAAAATAACAGAACTTTATTTTTCAACGGATGAAAGATATCGGAATAAATCACCTTTTATCATTAGAAGAATAAGTTATCACCTATTTAAAAGGTAAGTGCACGCTCTAGCTCATTCTTCATCTGCCCTTCAAGTGTCAACAGGCATTTTACCCAGCCTAAAGCTCTGCTATGATCAGACCACAGCTGACAACAGAAGGGATGGTTATTGTCCTGCTGCCACTGCATGCAATGCTGGTGAGCTGCCCTTTATTAGAGAAACTTCTAATCAACTGATTGTACAGTTGCCTTGTATAGTAGTGGCAAATAAATAAATGAAGTCAAGACCCACTATCACCATCCTGCCTTTAACTCTGTTTCTAGTTATAGAAGACACCACATGGGCTCAGCCTTGTACAATAGAGTATTGTACAAGCCAGTAAAATGAACTTTGGGGGTGCAATGCCTGTGGGCGGGTGGATATCAGAAATTCAGAATGCTGTTGAATTCAGCCCGGGTTATTTTTCCTGTTGCATCCTTTGCTAGTGGTGCAGAAGGTGTCCTTCTCCTGGCAGCACCAGCATTGGGAATGTTCCCCATGCCTGTTAACATTGCACGAAGAATTAAGGATTGAGGAGGAAAAAAAGTCAGGAAAGGGGCTTTGTATCCTTTGGCATTCCCTGCCAATGGGCTGCAAATTAGTTTAAAAAGCAGAGCCACAAGAAAAAAAGATCAAAACCAGCAACAGGCTGCAACGGACTGGAATTCAGCAAGGCTCAGGGGTGGGAATGAGAAAGCTGTAAACCACCTTTGCTCCTCTCTTAATTTGGTGCTGATCTTGTTCCAGTTTAAATTGGAGAATCCTGACGGCTGCTCTGAGTTATAGGAGTTACCAGCATTCTCAGGAGGTTTTCTTCTTTCTGCTGTTTGCAAAGTGAAAGTCACGCAAGGAAAGTATCTCGTGTCAATCACAGGCTGGGATTCCTTTGATGTTAGCATTTACTTAAACTTTTATACTATTTTAATATTTCACAGCTAACTTGTGACAAGGGCAATAACAATTAAATTAAAGCAAATAAACTGGCTGGCTTTAGATGTACCTTATCAATCCCAGTCCTTCCACACATCTCTTAATGATTTTGCCACCGAACTGTCAAAGACATGATTAAAAAAAGGCGCCTGCTAAAAGTCTTCATGCTGATGAATTTGATCCTGAGCACTCTGTTCCTACTCAGCGCAAATGCTAAGCAATTAATTCTTAGCCATGACTTATGCCACTGGCAATTAAAGCAGGATCTGGCACAAGAATTTTTGAAAATAAAAAATACAATGTCTTGTGGTGTGTCACCACATTGTGCTGTTTTTTGATCCAATAAAAATATATATAAGTGAAATGGATGAAGAAGGGAAAGAAGAATAGATGTGAAGTTTAAGGAGGCAGTTAGCACACTTTTCTGGTGACTTCTGTGCTATTTTTTTCAGGTAACATACAGTCTGGCCACTCAGTGCCCTGCAACACATAGACTGTTAATTGGATCATCATTGGTTCGTGCAGATGAAATATAGTTTTCCCTTTGCTGATGCAAACCTATGCCTATTCTCAGCAATGAAATCAGTTCATTATCCAGTTTCATGATTATGTCTAATTCAAAAAATCATTTAAGCATACACCTAATTATGTCCTTTTTCAGAAAGGTCTTAACACCCCTGTGGTTTTAAAGCATTTGCAAAAGGTGGTGACTTCAGTGTGGTTTACAAATGTGGTCCAGGAAGTTTCAAGATCAGAGATACTGTCAGGAGCATGCCAGGTCCTGAATGGTGTTGATTTGATGCTGCCGTCTGAGTAGCTGGGCACCAGCATATCCTCTAGCCAGATATCAGTCCTGACTTCTAGACTTCCAACAGCAAGTTGTTTCTCCTGTTGTCTGACTGTTGGCATGAAAATTGAATTATAGAATTTACCTTTGATGCTACTGGTAATCCCCTATTTTTGCTAGATCTGGATTTGGTTGAATCACAGGAAATATTATTTTTTTGTTATTTCACTATTAAGAGTGTTTGTGAGGGCAGGATGATGGGGGAATCGCTTCTTTATTTGTGTGGTTGTTTTCTTTTAGAGATGAAAAAAAGCATGTAATTCATCCTCACCAAATCCTTGTTAAAGGCTCTAAGAGAGTCAGTCTTCTGGAACTTCTGTTCATGTGTCTTAAAGAAATAATCATACTTTACACTTATATAGCACCCTGCATGTGAGGAAGTCAAAAAAGGCAAAGAAGAGCAGAATCCCGAGATTTTGACAGAAGAAACCAGAGAAATTCTCGTGGGACTCGGAGAGTTGCCGAGCAGGGATAGAAAATAAAAAGAGTGAGAAGATATTTTTTCAGGTTCTGCATCTTAGCGAAAATAGAAGTTCTCTGGGGGACTTCTCTGAAACTTGTCACAAAACTGTGATTTAGCCATCCTAGGCTAATGACAGTCATCAATGAAACTTGATTTTCTTTCAACTGTCAGGTTGAAGAAATAGCTAAAAGCAAGAGTGGAAAGAGATATTCTTTTTTATTTTCAGATTTTTGGGTTACTATTACCTGATGACGATCATTTTGCAGAAGATATTCGGTTGATGCTATAACAGAATTTGCAAGGGCAACCAATCTGTCATGATTATGGTAGTTTCAGGCAAATCTATGAGGTTGCACAAAGAAATAATAATAATTTTTAGGATTCCTGCCTAGATGGTAAGGAAAGTTCCTTAATTATGGGAAACTCATGACTTCTTGGAAGTTCTAGCTCTGTTTTGACCCCATTACAAATGCAACTTCTACATTGACATAAAATAGCATAAGAAAATATTTTCCCTTTCCTAACATTTCCAAGTATAACTTCAGAACCTAGTTCATACCTGGGCTTTTACAATAGAAAGTAATTCAAACAACAGGCATTGGAAAATTGCTATTACATTATTTCAGAACATTTCAGAGTTTACGTATGCTAAGAAGAGTTTCAGATTTTTTAAGCTTAGTGATTGTTATCACAAGCATAATAAATTTCATTTCCTTAATTAACCATCACTTTAAAAAGTTTACAATTCCTAAACCTGTTTTATTTTAACATCACTCATTTTTAACAGATGTCACAATTCAGAAAAGTTCTATAAATAAGTACACTGAGCAATTTAAAGCTGAACATTACTCTGAACCACCTGGTTGCAAAATAATATTTACGTACAAATGTGTGTTTAATTTAAAAATATTATCCTACAGTTACATTTTGTGTCATATAAAAGTTAAATTAACACCCTAAGCTTTGTTTATGAGACATTTTTTAATTTTGGAGTTAAAAGAAAATGATACATTACTTCAGCTATTCTATAACTTGCTGTATATAATACAAAACCTAAGGCTCCTTAAAAAACAACAAACAGGCTGCCCCTGCAAAATAGACGTACTGCTTGATTCTTCTAAGTTTAGCAGTGCTGGGAGTTGGGATTTGGCTCTGGCTGATGTAGAGCTAAAGGCAAGATGTGAAGCCAGATGCTGGGTTTGGGTTCTGAGCCTTGCAAAAAATGAGGAATTTTGTGTTTGGGACATCTGCATCCATAGCTGGTGTCGCTGAGGGGGACTTTGATCTGTCCTGTGCACCCAAGGTGGCATAAGTTCACTCTGGTACACCACTTTTGGGGAACCTGGCTTGTCAGGACAGGCACAGAGCTCTGAAGAAGCACTCTTTGATATGCTTTGATACATTAACCCCCCTTTTTTTTGTTTGTACATAAAAGCAGGTGAGGCCCAAGCAGGAACCCTCCAGGACATTGCCATGTCAGGCACGTGTGCCTTCATCCCAACAGCATCAGAACAAAGCACTGATGCAGACCCTCAGCGCAGTGTAAGGCACGCTCTCTTCAACTGCCTTCTAAATGAACACTATTCCTTTGCTGTCTTTTTTTGTTCTTGCCATTTTAGCAAACTGTCCCTCTTAATTCCTTTTTTCTTTTCCTGGTACCAAACTCAAACATCAGTAACAATAGATTATCAGTCAGTCAAGGGAACTGGCTTTCGGCTCTGCTGAAGTGCCTAACCTCCTTCTCACCCATTTCTGCTGGGCTTTTCTGGCCTCTGGAGGTGTGAGCTGTCATGGGGTGGAAAGGCTGACATGATCTTAGGTTTTACCAACGGTCTGCTCGGAGAACACCAAGCACGTTTTCACACATGCTACATCACACTGATTGGTGTAAGAAATCGATGGTCATTTCCCCCTCCACGACTGTCGTATTTTCCAGTTTCTTTGCTCCTGGGTCTTTCCCTTTAATGGGCACAGATCCTCAGCCTGCTTGCACGCTTGTCTTTGTTTCTTTCCACGCATAACCTCGTTGCAAAGAACACGCAGGCTCGTTCCTGAGTGGTGAAGGAGGTCATCCATGCCGGTCCAGAGGTCACTACCATGCGACCAAGAAGTGCAGATCTTAGCGTGCTGCTCATGTTGCTCCATCACCACATTCCTCCCTCTCTCCAACACGCCTGTGTCAGAAAGTTCTCCTCAACTCTCCGGGCTCAGGGAGCTGGTGATGTCAGGGCTGTAATTTGTACTGACTTCTTCCTCACCAAGTCACCGCTGGTTGAGAGCGCTGTGTTGCTGACACTTTAATAGACAAAATAAACTTGCGGCACCTACAGTGCACTAAGCAATAGGAAGAACAGTGCAGAAGTGACAAGTTTTATTGTTCTGCTGTTGTTTGTTAATTATTACTACTGGTCCTGCTGCTCCTGTTGCTGCTGCTGCTGTTTGGAGACCCAGGTGCTCAGGTACCTCTGAATTTCATCCGGCTTTCGATACTGCAGCAACAGGACATCATTTGCATGAAGATGAAGTTCAGAGACCGACAAGACCTATTTTGCTATGGTGGTTCTTGAAAATTTAGTTCATTTTTGTATAAAATGGGAAATACTGGGGCAATAGTGTGATGGAGGCTAGTAAGCTCTGACTTAGGGGTGACCAAACAGACCTATCTGTCCATTTTCTGTGCAGATGAGGTTGAAATGTGGCCAATGAATGTAAGGCCGAGATTCAAAAAAGCAATGAGGAGTTTTACGGGCAGTCAGTGCCTCTTTGAAAGGTGCAGGTACCCTGGCTCTAAGCACAATCCCCTCAACCTCCGTGACCACCAGGCAGATGCTTCCTGAGATTTATTCATTCCCAGGAATTGGTGGAAAACTGCTAGGACATTTTACTGTCGTTTCTGCATTTCTCTTTCATCTCTCCAGACGTGGTATTTCGAAACCTGGTGTTTCAGAGCTGGAAGTGTTGTGTCACGATTGTTTCACCAGTGCTTAAACATTATTCCTGGAACCTGTTTCATAAGGCTTGGTGTTTCTGGAAGTAATATGTGCAATGCAGAATTTATATAAAGGACTCAGACATGCAATCAATAGTGAGAAGTGCAGAAGAACTTCAGATGCATGCATTTCAAAGGAACCAGGAGAATTGTTTCCCAATGTCATGCAGCAAATATTTGCCTAGTGTCTTACTAGGGTCTTAAAGCTGTACTGAGATCTCCTGACTAGAGATATTAGTTCCAAATGGACCAAAATCACCCCCTTTCATCCAATTCACCAGAACATAGGAAGATCTTTGATGTCGATAGTTTGGCTCCCAGAGGTAGGAGATAGATCTCAAATTTTCTGAAACTGACATTGGTTTTATAAATCTAAAATCTACTCAATGGACTCATTGTGCTGGTTTTGACTAGGGTAGAGTTAATTTTCTTCATAGTAGCTAGTATGGGGCTATGGTTTGCATTTGTGCTGGAAACTGTTGATAATACAGAGATGTTTTGTCATTACTGGTGAGCAGCGCTTGCACAGCGTCAAGGTCTTTTCTGCTCCTCACCCCACAACACCAACGAGGAGACTGGGGGGGGGGTGCACAAGGAGTTGGGAGGGGACACAGCCGGGACAGCTGACCCCAGCTGACCCAAGGGATATCCCATGCCATACGATGTCATGCTCAGCATAGAAAGCTGGGGAAGAAGAAGAAGAAGAAGGAAGGGGGGACGTTCGGAGTGATGGAGTTTATCTTCCCAAGTCACGGTTAGGTGTGATGGAGCCCTGCTGTCCTGGAGATGGCTGAACTCCTGCCTGCCCATGGGAAGTGGGGAATGAATTCCTTCTTGTTTTGCTTTGCTTGTGTGCGCAGGTTTTGCTTTACCTGTTAAACTGTCTTTGCCTCAACTCAGAGTTCTCTCACTTTTACTCTTTGTATTCTCTCCCCCATCCCAACATGAGAGAGTGAGTGAGTGGCTGTGTGGGGCTTAGTTGCTGGCTGGGGTTAAACCACAACACTTGTGCAAACCCGAAATCAGATGGAGGTGTTTTCTTCCTCACTTGCAGTCAGCTGTTTAGGACATGTTTAAAAGAGCATTGTTTTTCCTCCCACCGCAGATATAAGAGAAAGCAGGTACGTCCTGCAAGAGCCAAACGCTTTCTACCATGTGTTCACATACATGAGAGATCTCTGAAACAAAAACTGCCTACCAGAAAGGGCGAACTAAAATAAAACATTTCCCAGGCATCAGACCAAAGAGAAGAAAAATGTACTAGATCCCCTTTAAAAGCTTATCTGGAAATGAAACAAAGCTTTTACGTGAATAAATATCTAGTGAACCCAAAGACAAAATGAAATTTTTTAGGTGACCTGAATAGAAGAAAAAGAGTAGATCAGTTAAAAATTGATTAAAAAAAAAAAGAAACAAAATAACCCTAAAATATCTTTCAAAACCCAGCTGAGTCCCTGACAAAGAGAACTGAATTAGTTAAAAGGAATAATCCGATAAAAAATACAATTATGGTACCCCAAGGTTATCTGTTTATCGGATTTCTATTGTACACTTTCCCTGTGTTCTTCTCCTTATACTTCGGCAGATCCTTCCCAATATTTTAAGGAATTTCTCTGAGCTAATATGTGCCCTTCCTGTATTTTTCTATGGCCCAATATTTCCTCATTTTTCTGTCATAGCTTTTTGACGCAGCAGCCTGCAGTTAGAGCAGAGAGAGCCGGAGAAGCTATTTCCTCCTTGTGAAACGCACAGGTTTCTCTCTCATTTTTAGAACTCTTTTTTGTTTTTTTTTTTAATGTAAAGTTTCTACGATTTCAGGTCAGCCACTATGAGCCTCTGAATGGCAGATTCAACAGCCAGACCTGTAAAAATAATACATTTAACATATTGTTAAGTGTATATAGCCTTAATAATATGTATTAATAAGAGTAACAATAAATAATAATATGCACTATTAAGAATTGCAATGGGTATGTAGCTGCACAGCTGCTAATTCTTTGATGTTATCGCACTGTTTGCATGCTGGTTTTATCCACGTTGGGAAACCAGTCAGGAGTTGTAAGCAGGTTGTTGGTTCCAGCCCTTTCTGCCTGGTGGTTTGTACAGATGACGATGTGAACATACCCCGCCAGAGAATCAAATGTTTTGTTTTTCTTCTCCTTGGGGTGACCATTGTCTCCAGCTGGTTCTATACAGAATGAGTCATTAATTAAACCCGGATTCTTTGCAGGTGGCCTGTTGCAGGGCTGTGGTTTATTCTTGCTTGTTCTGCTCCCGCGAACAATATTTTGGGGGATTTCAGGCTGACGTTATTTTTATGATTTCACATTTTCTTCACTCTTCCTTCTGCCACAAGTATTCCTCTAAGAGACAGAAAGTGAAAGGCTTGGTTAAGAAAAACACAGCCACCTCCAAAGTGCTAAAACTGCAATAAACCCATCATCTCTAACAACAGTGGAGCATGAAAAGATAAAAAACAGCCTGCCAAGAATGTAGTAACCACCCATTCACTTTTAAATGCTCTCCACACTTCAATGCACAGACCTAATTACTTTTCTGCATTCCCAAATCCACTTTGCAGCGCTGCAATCAGAAACCTGGCGTTAAAATATTTTAGACTCTAAGGATCAAGACTAATTATGGGCCTAAGCTGCACCTTTTGGTTTCCTTACGAATCAGCCTGCTGCCCTCCCCCAGCCACTCCACCCCCTTCCCTTCTTTTGGGATGCTTTAAAGCACGCTCCACTAGAAGAAAGGCTGTCCAGTCTCAGTCGGGGGTGAAGTAAAGAGAGAATAAAACAAAAAGCAACTCAGTCCAATTCAGTAAGCTTCAATGAAGCTGGTATATTTAATGTGAGCCCAGGGTTAGCCTACAGAATTGTGGCAGAATGCAATATTCTCAACAAAAAAAGATGTGTTTAAAGTCGGGCAAGGCCCCATAAGGCTGTTGTTGGTGTTTAAGCAGTACACCGGGGTATTTAGCTCTGAGGGTTTCTAAACATTCCAGCTGAGAATAAAACCACAGCTTTACAGTAGCTTCTTAAAGGTTTGGGGGGCTGGGAATGTTCCCTCCCCCTTGCATTGAAAAGTCAATAAACAGTAGGAAAGATCATGTCATAACAAAGATGAAGCCACCTATTACAGGGTATAGTGATGGCTAATGGTGCTATCAGAAGGACTAATCCCATATATTAAATGCTGTAATTGTTATAATAATATCACGGTTATTAGAACACCCAAGCGTGGGGCATTTTTCATTTTGTGCAGCGTGAAACCGCTGCCGACCATCCAGCCTTCCCCTGGTGGGTGCTTGCTAAATTATGGAAATATTAGATAATGACGTCAACGATGCGGGTGGCAGCTGGCACCCCAAGAAGATTTTCTGATACACGTATCTTGCTTTTCATGGCATTTGCCAAGCTGCTTTATGTCATTTTGTCTGGAGTGACACTCCTAAAAAAGTTTCATTCATGCTAAACAATTATCTGCAAAAGTTGGTGTTGGCATTTTACCTCTGTGATGTACTTTTAGTTCCACTTATTTAATAACGGTAATAATAATAATAAAAAAATCAACATACTTGTTGCTTATTGCCGTACAGGTTGGTGAGCCACTTTCAAGGACCTTAATGAGAAAAAAACCCAAAGAAAATATTAGTTCTTTGACGTCTCATTCTCTTCCCTTTACACACATCACGATAAGCTCAGATTATTACGAATCCAATCGTTATGGACACATAAATGTTTTAAACCCCAGTTCAGTTTAGGATAGTCAAAATTAAATAGTCATCTGCAGCTGCTGTTATAAGGGGAAGGGTTAAAACAACAAGGCGGTCTGCGGGGCGATAGTTCACATGAAGGTTTAAGAAAAATAATAAGGGAATTAGCAGAGAGCATGCACATTGGCTTGCAACTACCAATTAACCCTCGTTGTTAGATAGGTAATTTATTCCACTCAGCAGCATCAAATATCAGACAAAAAGGTGGCCAAAACAGTAATTATCTTCATGGAATTCAAAGGCTTGAAAGCCATAATTCCTAAGAAATAAAAACAGAGTTCTTTTCATAGTATATGCTTCATCTAAAGACTGTAATAAGAGCCAGGCCCTAGCTGTGACCCTTTACACTTCAAGGTGAAAAAGTAGGTTAAAGAAAGTAATGGCAATAATCACGGGGCTTTTCTACATAAAACAGTCTCTGAGTGGAGGTCAAAGATCAAACACTCGGGGCACTACCTGCGTCACACAAAGATCTCTTCCACAATAGAAATGAAGAGCAAGACTGGCAGGAAAGAGCAATAAGACTAATCAATTCTGAAATTATTAGGAAAAAAAAGAGACCAAAAAAAGGAGGATTTTTAAAAGTCTGGATGAGATTAAAAAGAAGTGTTCCCATTCTCTCCTTAATTTTTTGAAAGAATAAGTCTGAGAATTTCCCGCACTTCACAGAGAGCTTCTATCAGGAATGAATGTTAAATATTTCCATTTCATCTTCATCCCCACCTACCAGCTACATTCTTTTGCACCATCTGAAACAGGCTTTACATTCTTTTTTGTACCAGTTTGGACACCTTCTCAGAGAACCGAAGATGTTTATCTGTCAGGATTATATTCTAATTTTTTGTTGTTTTTAAGCCTTTGGATGATTTTTACACCATAGCAAGTAAGGTACCCATTCTGAGGTGTGAGTTACAGGGACAGATTTCACATTAAGTATCATCAAGTGAAATGTACTTCTACCCCCCATCACTCCGACTGTTTGAGAGTTCAAAGGTAGATCCCCACAATGGCATGTAAGAGCTCTCTGGACTTGCTGTATACCCTGGGGGGGCATTTTGTCAAGTATTTCATAATAAGGATATTCCTTATTTTTCACTTGAGAAGGTTAAGGCATGCATCATCCAGTAGCCCAATTTAAATTATTCTTTATTTTACAACCAGCTTTAAGTCTTGTAGGCTATATTTTAACATGTAAATACCACCCCATTGACTTTACCAGGCTTTCTTCCTTTCTTAAGGCTGGGCAGACATCAAGATTTGCTGGAATAAGAGCAAAGTGCTCATCAGTGAGCAGGATTCAGTGCCAGCAGAGTGGAGGGAACTGCAAGGCACGCACACAGAAAGAGGTTACTTGCTCAGCTCATTTTTTTGCCTTTGGTCTTCCTTGAGTTTCAGTTGTCGAGGTATCTACTCATTCCCGCTGAGAAATCCTTTCTTACAATCAAGCCAGAACAGGGAGAAGTTTATCTGCTCTACGAACAGGTTGGTGGACCCCCACGCCACTCTGAAATTTTGCTGTGAGATATAAGACTGATGTGTAAAGAAATCCAAAATAGGGTGCTCAGGCACAGAGAACCATCCATCAGTTCTTGCTAAAAACGTTACTGCAAACATCACCTTTAAGACATACAATGGTATACAAACAACATGTAGCGTTTATTGACCAGCCTTTTATTAGCTGACAACTGACTAAGCTGTCTTCGTGACTTCTGAATGGATAGCAGAACAGAAAATAAAAAAAGTAAAAATTAATCATTATGTTACTGGCATCACAGCGTAGAGCTATTTTATGGGAAACTTTAAAAGACACATACCATATAACTAATGCTTCCTATTCTCTGGGTAGAATGCAACAAAATAATAGGTGTATACCATATGATTCCCGTTTGTTTTGCAGATGGTAGTAATGACAAAAGACTTCTCATTCTTTGCTGCTACTATGGAATAGTCAAAAACTCCTTGGATGTCTGAACATTTTATATCACATAATCTAATAATTCACTATAGCATCAGGTCACAGAAGGCTGATTCATCTATCTGACACATTCAGCTATCTATTAGATATATGCTAACCCTTATGCCCATACTGTACAGAGCACATTCTGTAAAAACTGAAGGAAAATATGACTTGACTTTATTTTTTCTAACGGGTCAGAGAGGTCGCAGGGGTGAAAGACAGAAACATAGGTGCATTGTTCATCTAATATTTATTATGTTGAGTGCATACAGATTCTGCGAACATTTTCTGTTTGCTGAACTGCCTCCCCCAGATTTTAAGATAGGCCAAGAGGATCTGAGACACGAAAATGCATTCATTTATTCTGCAGTATTACTTCTTGGAGACTTGCTGTCTGAATTTTCTTCACATACAGGTCTTAAAGCATCCTCTAATGTATGTCACCACAGATATATCCCTAATTATTAAATTGCCTTTAATGTGTTTAAGTCAAATATTTGCATTCATTGTCAGATATCAGAATTCACTTCCTTGTGATGTAGTTTCAATTAGCAATTATTGTCCGATGACTCCTTAGAAAAAAAGAGGCCTTAATAGCCACTGCGCTAGAAGGTATAATGATGGCTACATTGGCCTATTGTTTGAGATCTTGGCCAACTAGCAGAAGGTCACTGAGCCTCATACCATTGATGTGATCTGACTGAGCATGAAGTTAAAATTATAGGCTCACAATGAGCTGTGATGTTTTGGGTTGCAATGTTTGCAATTAACCACAATGTGACCTTCATGTTTCATCCCTTAAAAGCAGAGTTACATTATTGATTATTATTCCTGGCATTGCTGTAGTTTATTAGTTTTGTCAGATTTATTTTATATTCAGTTATTTGCCACATGAGGATTATGTGGCAAGTCATGGAGTATGTGCCACACATTTTATATTACAGCAGATGTTCCTAAAATAGATGTAAGCATCTCTGCAAAAAGCAACCCCTCAGTGCCAAATTCCAGCTTGTGCTAATGTGGGAACCCAGTAGGATGAAAGAAAGAGTATAAAGAACCTTTATCCATTGCTGCTGGAATGACAGTTTCTGAATTTTGAAAATGCACTGCAGATTGCAGTGAGTTGCAAAGAGGACAGGGATGGCCGAGGCCAAATCTTGGGTTTGCCCCTCTCTCTGCTGTGCTACACTCCAGGGCACAATTGGTGCCACCTATTAATGCAATGCAATCTCTTCCTGACTGTAACACAGGGATATTTTTTCAAAATTCAACCAACACATTGTAGAAAGAATTTTTGTCTGGTATACATAAACTTCAACAAGTGGCCAGATTTTTTTCCCTGAACAGACTCATTTGGGCTATGGTGAAAGTACCTAACTCTGTGACCTCACATCTTTTCCTAACGTATTTTGTCCCGTTGTTCTCACAGCAGCCTGCAGGGTCATACAAATCTTTCAAAATTATCTTTTATTCTCCCTCTGTATTGAAGATGTCACCAAAGCATCTGTTGTCACCACATACCAAATTTTTTCTCTAAACTTTAATGAGGATTTTAGGTAAGTTTCTTCCTAAGAAAGAATCTTGAGAAACTGCAGTAACAAATTCCCTCCAAAACAATAATTCAGTTTAAACCATTTTAGTCTTTGAATTCAACAGAGAGCAGTGTTTCTTACACCAGCACCAGCCCCTCCAGCTTCACCAATGATTTTTACATGTCACACTATCAGGTACTTCGTTGAAGCCTAGTTAGTTGTGATTTATCTCATTTCTTTTGTCCAAGTGAGTCAGTTATCTTTTCCAAAAGATCCGCCAGTTTGTCTGGCACGATCTTCCTTTGGTTACTCAAATTGCAATTAAGACTGTTTTTCATGTGATAACTGATGAATCAGATGACTGGCTTCTAAAATTTGTTCTGATGTTCATATCAAAATAAAAATAGGTTATTATAAGGCTACTTGATGAAGCAGGACTGTAGGGCTGAGCGGGAATAACCTAGACTGCTAGTAGGACTAGTAGAAGTGGTAAGACTAGTAGAACTGGTAGGACTAGTAGGCTTTGCTATGCCCACTTCTGACTGCTGAGGTGGAAAAACTAGTTTGAACTTCCAGGGAAGTTTTAGAGATAAAGTCAAGCTCATGTCCCTGAATCTGTAGAGAGAGACATAATTTGTTTGTCCCCCATGTACTGTAAGTGTGAGCAGAAACAAACTTTTCTAATACTACATTCAGCTATACTCCTCTGTTTTTCAAATTCTGTTACTCTAGAATGTACCACGTCGCTGGCAAGTTTTCAACATCTTCTGGGAAATGCTGCCATTTCCCTCAATGATGTGAAAGTACTGTCCAATAGGATGTGTTGCTATTTTTAGGAGAAGCAGCCACAGAACAGTTCAGAAATTCAGACCAGCCTTGTAATTTCCAGGCCCTGGCTACAGAAATCCCAAAGCAAGCTGTCACTAACTCAAGGTGAGGTACAGGACAGTCAGAGAACTATGCATGGTAGACAAACAGCAGGCTAAACCTCCCACCCACCATCCACGTTTAAACTTGTATAAGAGCTTATGTTGGAGCGGTTTGGATTTCACAGAGGTCCAGTCAGGCATAGCAGGCTGCAAAGGGAATGCAACTTGACTGTAAAATATGAGGGAAGAGGGGGAAAGAGAGCAAGATGCTATACTGGCTAAGTGCGGGACAAGTTGTTTTACTGAGACCTGGGGAGTGTGTCAGAAACAGTTTTGTGTAATCAGTGACTTCAGTAGAGCATTTGTAGATTTTAACAATTTTTAAATAGGCAAATTAGAGCTGGAGAATGAATGGCAGCCTGTGTATACATGTATATGCACAGTAGACTCTCCCTGACAGCCGACGATAAACATTCTTCAAAAAGAGAGTATTCCCACCAGAGATCTCCCAAGTTTCACTTGCAACATTACTAATCTCAGCAACTGAGGAAGATATCTTCAGGGTGGAAATTCTGCCAATGAGGCTTGCGAGGTAATGAGGTAACAGGCCATGTGTTTTGTGACAAATCAGCTCAGGTTGGAAGGCAGCGACGAAACGACCCTATTTGGCAGCCTGGGAAGGCAGAGAGATTAGATTCTACCTGCTGTCACTTAAGCTTGTGCATCACTTTGCTTGTGTTTGCCAGCATATCCACAAGCCTACGTCAATAAAAAGATGAATATGTTTTTTCTAAACTGGATTGTAGCATTTTATAATGAGTTTATTAAGGATTTAGTCCAAGTTCTTCAGTTATTGCTAAAGATTACAGTGTCTTTCATTATTGACTGCTAAATTATTCATGTTCAAGTGCACTTCCCAAATCCTTCTCTGGCTTGTGATAGATTTTTTTTGCCTTTGCAGTGACAAGTTCCAGGCAGATGCTCCAGGTACATGTTCATATCACTCTGCCATTTTATTTTCCTGCCTCTCATTCCCGGCTCCCACTTCACACCTGTGTTTAGTCTGTAGGCATGTGAATAAACAGCCTTCCAAGCACGGATGTACTTCTGTAGCTCTTTTCTAGTGGGGTTTGGCCTTCTCAGGTTGATGACAGCCTCTTCAGTGCCAGTGCTGTGGATGCACAGCTTTGGTATTGCTACTCACAAACAACCCCCCCTTGCAAATGTCTTTCCAGTGCAACCTCTGTGAGAGGAAACTTTCAAACTGCATTCAGACAAATAATGAAATTCACCTTCTTTATATCGGTTGGACACTTTTGTATATTGGATTCAATACCAGTTGCAGTTGCTCAGCGGCTCTGAAAAAGCAGGTAAATTATGGAGCATTGACTTATTTGAATTATAAAAGCTCCAAAGAGATGCTCATAGATAGTTTGTGGAGCCAGCTGTAAAATAACTCTTATAATGAAATCTTAAATACAATGGGCTATTGTGTTCAACACAACAAAGGCAGAAGATTAAAAAAAGCCTCCTCTGGTATGCAATGCTCCATAAAAGTTACTACATCTGGACCCTGGTGGGTATTGACTTCGAGAGCTGAGGACTACTTTCTGTGTAGTGACATTACTTGTAATTCTGTGCCACTTACTTAAATTGTTTTCAGAATCTGCATTGTCAAACTGTTCTAGTGATTTTCTGGAAGGAAAAATAAAACTCTTCCCAAGCTCATGCCACCACTTTAACTCCCCTTGGAGTACCATGGAGCCAGGTCTTTCCAGAGATGGTTAGGAAACAGCAATATTTCCTGAAGCAGGTCTGCCGGTCTAGACACAAAAAAAAAATCCACCACCACATCCCACACTGTCTTCTAATTTCAAAACACATGGAGTCCTTTATTTTGCTGCCTACACTGACAGCCATGTCAGGCTGCAGCACCATGCAGCCTCACAGAAATACAGGAATCCCGTCCTATCGTTAGGATGCCCAAAGTCAGCCACTGCCCTGCGAGGAACTGCTCTCCTATGGTTTCCGTGAGCTCTGAAAGCTGCTGTCCTAAAAAAGCCCTGCCAAAACCTAACTCCTCCTTTGCTGACGCTGAAGTGCTCAAGGGTCAGTGGCTGCGAAGAATATTTCTGGGTCATCTTTGCTGATCTGGTGCGCTCCAAAGGGTTTCCAATCACAGCTGGGCAGGCTGAGGATGCCCCTTGTCTCCCCTGACATGGGGTGGAAGCAGCAGCAGCAAACCCATACCCTCAGAGAGAGCCTCTTCCCAGCCATGGTCACTCATGGGAGATGTGCCGAGCTTCTGGAACGCTGCTGAAAGACCCAGGCGTTTGCTGAGCCTTGTTTGGAAACAGTGGAGGAGTTCTGCGGTCTGCACCAATTTTTTTTTTTAAATTGTTTTGTTTGTTTTCCTGATTAATTACTCATGTCTGATAGTGGGTGGGACAAAGTAGCGGGGGCTCTGAGTGCTGGCCTCTAATTGCATTCAGTTTTTGTCTCATGGTTTGTAAAGGAAAGGATGGCATAAGAGGGACACCCTTGCTTTGACCTGATGAGTTCCAGCATAGGAGGTCAGCCACGTCAATGGAGACCTCAGCAGCCTCTTCATTTGCAGGGAATTTTTCAGCTGGTTTGCAAGAAGGGGAAAATTCACACCTGTTGATTCATATTCTCATGTTTGGGTTTTCAAAATAAACCCACTTACCTGTATGCAGGGGCCATTTGCAGAACGAGGACCCACCTCATATATTTCATGTGTAACCTTGAGGGCTTCCAGTAAGGTAATTCTCATGCTGGGATGAGCTAATCTAACACAAAATGCTACACCTGCTTCGTTCTGCTAACAAATAGGCCTCTGCCTGCTGAAGACTGCCTGACCTGACTTATTATACCTTCCCCATCAGCAGAAAGACTCATATCATCACTGGGCCAAAGGTGAATTGCCTGGAGACAAAGTTGGAATGAATTTTTTGCAGTCCCATTTCGCCAGGCATTCAAACCACTTCATCCTGAGGAGTGAAGACCTTTAACTCTGTCACATTTATATATGCTTATAAGGACAGAGCAAGTTCTCCTCGCAAATCTGCTCCGGGTGAATGTATCAAAACAGGTAAGCCGGAGGAGATTGTTTTTATCTCTCCTACCTTTTGTTCAACAACACTATCACCCAGAGGAAGAAGAGGTATGGAAGTCCACAGTGGTCCCCATTGTTTATTAGCATCTCCGGGGTTAAATGCGCATAGTGGATGCTAATGCTGTAAAACATGCTAAAGTACACAGATATTCAAATTCACATACAGCAATAGGTTATGCAGGGAGACTGAGGAGGGGAAGTAAGGAGTTATATGTCTGTATTTGGCTTCTGGTCCAGAAAAATGTTGAGATGTTTCCAGCCGATGCCAGTTTTCCATTTGAAATGTTGCTCTGTATTTATAGTTTTCTTAATCCCTAAAGCAAAAGAGGCTAATATTCATTTAAAACCCAATAACAATTAAAATCCCCAATAACAATTAAAACCTACAATGAACAACTGCTCTAGCTTTGTTTATTGCACACATAAATAATCATACTTCAATGAACATGTTAGTATCTATGATCTCTTCCCAGATTAAGGTTGCCTCGAGACTGCTTGCTTTGGCTACTGTAAATGTGACATGAATTACACTCAGGAAAATGTGTCTTACATGCTGGGTTTGAAGTAAATTATTTTCTTCTAATATACCTACACAACTGTCACAAGGAATTACACTGCAGATTTAGTGATGTTAAGTGTCAATTGTAATTTGGTGACAGCCATTTTATTGGCTATGCATATTGCTCTGCAAGGACCTGCTTCTCAGTATGGAGGCCACCGTATCATTAAAAACCAGTGATCCTTCACTGATGACATAATTTGACTGGCAGAGAGAGGAGCAGTGAGGGGCTTGCTTCCACCTGCATGGAATCTGCTGTGTGTCAGAGATGAATTTGCCTTCAAATTAGAAACAGCACAGCAGACTGGTGGCTGTGATTTTGCTTGATTTCTTTTAAGGAGTTTCACTGGAATGGTTACTGAGCAGCTGATAGGAGTCTGCTTTAATATGTCAAACATATATATTATGCAGCCTGTAAACATTTCAAATTTTTTTAGCCACAGTATACAGTGAGTTATCAGTGAAATACTTTCAGTTGAATTGAGCCACATGCTTCCCTCCCCCACTTCCGAACACTCATCCATGCATCCATCCATGCATGCATGCATCCATCCATCCATCCATCCATCCTTTTGTCCACAAGTTTGCCTCTGCAATAGGCTCAGGGTATTAAATTTATGTGTTAAAAAAGGAAAAAAAAATGTGTTAACATAAAACCAGTGTTTCAACAGATAAAATAAATCATACAAGCTGTGTAAAAATTTAGAGTAAGAGCAGAACCATAATCATACATTCTGAAAATTTTATAAACTGACAATTCAAGTTATGTGTTTTATGCTAATACACATAGTGGTAGGTTCTAACAAACTGTGATTCACACATAAAGAGTAGAAAAGTTGAAGGTATTATATATGTAATATCTATTTTTCACATGTACATCTTTATATATACATTATGTACTTATTCTGAGAAAGAGGAAATAGATTCTGAGACTTTCTTAGCAAATTTAAATCAATATAGCTGCCTTTCCATTTTCAGTATTTAAATTAAATTTTTTGCTGCAAGGCACTGCAAGGAACAAAGCAAAGTACCTTAAAAGAAAGTGTTTCCCTAGTAATTTCACCTCATTTCACACCTATTTGGCAGCTTTTCTTAGCCAATTGGTTTCATTGAAAATGCTGACAATGTTCACCCATTAGAATTGTCCGTATGGTAAGGTGTGCTTTCCTCTTAGATTCACTTTATTAACTTTAAATGTAGAAAATAACTTTTTTTTTTTCCTTAAGACTACCAACATTCCTCAATATATACTTTTGTCTATCTCCCATTTTTTCACACTGCTTGTTCTACTTTTTTTGAAAAATCTTTACTGAACAATAAACAGCATAAATTATTCAGCCAATTTCAGTCCAGTGGCATAAATCATACTCTAGCAGACATGCTACTTATGACAAATGCTTTGTCTAAGAGAAACATACCACTGAAGGTTTAATCAGAAGCTCTAAACATTTCAGACTTGCTCAATTTTATTCTTGGCAAGAAGCACTGTTTTTTTGCTATATCTTCCAAAGCTTTGGGGGAATGTTCATTTTTCCCATGAGAATAGTGAGGCCATTTTTACCCACTCCAGGAAAGGGGAGGGTGTTAATAAAAGAGCACTTTCCTCCAGACAAATTCAAATGGGATTGGCAAAACTTCTTGCTCTTGAAAGCTTGTTTCTGAGGCAGCCTTGGATGTTTTAAGTGCTTCCTATATGGTGAAGTATCAGGACTTGCATACTGTCCCTTTCTAAACCATAAACAACATGTATGAAAACATAACCTTTTATGGGATAAAAGTTTTCTTAAGATTTTATTAGAAACATTAAAAAAAAAAAAAAGAAAGAAGACCCCTCCCCCCAAACTAACATCCTCCTGTTTTGCTGTGCTGTTTAAAGAAGTCCATTAGATGCTTGGGCACAATTACACTTTGTCTAATTTCAAATCATGGTTTTATACAGCTGGAGGTGTTGAATAACTGTTTTGTCCAGAACCAGCCCCTGGGTTTAAATATTAAATGGAAATTTCCATTGGTTCTGAGGAATTTTTATCTTTGTTGCTAGCTATTCTGAAAATTATTTTTGAAGAATATCTACTTCACTGTTAGATTGTCTTTTTTATGTCACTGCTGTAGAAGCCTGGAGCCTTATGGAATAACCAGTCCGTACCCTACCACATTCCCCAAATTAGTAACTGTATTCTAATAGGAGATCTTGCATCGGGTCCATTCAGGGATTTTATTCTGCAGCTCCAGTCAATACGGTTCTGTTCTATTGACTGCAGTACTTTTGTTTCAGCATCTTCTGCAATGTCAACTGAGGTCCTGGAATAAGGCTCTGCTGCCTGGTTGGCGACCTCTTGCATAGCCAAGAAAAACACTGTTGAGCAAAATTTATATAAAACAGCAACCTGAAAAAAAGCTGGGATAACAGAATGGTGGGAAGAGAATTACAGACAAACTACTGTCATCAGCACAGTGCAGAGCTTGTGCATAGTTGTGCGAGTGCAACACAAATTATCAATAGTTTTCACCTAAAGAGCAGAACATTTAAAATGTATAGGCTCAGGATCTAGGCGACCTTTACCCAGCAGATTAAAACAATCTGAAAAGTAACTGTATATAGAGGCAAAATAGCTAACATGTCCTTTTAAAGAAAAGTTGTTTTTGTTATTTTTAAGTTCTGGCTGATATGAAGACAGCTGAAGAGAGAAGGACCAGATGCAGAATGCCTATGCCAGTTTTTATTATTTTAGGTCTTACTAGTCAGCACCAAATAAAAGGGACCATAAGTATTGACATCCTAAATCAAAGCTGTGGTCCGCTGAGTCTTATAGATGTTTTAGCATAAGGAAAAGATGCAGCACTAGGCACAATGAGTGAAGCTGTTACCTCTTAGTGTTTCTTCATGCTTCCTGAGAGCAGGTGATTTTCATAAACCTTTGAGTTTGAGATGGTATATTCCTTTGACAA
The DNA here is from genome assembly GCF_947461875.1 of Haliaeetus albicilla. NCBI lineage: Eukaryota > Metazoa > Chordata > Aves > Accipitriformes > Accipitridae > Haliaeetus > Haliaeetus albicilla. The sequence goes on along the minus strand of NC_091516.1, from coordinate 69,610,446 downwards.
ACATCTTTGGATTATGTATATTTGGATTGTTAGAAGTCTTGTTTGTATGTACCCAGGCAGTCCTATGTGTGTCTTGTGAGATGCTTGGTCTCAGAGGTGTCATGTGTTGAAGCTCCACAGCACCATCACAGGCTGAGCAAATGCTTCCCTTTATTAGTTCACCTTAGCAATACTGCAAAAAGAAATCCAAAAGTAGCACAAAGCTCCCATTATAAACCTACTGTTAGACACAAAATCTCTGCCTAAATGACTCTTATTTCATTTAAAAAAAAACACAAACAAACAAAAAGCAAATATGAAATCTAGGGGAAAGAGAGGGAGATTCTCTGACACATTTTACTTCTTGTCGAACGCAGCGGCAGGGTTAGAGCACACTCCTCTAACGTTAAAGGAGTGTAAAGAGCGTAAGGAAAGCAGAGTGACATTCCCTCTCGCTTACTTAGTCGCTCACGCCAAGCCTTCCAGTCCATGACTTCATTTTGTCAATGTGACCTGTTTTGACCAGACCTTTATTCTTTCCTCATCCTGTGAAAATCACTACTAGAGCCAAGTGCTGCATGAAGGTTTAAATGTAGAAGCAGCTGAGCAAAGAGACAGAAGCCTGGATCCTGTTGTCCCTGCTCTGCAAAACACCCCTTGCACAAACAGATGTTTGAATTCTACAAGTGTGAGCAATAACACACATTGCCAGCCAAGTACTGCTCATTCATTTAAATGCAATTTTCCCTCATCTAAAGGGCCAACATAAGGAGAGAAACACAAAGATTTGTAACCTGAACGTTTTGGAAATTTTTTTCCCTTTGGACCAGATTAGAAGACAGGGAGCCATTTGTCCTTCTTACAGCGCTGTAACTCAGTCTCAAGTGTAAAGGATTAGGAACAGGACTTTTATTTAAATGTTAGCAATGGATATAAGAATAACTTAACAGATTGTTTTTGATTGGTCCCATACATAAAAATAAAAAGGACTGGGTCCTATAGGTAAAATAGGAGTCAAAGATTTTGGATATGGCCTTCAGACTTTCAATAATGCATTTTAATTAACGGTGATTTCAGAGATCGTGGTGGTCAGAGTTAAAAAATGACAGGTGTAAAGAAGCCACAAATTACGTGAAAGGCGTCAATCCCGGTTTATTTAGTATATTATGTGTAGACTTCTACTGATAAATAAGGACCAGTAAATGTGAGGTGTTTGAAGTGAAGAAGGCACCACCCGAATTAGAGTGAAAGCTTAATGAAGTGACATTTTCTTTGTATGTTTTCCTGTTTGTTCATTTAAAGATATTGGAAATCTTTTCCAAGTAGATGAGTTCCTGAATGTCTAACAACTGTTAACATTAGGAAGGGCCAGAACTGAGAAAGACATAGGTATTAAACTATCTACAGGATTAAAGCAAGGTCACAGCTTTTGCCTGAAAAAGCTTTAAAAAAATCCACCCCAAAACTATGCTACTACAAACCATCATGAAATCCACATCAACCCATTCTGTGTAATGAAAGCATCACTTCACAATCTGAGGTTCTTTGTAGCTTTCTGTTGAAACCTGAAACTGAACCCAGAAAATCAACTGCTAAGGCATGCCAGTTTGAGAAGAGCCAGAAGACCACAAGGATGCATTAGTTGCACTTTTCACAAACTTGTTCAGGATAAAGACTTTCTTCTGATTGTGGAATCATGACTTCAGGTAAGAAAATAGATTTTTTATTTATTTTATTTTTTTTTTCCAGGGGCTTGCCTATGAAGTGAGAAACCTGGGACCTGCTTAGGGCGATGCAATCTGTGAAAAATATATTTGAATGTTTTTCTGCAATAGCCCATTTTCTGGCATGACCAAATCTTAAATTTTTCCTAGGTAGCCTTCTGTTTTATTATTTTCTGTATTGTAAGTGATGACAAAGTTCACTGCCATCACTAGAAAGGTACTTTTGTGTACTAATACCAATTTTGTTCTTGCTTCCCCTTCCGTTTATATGTTAGTAGGCACAATCCATGACAGTGTCTTCACGGCAAGCAAATCAGTTCTCGTTTCCTTGCAAATCCCACATTTGCCTCATTTTTCAGTGTTTTCTCAATTACAGCACCTCTCATCCCAGTAGATCCTAAAGCACTTGCCAGCTTAACACCCCCTGATGTACAAATGACTGCATTTCTCATAATAGTAGCATGGGGTTTTAACTCACTTGCATAACAACCTTGACAAGGCAACTTTGTTCTTTAGCTAATGTCTTTAATTGGGTACACACTGGTTGTTAGGGTAGGATTAATTGTGAGCATCTGGGCATTTATTTATTTACTGTTTTTTTTTCCTAACAGAGAGAGTACTGAAGCCTGTGCTATGAGAAAATTCACATAAAGACTTGGCACGTACCTTGAATTTATAAAGGCCTAAGAACCCTTAAAGGGGGATTACTTTTCAACAGTGTCTCTTTAAATTTGTGCAAGTTGTGTACATCAGAAAACAGTAGGTTTGTATGATAACTGGACAAATAAGAATGTGAACCTTCATTCAACTCCATGTGCTTGTGAAAAGAAGGGGAAGAAAAAGAAAAATGTACTATAATAGTTAATGCTAGTTTTGTGAAAGGGAAGGACAACCTCCTGAAACTGAAGGTTGACCTACTGTTACAGCTATGCCTGAAATTAGCCTTTTCAGTGTTGAGGAGTGCTGTCTCTTAAAGCTTCTATACTCCCCCAAGTGCCATAGGGCAGGTCTGTAGGACAGAAGTTCTACACCAGCAAAAGGTGCCCAGCAAAAGACCCCAGTCTCTGAGCTGTGATCAGCAAATGAGACATACACGTACCCTGTCCAGTTATATTTTTTATTTGTATTCATTGTAGACTCCTGTTAATGGACTGGAGTCATCCAGGAAGAATCAGTGAATTACAAACACGCTGGTATCAGTAATACTGTTGGGTGTGAAGAAGTGACCAAAGATAGGAAGGATGAGGGAGCTTTTGGTAAGATTGGTGATCAAGACAACTCATAATCATTGATTTTCAATATAGAGAGAGGTAAGGAAAGAGCTGTGAGACAAGGAGGACATCTGTGTTGCCTTTTGAACGTTGACAGTGATAATTTAAGCACATTCCCTTTGCAAAGCAGGTAGAGTGGTTGAAGATTCCCAGCCTACATGTTAGTAGTCCTTTGCTGGAAGATGGCATTCCTTACAGTACAGAGATGTGTGAATGCTCTTCATTTGCTTCAGTATGCAGTCAGTGGTGTCAGCTCAAACTCCTCAAAAGGTGAGTTAACTTGGGGTCTGCTGTAGTGGATAAGGAATAGTTCATCTATCCTAAACTTTTGTCTGACATATAGAAGGAACTACTTCTAGTTCCCAGCCAATGACAACCACCTAAGTGGAGTGACACCTCTAGCTACGCAAACATCTGTCCATGCCTTGACTCTCATCGCATGTAAACCATGAAACATTTCACTCCACGTGTCCTATAGAAATAATTTAACTACAGTGCAAGTGTTTTGCAAAGATGTTGATTGTTTTGAAGTTCTCTGAAGATGTAAAGTGCTTTAAGTATGCTTAGAAGATGTTCCAGCTATGGGTAATAACTACTTATAACAAAATAACAACACTTTCTTAAAATGTACCAAAACATCCATATACACTTGTAAACTTGTTCATATTAGGCACATTATCTGGACCAGAGCAGACTATCCTGGGCCAGGAATATGGCCTGTAAAAGATGGCAGAAGTCCTGGGGTGGAAAACCCTCCAGAACAATGCTGTAGCTCTTTCAGTAAACCCCTTCCTTGGCTTCCATCTCCAGAGAGGAAGGGGCAGTAAGGACATGGCTTTGTGGGGCAAGCTTCAGAAACCCTTACCAATAGGCTAGAAATCCTACTAAATGTTTCAGAAGCAAAACTAATTTCTTTCAAGAATTAGCTCGTTATTGAACATATCAATGAAGCAAGGCTGATGTGACTCTCAGGCGCATTTGTTCGCTGATTTTAGGTTGTACCCCAGTGCCAAAGAATGGACCGACATAAAGGTTGGAAACTCGGAAAGGAATGATTTCTATCAGCATGCCATAAGCCTACATACCTTGGTCTGAAACAATGGACAGAATTTCCCTTTTTTGCATATGCTATCTCTTGTTATAACCTGGTGTATCACACCTTGTTCCTTTCCTAAAAGTCAACATTCAACTATTACAGAAAATTAATGCCTCCCTTTAAAATCCATTGGCCAAAATAAAGACTATTTCAACAGCTATATCCTTGTAAGTACATTTATTAAAGAAATTAAAATTGCTTGGGATTAACAGAACAAAATACTTAAGCGTTCAGGAGAACTAGGCTGGCATTTTTTATATTTTCCTAAACAAAGGATTTATTGTCTTTTATAAAATGTGAGGTTATTTCTCTAAAGGTGGTTTGGCATATGTTCCCTGTATTTTAATACTCATTCACTTTGCATCTGGTGTGATATGCTCTTTTCTGATGAAACTTGGAAGTTTTCGTTTGAAAAATGATGTGTCTTATAGATAGCATGGACTAAGCAATTTTAGCTATGGCAGAGCAATAAAAAACATTCTTACCATGGATTCATTGAAGGTGCAAGGACAAATATTAACCTTGGTAGGTCTATTATAGCACTTATTTAAAAAAGAAGAAAGGAAGGAAAGGCATTCATATTTAAATTGTCTCTATGTCTTCATATGAGGAAGCAAATTTATAAACCTGAATGAATAAAGGTTTAGGAGTAGGATGTTGTTAATGTGTTTAGAAATATTTTAAAAACAAAATATGAAACTGAATAACAGTTTGCACAAATTCCAGAACTGGACTTCTTTCTCATTTTTAATAATGAAAATACATTTATTGTATATGCATGTTTAGGTATAGATTTAGTTTGTTTTGCTGATTTGCTAATGATGCAGAAATTAACAATTAATAATGCTGATTCTAAATAAATAATGAATATAAAAGACATGCTTTCCTATGTACAGTGGGAACATAATTAATTGACTACATCAAAAGTAATACTGAAAATCTTTACCTGTCTATAGAAATGACATAAAGGCAAATCCTGTTCATTCTAAGCAAACAAGAAACCTATTGAAACTGATGGCACTGTTCCCAGGAGTAATGCAAAAAGGATTTGGCCTGTGCACATCATTTAGGAACGAGCCGAATCCTGCCTATGTGGGCACAAGAGGTAAGTAAGTACACTGGAATATAGACACCCGGTCTATACTTCACATCTTTTCTGTGCAGTGTTGAAATTATTATTTACTATTTAGCTTTTATTCTTTGCGGGGGAAGGAATTTAATGAATGTTTTTACTTTGAGCTAGGGAACCTGACCATCCCGTCTGCAAAAGCAAGCTGTAAAGTTCAAGCAGGCAGGGCCCAGGGGATTGGAATTTCTCGAGTGATAAAAACCTATGGGCCATGGTTTCAGATTTGTTTTCACCAGTCCGGACTCCTAGTTGATCCCACTTTTAGAACTGATGTGCAACATTTAGAGCCTGGCACAGAGCCAGCGATATCATTAAATCCTCTCTGCTAGTTCTAGCAGAGAGCAGTTCCAGGCGAGGAGCTGTCTTCACATCAGCACAACTTCTTAAATACCCACAAGATGGAAAAAGGAAAAGTAAATGAATTATTCAGGAGTAAGTTTGGTAATCAAAGACTGAGAGGTTTTATTAAAACAAGAACAAAGCTCTTGCCATCAATTAAAGCACTTCCGTCTTTATGTAAATGCTTAACAAAAGAAATGAAGCTGTTTCTAGTCCTTCCTGCAATGCATGGGGGATTTCGTGATGAGTATGCCGAGCCTTCAGCCCTGAGTGTTGCTTTCTGTGGGTGGACACCCCTGCCCAAACAGGAGCCGTTCAGTCCCACCTATGGGATCACAACGTCCGACTTCAGTACTAGTTCATCACTTCAAACTCAAGTTTGGCACCGGAACAACCACCCACCCCCAAAATTGGGTCCTGCTTCTCCCTTCATCTGGGGACAATGAAGAGAAACAAACATCGTTCTCAGAAGAAAAGCAGAACTATTTATCAAGACACTAATTCTGATATCTTCTCTTGCTCAACACTTATTTTCTTAGTGTGAATTAAGACCATTACATTAAATTGGATGTATTTTACATTTTTAGGGGAAAAACCATAAGATATTGTTTATTTGCATGCATTTTCTATGCATATGTGCTTGAGAATATAAGAAATAATGGGCTTGTTTATCACTATACCTATGAACTTCACAGACTGCACTGAATTATTGGTTTCTGAAGGAAATAATATTATCAGGTCACCATAATGCTAAGCAGTATTACATTTTAGTAGATAATTTCAGAAAAGTGCTTACTTTTGAAAAAAAAAAAAAAAAAACCTGAAAGAAAAAAATCCTGGCAACTGTGCTGACTGAAAAAAAATATTTATATTTATATTAAACCCCTCAGCTAGATTCTTAGACACATCACTGCTTAAAATGCAGTCACCTGACAAAAACAGTTCTAATTATTACCCCCTTGGGCTAACATTTTTCAGAGTGACTGGCTAAAATGCACTCCAGCTCATAATTTCTATCTCTGACAGTGGAAGACATAACCTAGTTTCCTCTAATGCAAAAGTCTCTAATCTAGAGGGCAAGACCCTGTTCCGTATAACACTGAAGGGAGAAAATGCAATTTGAGCACAAGGAAATTGCACACATAGTTTGATAGTTCTACCATTCTCATTTTTTTTCCCCGGGATTAAATGTCTTGTTTTATTTTATGCTAAATTATGACCTAGCTAGGACTTGTATATATTCTTCATCATATTCTGGAAATTTTATACTGTAAAAACAAAGGGATATAGAAATGCAGTCTAACTTTCTTATTCACATTTTAGCCATTAAAAATTCCAAATTTCCTTATACGGTGTAAGGATATTTTTTTCTTAATGGATAGTTTTTGCTTTGGCAAGTGGCACTTGCGAACAATAAGCTTCATTCACCTCTGGGTTAATCCAGTTGTGTATCAGCACAACGTGATTGATTTCATATTGGTGTAATGCAGTAGTGAATCAGGCTCCAAGGTTTGAAAACAGAGCACTACATTAACATCTACATTTGTATACTGAAACACTGGGGAACAGATTTTCAGATGGGCTTCATCCCAACATCGTTTCCTTGCAGCACATTTTTCACCACCAAATATAAAAAAAAGTGTCCATAATTTTGTGCTTATGAACACCACAGGGAACAAAATTTAGAAAGTCTCTTGGATAGCGAACCCCCTGAATTATACATGCACCTGCCTGAATTATACATGCAATTGAGTAGTTAGATGCTTAACTACTAATATTTGCAATAGAGGGTACCTGCCAAAATCCGGGCCTCTATGTGCAAACTCAACTGCTAACAGCCACTCAGCTGACATGAGCAGCTTTACTGGGGTGCACAGAGGGGGCTGCCTCACTCCAATTAGCACCACCCAAATGGTACAGCCTTCCCTCCCCCTTGGCATCAGGGATGCTGCTGCATCTGCCCCTGGCTGAGTCTGACCAGAAGGATTCCTGGCAATGCTATGAGAAATGAATTGACTTTTTTTTTTTTTTTTTTTTTTGGTTCAGTTTGCGTAGGCAGTGGCTGAATAATAAATTGACCTCAATCTGATAAAGCCAAAAGTGCTGAAAGAGTTTCAAGGAAGTGAGTCAGGAATCCTGGAAGAGATGCTTTTTGCATTGGGGTTTTATTAACAATTTTTATTTCTCCCAGTTTAAGAACCACCCTTTTCCTTTGTAGCTTGACAGCTGCTGCTTAACACCTTTTTTTCCAGCTGGCAGGGCAGCTGAGTGATCATGTTTGTGGTTAGTACTGGTGCATTGCCTTCGTGAGCAGTGGGAGCACCAGTTCCCTCCTGAAAACACATGTCACCCTCACATCTCATACATCTTCCATCACTTTGAGGAGTACCTAGAAATACTGCTGGCAAAAGTACAGTGCAAAGAAAGGAGAATCAAGGCTATCTTCCCTTAAAACTCCCATTGCTGCAATGTTTATATTTAAAACTCTCTCCATAGACTTGTGCACCTACTCAAGTAGGAGAAGGAAGCTCATTACTCCACTTTCTTCTTTCAGTTGGACTCTATTTTTTTTTTTTTAAATGCCAATGCTTGGCAGAGTTTTCAGTGAATTACAGTACTTCGTGCTGGTGAGTCAGTGCTGGATGAATGGTCTCCTTTGCCTTCTTGTAAGGCTAGAGAATGAGTGAACGTGAGCAGTGCAAACTGGGGCCTGAGGCCATAATCACCAGAAAGCTTAAATCTATGAAAATCACTTGGGTTCAGACTCTGGGCAGAGAGCATTTTTTTTTTTTTTTTTTTTTACACATTCTTGTCTCTGTATGCACATCTGTTTGCAGGATCTTGGCCCACACTTGCAGAGAAGATCCCAGTATTTTCTAGCATCCACCCTGCAGGCTGAAATTGCAAAGGGAACAACATCTCTGGAGGGTGAGTTCGTTTGGCTGGCTAGGGCTTCGTGGGTTGTGGTGCATGGTACAGGAGCTACTGCATGAGGCCATTAAAGGTAAGATACTTGGGGGGGGTGGGTGGATTCTTGCTTAAATGAATTTACCCTTTGCAATCAGAAGAGACAGCAGAGATGTTGAGTATTGAAGAGTAAGCCTGGGTTTAGCTGAGCTGTGCAATCCCAGTAAAATGCCATCTCCCCAGATATTACACATTATTAGAAGGTTTCCTTGTATTTGTGTAGTTAGTGAGGCAAGCAGGGAGATATAAAGCAAACTATTTATTTGCTACTGTCAAGTATCACACTATTAACAATTAATCTCTAAATTACCTTGTTTTCTACTCTTTTTTTTTCTTTTTTCCCCTGCCTGTGAGGACTTGAGCTCATAAAACATCAGCAGAATCCTAAGGGATTTCCAAGAAAACTTCTATTCTGAAACAAGCCTGTCAATATTAAACATATCTTACATTACTGCAGTCAGGCATATCAGCGATCCTTACCCCTGGCCATAGTGGACCACCTGCAAAGGTCAAAGAGTTGTGAATGTCACTCTGAACCATCAGTCCTCAGGCATCCTGCTCAGACCTCTGCTTGTCAGCCTGCCCAGGGGCAGGAGAAGTCCAGCTCCTCTCAGATGCTGGAGGAGACATACGATTAATAGCTTTTATTTAGGCCGGTGAGTGAAATTGTAGTCAATGAGAAAGTCTTAACACCCATTCACTGAGAGAGCCATCCTCTGGTAGCTGGGTTTCATAAAGGTCCATCCTTTGACATAGTTTAACTGATGGCTTGCCCTTCAATGTGGCACTGCGTAAATACTGAAAGATCCTTTATACCACTGGCATTTAAATTCAGACTGACAAATGAGCCATGACCACTACCTGAGGCAATAATCCTACCACAGCTCTAATGCAGCCAATGAATTGGTGAGGCAAGAGCTTCCTATGGGCAGGTCACACAAATAACCTCTGCTGAAACCCAAGCTCTAAGCAGCAAAGGGCTAAAACATGCCCAAACTCCTGGGTAGAGCCACTCAGGCCCAGCAGGGCTCATTAGATTGACCACCAGCATTGGCAGGGCTGAAGAAGAGCTGGAGGAAACCCCAGAGGCCAAGAGGAAGGGATGGGGTGGATAGGGAGTGGATATTGACATGGAAAACATTCCTGAGGCAGAAGCTGCCATTAAAAGGCTGGAAACCATGGCCCCCAGTCCCTGACTGATGTTTTTTTTAGTTTCCATCTTTCATAAGTCAGTAATGATGTTAGGTCTGTGAGAAGGGCAACAGTCTGGTCACTGTCTCAGCCTAAGCAAGCTTCTTCACCTTTCAACAACCTTTCCATTTTCTTCTGCTGGCTTTTGTCTTGGGCAACATCACCATCACCTTGTCATCACCACCAGCTGATTCATATTTTGAATATAAAACCAAGATTTGTGGGTCTATCTTTCTTGTACTGAAAAGACGATTGCTTTCCCAGTTAAAACTTGTTCTAGGAAATTTTATTTAGTGCATCATCTCTTTGTACTCCACTAGGAAACTTGAAACCTAATGCCAAAATGAAGGAAAATGCTTTTCTACCTAATCTCAAAGCTAGAATTAAGATATCCTTTTATGGATAACAGAAGATACTAATCATTCATACTGGGAGAAACAATAAACTAATGGTTCCTTCACTAGGAGGGGATATTGTAAGTGTCTGCAACCTGTATCCCAAGCCTCCTGCACAGGCAGCAAGAGTAGAAACTAGCCCTAATCCTTTTACAAAAATTGCCAGGAAAGTCCACAAAGCTGGAGAAGGATTTGATTCTCTGTGCATCAGTAATTCTGTAATGCAAAACACAGTATGGGACACATCAAGAAATGCACGTAAAGAGCAAGAGATCTGTAATCAGCAAACTTGATGCTTGCGGGTATTTCTCGTGTTGCTTGGAAAGGACAGTTAATGGCATTTGAATCTTCTTGGGATGAGCCCCGCTCCTTTGCAGAGTCCCTACAGACGTGACCTTGCGTGGTTCTCACCTTCTGACTCCCCACAGTTTGGGCACTATCATATGCTTTTGTGGCGTCACAGATTCTTGTCACTCCCTAGTCCCACATGAGAGATCTTGTTGGTCTTCCTGATGACCTGCCATTTGAAGCCTGGCACTCGTCTGACATGAGGTTGTCTCCCTCATGAAGGAGGACAGTTGAACAGTCCAGACCTAAGCTCCATGTAAATAATTTGTTAGAAAAGATAGGTCTTGGCAAATATCCAGTGCTTTTATAAGAAAGAAGTACATTCCTCTGGGACAGTGAAAAAACCCCAGTCCTTTTTCCTTTTTGTTTCTATGAGATCCATGTAGGCCAGAAAGAAAGAAACCTTTATAATCATTGGGGCTACAAGTGGTTTGATAGAGTAGCTGGGCTGAGGAAGTGTTTTAGAGCCAAGCCTTAATGATATGCTGTTAAATGATTGCAGAGAGGAGAAGCGGGGAAAGGAGAATCTGCTGAAGTCAGTGGGAGATCTGCAGTTCATTTTGCCGAAGCCAGGATTTCATCCCAAGTCTGCTGCTGACAACAATGTTCACGAACATCTAAAAAACATTATAGTATTTCGTCATTGTTTAGTTGGGAACTGAATATGTCTATGCCTCGGGAGTAATTTACTATATCATCTAAACAACTTAATCATCTAAGCTTTTCATGTGTACTGGCAAGAAGCAGACCCAGACATTTGAAAAGCAAAACCAATCTAAATACATTTGAACACCTACTGGAGGATACAAAATCCCTGTTTTTTCCTAGGGAATTCTTCATTTCAGCTGCACTGTTTTTGAACCGTAACCCTGGCTTAGTAATTTTCAGCCTGCTACATAATGAAGTTCACTGTTACAAATTCTCATATTCAAGAGTAGAAAACTGTAAGGAACTGAAAAATGAAAGCAGTAACAGTTTATAGGCACAGTACTGTAAAATTATCATATTTCTGCAGTAGAGTTACTGATTTGATTGCCCTTCTTTTAACCACTTATCTGCTTTCCTTAAATATAAATTACATGCATGTAGAAAAAAACCCATGTATGTTTAATTTAGGTATTTGCCATCCACATTCTCATAAAGGAACTGGAAAGTTCCAGGAGGACACATGCACTAACACGCACATTAGGCCTGACTTCTTCCAAAAGCAAGCAGAAACAAAACAAAGGGAAGGCCCATGCCCAGTTAAGAAGAGTGCGCTATAAACTTTTACTCACCTACGTAATCCTTATTTAGGAGTGCAGTGTAAATGGCTTTATAACACGACACTTAGCTGGGTATTTATGCTTTATGCTCACTTCCATATGGACCGCGTGAAACACGTCGAAGTGGTTTCACAGTGGACTGCAATTTTTTTGAGCCGTCCAAACATCCCCATTAAACAAACCCAAACAGGATTCAGAAAGTGCAGGATTCCAACACTTTCCCCCCAAGATCAGAGGACCGCTGTGCATTCTCACTCAATTTAAACAAAGTAAATAGCAGTTAGTATACCCTCCCCTAATGGGCACCCCCACTGGGGACATTGTTCGAACACCACCACGGACACGTCCCCAGTGCAGCTGGATATGTAAACAAGGACATAATCCGCCTGAAAGAGCACTCACAGTTTGGCAGAGCTCGCCGTGTTGTTAACATATTGTGCCAAAGCAATAACAAAGCCATCATTTTAAAGTTTATTTGCAGGCTCTTATTAATCAAGAAATTTTCCAGAAATTACTTCTAAAGGAAGGACCTTCCAGAAAGTCACCATTTCAGGAGGAAGGTTTCCAGATGACTTTTTTACTTATCTGTAGCCTGTTCCTCAGAATAAATCATAATTTAGTCCAAGTTCAACTGAGACAGAAAACACATTGCTGTTATACAATGTAAGGGAGCCTTCTGGGTTTTTATTTTGAACTCTCTCCATTTCTTGCAGGGCCAATCAGGCTTTGGGTCACACTTCTTCACTAGACTGGAGATAGTCAATGCACTGTACTTTGGCTTACTAGCAACAAATTCAAAACATTAACAGTTATAAATTCAATATAATCATCATAAGCGTGCCCAAGGCAGTATTTCCAAGTTAGGTACTTCAAGGAAAGAAAGTATGCTTGGCAATTTTTTCAGTTACATTAGTTGACACTCAAGATTTTTAAAAATTTCCTAGCATTTTAGGGACAGTCATAAAAATGGCAGAATAATGTGACAGGCAAAGATGTCATTTTGAAAATAAGATATCCATGAGCCTTCAGTCTGACAGAATCAATGGTTTGGGGTAAAACTGTACCCAGAGGTACACACTGGCAAGATTTGTTATGGTCATGACTAATCAATAACAAATTCTAAACCTGTTTTAAAAAAAAAAAAAGATCTTAGAAGTTGAGAAGAAAGCTGTTCTGGTTGTATCTCATAAGAAAGCAAACCAGAACAGAACAGGGAAAATGGTGGCTGGGTAACTTTACCATTGAAAGTCTTCATTATAAATTAATATTCACAGCACTTACAATGAAAAGACCACTGTTTTTAATAGTCAGGTAGTGTTAGAAATTTTTTTTTTTTTTTTTTTTTTTTTTTAAAGTTGCACCATGTGTTCAGTATATTTTGGTGCCTCCAAAAGGAATTACCTGTACAGCACATATTTGTGTATGTGTGGTATCTGTGTGCAACTCCACCTAAAAATTACTGGTAACCCTGTTTTCATGGAAAAACTTTTGGCCATTTGCAATGCTGCTGCACTGGACAGCGGTACCACCATTTCACCAGGATACTTGGTCTCTGGATATCCTGGATAACATGTTACTCTGCACGCACAGAGGAGATGTATATGCACCGTAAAAGCACAGTATGTTCCTTGCTGCATGCGGGCCATTGGTTTGTGCCACCCCCTGCTGAACTTACACACGTTTGGTTCAGCTGAGCATGCTTGGCAGGTCCCACGGCTCCACTTTGCTGCACAGATGCAGGCCAGCTGCAACAGTTCAATTTATCACTTCGATACCTGTTGAGCTTAACAGGTCTGTGTTTAAGCTGTTTTTCAACCAAAGTGTAACCGAAACCCCATATCTGCCCTCTCAACCTAATCAGAACTATGAATTGATTTTAAAAAAAGTGTATTTTGGTCTAGCTTGCCCCTGATGTCTTTGCTGGAGCAGCTGAGGTCCTGCTGACACTGCTGCATATTTAACATACCACTCCTTTTTGTATAGCTCTGTGCTATGGAAAAGATTCCTGCACAAGGTGTCATTTGCCTTAAAAGCCTTTTAGACCTCAAAAGATCAGGTTATTGACTACTCTGATATTTTCAAAGGAAAGTTCAAAAGCCACTGCAGCCCATGCTTTCAGACCTGTCAAGGAAGGGCTCTCAACCTCACTGCCTGTGGTCAGGCAAAGTAAAACCAGAGCAGAGCCTTTAATTACTCAGATATGGCACCCTCTCCCTGTGTGCTGAGGCGTACACCATAGTTGGGACTGAAGAGCCTCGAGCTAAGTATATAGATGGGATTGATTTTTATAACTGTCAGACCTGTGATTTGACTGTCTGCTGGCTGACCTTCTCTGTTCTGGTTCAAACCCAAAGAGCCAGGTACAAGAATTCTCTTTTGTCTAGGATGCTTTCTTCGTTTTTGAGATCTATGGATTAAAAATATTGTTGTCACTGACCCCAAAACATAGATGTCCTTATGTCATAGCCATTTTCATTCTGTGATGACCGTGAGAGATTTATTATAGAACATGTGCTATGACAGATGTCCTTTATGTGATATTCAGCTCAAGGAGATGGCACTGGCTTCATATCAATTACAAACACCTCTGCCATTTCAGATGTTACTAGTTTTGAACTCCCAGTTCAATAATAATAATAATTTATTATACTATTTATTATATTTAAAATTACTAATAGTATCACGTTAAACCAAAGTTCTTATTATTTTTAGTATCACGTTAAACCAAAGATCTTATTATTTTTAGTATCACTGACAGTTTTTGCCCTTTTTCTTATCTGGTCATGGTTCCTCTTCCACCACATAAAGTCACTTTCATAACATCACTTAGAGATGAACTAATAAAGCTGAGTGAATCTGCTGAGAGCCTGAAACAATGGGCTTTAATGGTGTGAAATACCCCGTGTATGTAAACAAACTCCTACACAATAATATCATTACTGTTTATTTATCTCGGTGCTGAAAAATACTTCCTTTTTCGTCAAAGAATGGAAAATAATGGCTCAGCTGACAGTAACATCTCATTTTGGATCAACAACTTGAGAGAACTTAAGCCATGAGTGAAGCACAGCACAAAACAAATATTCTTTCTTCTGACTACTGCAGCTACCCGTGAGCATAGGCCAGGATCTCTGCATCACTGCATCAGCCAAACTGACCCTCCTTTACTTTGGAGTTGGCAAACATGATGTCACAAAGTTAAATAGGGGAAAAAGGAAAAAAAGAAAAGAAATGAGAGAGAAAATGTATGTTTAAAAGGTCTATCTTCTAATGCCTTCTAGCTGGAAAAGCCACTACTTAACTTAAAAGCAGGAAGATTTAAGTTCAAAATGTGCCTTTATTTCCACCCCGCCCCCAATAAATGGTGACCCCTGAATTTATACTTTTTATCACTAGGTGAAACAGAAGCCAAAGGAAAATAGATCCCCAATTTCTACAGCTATGCTTCTTCACCACTGTCAGTTCTTAATGTATCAGATGAGGGTTGTGGTCTGCCTGTTTTGGATCTCTGAAGCAGAATACTTGCAGCTGCTACATATAAGACTGCATATTAAGTGAATATGTGTATGTTCTCTTTTGGAAAAATTGCATGCCAGGAACAAGGATTTAAAACTTGCCTTTCTGTTTTCTGTAAAGACAGTGGATGGGTTACACATAAGCATTAGAAATACACCAAATTTCTGAAATAACAGATGCCTTTTATTGAAATTTGCTTTATGTCAGTAACACAGAAGTGAAACGGTTAAATAATTTTGCCTTCTGTTGAAACAATATATAACCTCTTCGTTATTATGCATAGCTTTCATGCATACTATTTGAAGATATAGTGATTTATCCAGCTGGTTTCTTATATAATCTTGAGGTATAAATTTATATAGTGGGAGTTTTAGTGTATTTATGATGCATAGTAAATTGTATTTAAAAAGTAACTTGTGCAATATATTATACAGTCGTGCTTTAGACTGTTCACTCAACACATACACAGAAGCTTAAAAAACTGATCCAGATTTTCTGTTCTGAACTTCAAAAATGAGTGGAAACATAAGACATTGCAAAAATCCCTAATTTCCTCTACTGAGGACCTATACTGTGAAACATTTTAGTTCTATATGAAAAAAAAAAGACTTTTGGGGGCCACATTAGCAGAAATTGGTGCTAAGTCTGAGAATGTCTACACCATGATTATGTGCAAGAAAGAGAGTAGTACAGGAGAAGAACTTGGTTTCTGTGTATGAAAACCAAAGGACTGCTAATCTAGGTGCATGATTATTGCCTGAGTTGAGCACTTCAGCAACTCAACTTTTTCTTTCAAATTCCCTGAAAAAGCCTTGCATGTGTTTTGATATCTTCTGGTAATGATGGCCAATTGCTAGATGACCTACATTTCCGTAAGTACTACTTTAGAAAATTGCATGGTTTTACAGCAGTTGAATTAATTTGAAAACCTTTTTTACTGTAGCTTGCACATACCGTTCCTCTGGTCCAAATCTGAAAAAGCCTCTAGAGTACCATTTTACACACAAATGACATCTCCAAAATCGCTACAGACTTCTAAGTGTATAAACACCTCCATTTGGGCCATACTTAAAACCCACAGATATCTAGCTCCACAGATGCTTAAAGCTTTGGTTCAAACCGAAGCCCCAGGTGGGAGTCTTAACTGAGGTATTCCTTTGTCTGCCTTGAGAACAGAGGAAAAAAACCCCCAAAAGTAATGTGGGTTATCCAAGTGACAAACTATCTACCTGCAGATTTGAGAATGAACAATCAAATCCCACCTGGTGAGATAATTTTGCTCTGCTAATGATATTGTTATACATCAATAACAGATCACTCACATAATGCAGAAGTATTGAAACCTGTCATCCATAGCTTCTTGGTTATAGGCACGGAATTTACCTAAAGCACAAAGATTGAAGGTCAGGATTTGCCATATTGCCTAGAAGCAGCAGAGCCTCTACCCTGCTCTTGCAACAGCGCAGCTCTTTGAAACTAGCAAGGCTTCATGGTATAATCTAGCACAGAACATGGTCCACAAAATGAAACATAATTCAGTCTCAAGCTATACACATCTTCCAGCCAATGGCTTATCTAACAAATTTTAGTAATGGATGTGAGAAAATAGAGAAATGAGCCAAGCATTCATATCTAAATTCAAGATATAAAGATACTGAGTCAGCAAAATTGCTGTTATTAAACTGCTGGAGTGTCATACTTGCTGATGAAGAAAACCTGCCTGTCTGTTGAGAAATCCTTACTTATATTTGACTAAGCTTTCTATCACCCTTCACTGAAGCCCTGGTTAGGAGTATGTGACTCTCATCTCTGAGCAGAGATGTCTGTGAGGGCATGGAGTGCTACTTTTTGCTATACACTTAAGACCAAGTGAAAGAGCAGAAGTGGCTGATCCTAAAAGGTCTATTCAATGCCCTGAAAACTTCATTTACAAGAGTCACTGTGCAGCTCAAAAGCAGCCACAGTGAAGGCGATGGTTGGAGCAGTGCTCAGAAAAAGCTGTGACAAATCATCTACGACCCTGTGAACTAACTTCTGCAAATTACATTGGTTTTGTTTTGGAAACTGTTAAAGTAGGCATCAATTAGCACAGTCAGGCTGGGGCTTTGGTTTGCTTTAATTTTGGGTGGGATGAGAATTTGAAGAGAACTGGGTGCATGGTTCAAGGTCTTTCCTTGAGCCTTTACAACATAAGGAATGGGAATAACAAAGTAGATTGTTTTACATGGTGTTTTAGCCCTCCTAGAGCCTCCAGCCTGTGCCTTTCTTGTGCTATCTCAGCCTGTCACAAGCTAGGACTCTTTCTGATTGATTTCATAAAAATTCACACTTAGTTCAAAGATCACGCTGCCTTGTCTGAAAAAACAGTGAATTAAACCAAATCCCTCATTTGGTATACAAAGGGTTTTGGAATCACACATTCTGTCTCTGTATAGATTATACAGCTGTTTTATTTTAAGACTTGCTTGGGAATAATTGGATATACAGGGTCATTGTCTGTTCCCGTTTGGGCAGGCATGGTCCTAATTTGGATAAATATATCTTGATCAAAAGGACCAACAAATGGAAAATGCCCCTAGCTTGGTAAAATGATAGTGATTCTTAGGGTTCAGGAAGCTGATGGTCACAAATTACCCCAATACCTTTTTTTAACTGCTTAAAATTTTTTTGAAATCAGGGATAAACAATTTAGCCTCTCAATTAATAACCATGTAAAGTACTGTAACAGAAGGGCTGAAAGTAACAAGATAAGCAAAGTATGCTGTGAGATCCCCACAGGAATGAAATTACTGGGAGTCTTTTATTCCTCCCGAATAAATCTGGTTGACCAGTTCTCCTGAAATATAAATAAACAAAAAAAATGCACAGGGAGAACTTCCACCATACTGGCCTCCTGCTGGGTTATGGCTCAACTCTATCAGCAATAGTAGCTGGCTGCAAAAAATATTTCATTACACAGGAACATTTAGTTAGTATTTCAAATAAATAAATACATACTCTTACTCAGTGGACACTTGTTGGGAAATTTCTTGAGTTTTTATTTTCAAGTTTTTCTCCATGTCCAGTGGGGTAATTTTTTTTTTTCTCAAGGGCTCATCGTGACTACTTACACAAGTCTTTTACTTTTTAAAAGAGCTAAATTGTTACTGAAATTTTAAGATGCCAATCTCATCTCAAATACCTGTTCAAATTATATTTGGATGAGAGGTGAGACCTCAAAATAATTGTAAATGAAACTTGCGTAAGTGTTTGCAAATTTTAGGAAACTTGGACTTGGTGTCTCTATGACCTACCTTATTTCTCTTTTACCCACACAAAACCTGGCATTCTTACTAAGCACATTGTTTTTTCCTAGGCTGGAAAGGAGAGGAAGACAGAAAGGCATGAAGGTTTAGTCTATTTCTAATTTCTCATGAGCTGTCTTCTATTATGGTTGTAGGGTCAGGTTAAATACCTAGGACAGGGAAGCAGAAAGAGAAAATGAAGGTGAACAGCAGGGATTAAAAAAAGCTAAAAAAAGGTATGAACTTGTTACTGAGACAGAAGACTACCTGTGAGAGAAAGATGTAACAGCTTGTGGCAAAGGCTGGTTGTCCATCTGAGTGAGTCCCTTTGTGTTGACTGATCAAGATTCGTTTTACGGCTGTTTCTTTGCTCCTGCTACTGGAATTGGAACGGCCAGATTTGGATGGTTAGAAATCTGATTTCCATCAGTAAGATACTTATGACCTGCTTTGTTCCTCTTGTTGCTCCTCTATGCCATGTGCTGTGTAAACAGTTTTTCTTCCTCTGTGATAGCTATGCTTCAGATACCTCTTCACATAGCAAACACTTTACTATCAACTTTTATCAGCTTTTTCCTTGCTAAGTAAACCAAGTAAAACTCTTTTACATCATCTTAGTCTTTCACATGTTTGTAATAGTCCTTCCTTGCACTTCTACTTGCAAGTGACCTTTCTTGAACAGGGGGTGACTAAAATCATAATGGCATTGTAAAAAAGCTTCAACAGTGCATTGTATAACTACACTGATTATGATGTGCTCATTAATACTTCCCTCAACACTCTAAAATTTGCTTTGGCCATCATAGAGAATGTTTAGTTTCTCTTCATGGCTGTTTCACATCCAGACCCATCTCGTGATCAACGAACTCAGCCCTGTAGATGAATAAGAAGAAGTAACTTTAGCGTATTTGTCCCTCCGTACATGACACTGTATTTCTACTATTGCAGTTCTCACCACTGATTTTATCCCAGGTCTCATAGCACAGCTATAAGGACAGTGAAAGAGAGTTCATTTAGGAAGAGAAGAAGAGAAGATGGGGACCAAGGCAGGTGAGCCCTACTGTCTGATGCCCTCTTCAGTCACATCCTCCACAACTACACAAGGCCAAGGCCTCTGAAGTGGAGGAAAGATGGGGGAGGGCTATTCTTTTCTCCCTTTCTTCCTTTCCTTCCTTCCTTCCTTCCTTTCTCTCTCTTTCTTTCTTTCTCTTTCTTTCTCTCTTTCTTTCTCTTTCTCTTTCTCTCTTTCTTTCTTTTTCTTTCTTTTTTCCATGTATCTATCAAGTCATATTTAATGCATAAATATTTTCCAAAGTTTCTACGCCAACTTACCTTCAGCATTTCGTCCATTCATGTGGTCATTTCCATTGCTTTTTCAGCTGGCATCATCTGTTTTTCCCCTAAGTTTAGACTATTGCAAGGTCAACAAATTCCTGCAAGCGTTCAAGTCAAGCTGGTGTGGGTCTGGCAGTTAACTGCCTGTCAATTCTCACCAAAGGTGGGAGCCCTCCTGTGTGGTTTTAGACTGTGCAGACCTGGCAAGCAGATTCTGCAAATCGCAGTTAAAAGGCAGCAAAAATCATGCACTTCCAAAGAATTAGGGCTTCATCCTCTCTAAAGCCTCATACAGAATGCATTCATTTGGTTCCTCTAGATCATCAAAGTCCTACTAAGTGGTAAAAGTGCCTTCTAGAAACATGGGTGCCTTTAGACAAAAATTTTTGTACTTTTAACCACCTCATTAAAATAATTCACCATCTTTCCCCAAAACAAACATATGCATTTCTACTAAAAGTTGTGGTAAAACGTTTAAAGAGAGGACCAGACCCTATAAATAAGTCAGAAGGAAGGAGAAAAAAAAAGAAGTAACTTGTTAGTACAAAATGAGTATCTAGAGAAAAAAGAATGAAAAATCTAAAGATGTTATTTATTCATAAGATACTGGCATTCATATGAAAAGACAAATAAGAAAATTTCTAAAGTAATGAGTCTGTTCCACGCTCTCCGTCTCTTTAGGCTACACTCATGGCAAGTGATGGGTTGCAATTTAAAGACAACCAATAAATTTGGCAGCTTTTAGGGGCATACCCAGTTGGTGTATTTGCATGTACACTGCCTGGCATGTGAGGACTCTGACGCTGTAATGCTCTTCTACAAATAGTAGAGAGTGACAACGAATACAATTGGCTGTATTATCCGTATGTGCTGTGTGCACACTAGACGTGAAACAACAGAACAGAAACAACAGAAAACCAAGCAGATGGAGATAAGGAAAGTCCATCATTTGCGCTTTTTAGGTTAGAGGTTTCCATGCTGAAGGTATGCGGGTGCAAACAAACTTGACAGTTTAAGTAACCATTTCTCTGACTTTTTAGGCTGAAACAATAGTCTATAGCCTTAACCTTTGATACCTGATATATAAATAAATTGGGAGTTCTTTCCTTCCAAAATAGGCATTAATTTAAATTTCTCCCACAAGGCCATCATTCATGTCTCCCAGTCAAGGGGTGTTAGGGCTGCTATCTTGCTGCTGCTTAAGCATTTATCAGTATTATAAGTGGTTCCCTGTAGAATGGTTCTTTTCTTTTGCTACTTCTGTGTTTTGAAAAATGAAATCACTATTTATATTTTTCTGTGAAAACTGGAGAACTTATTACTTGCTCTCATTAATACCACCCCAGATGTTAGAGGTTATGCTGCACTAGACTTACAATGCTCAACAAAGATTAGACTTTTTATAATAAATATTGAGCAGATAACAAAATCATCATTCACTTTTCTTAAGAGTTATAATATTGACTTCACAAAAGTAAAATTAAATAGAGCCATGAATACACACCCTGGAATAGATTTTCAATACATGAACAGCATCATCATATAGAGAAATATTTTATGACACCCAGGATATTTCTTAGTAAATAGAAGAATGAACAAAATAGAGGAAAAAAAGGAAGAAATGTTGTATGAAGAGTTAAATAAATTGTGTTTTTTTTATTTTAGCCAAGTTACCCACAGTATTGTGGTTAGGTTCATCCTTTCCTTCAACCTTTTTTTATCTGAAGCCATGTATCTCAATTAAAACAAAATGATGAATTCATATCTACTAAAAAACAATCAGCACCAAGCTAAAACTTCTTCCTTTCTTCTCTGTTAACTCCTCCTCCTCCTCTGTCCTCACCTACTGTTACTATGAAGGTTATTGTAAGGTTTCCATATGGGGCCATAGCTGGGAAGCAAGAGTTTTATATAAAAACTTGTGAGAAATGGAAATAAAATCTGCAACCTAGCTGGTTCATGCTGCTATAGCTGAAGCAGTGTTAGTCAAGGTAGGAAATGTTACGGAGCCTTTCCTGTAACATATATATCTTTATTTCTCCTATTTCTATGTCCCATTCACACTACATTGTTTCTTGCGCTTCCATATGTATTGGTTCTACTTGGGCAGGTAAGAGTCAAGGGAACCGAAACATTGGCTACAAGTCCAAAATCTGTTCCTTGCTACTGTATTTCACAGTTGCTCAAGTGTCCTTTAGCTGAATTTGTTAATTATGGTAAATGATGCCATTTTTAATGCATTAGCTCTTTTTTTTTGTCTAAACCGGCTGTATTTGAATGTCATTGCTTGTTTTAACCACAACATCCAAGCCTACCATTCAGGCATTAGCATTAGCTTTATTTTCCTGTGGGAGGTGACATTGATCCACGGGCCTCGTCTTGCTTTCACATGCATATAGATGAAGAATGTGTCAAAACTTCTCAGTCTCCATTGTCTCTGATCCGTATTTGAGAGGTATCACAACATGCAGGAGCATATAGAGTAACTTCTCCAAGGACTTTCTCATCTTCTATAGACTACCACATCTTCAGAAGAAAATACCCCAAACCCCCCAAAAGAAGAAAAATCCCCACTTCTTCATGGCAAACAAAAGCTGCTGTGGTGGCTAATGGGTAGCAATTAAATACTAGTGGAGTGTGTCCACTTCCCATCTTCCTTTAAGACTCACTAAGCAGAGTTTCAAATAGCAATACTCCATCTGGGAACACATCTTGCAAATTATCAGCTGATTGGTACCTCTGCCTATATCGGAAAATATTAACTCAAAAGAATTTTCAGCCTCTGCATCACATCAGCAACACCTTGCCCAATGGATTTAAAAGAAATCTTCAAAAGGGTTTTTCTATTTAAATTATTTATTCATTTAATTCCCATTAAAAGGTAACCCAGATTTATTCCAGTTGCACTTAATGTCCTCCCTACATATGATAAATTCCATCTGTATAAACACACCTGTGTGAGAGAAACAGCATACAGAGGACTACAGATGTTAAATAAAGTGTAAAAGGAAATGTTTCAGGTGGGTTTTATCTTGATGAACTTTACAGCAGTATTGTTGTCTTAATATAGATGCTCCATGCCAGCTGAACGCTTCATGGCTGAACATTTTTTCTGTAAGAGAGGCCTTTTTCTAGTCAGCTTTGGTTATATACACATATCCCAACTTTATTTATTTGACCTTTTGGTAAATTGTTGACACTGTGCAGTCTCAAGATTTTTTTTTCAGAGGCAAGGGTCTTCCTTTTTCCTGAAGAAGTGTCATGTATCTGATACTGCTTCGTAACTCACGAGAAGGGCGGAGAGGAGAAAAGTCTCAAACTCCCAGTCTTCATGGCAAATAAGAACCAGAAATGTTGTAAAATACCTGATCAGCATAGAATAATATTTGGTAAAGACTCTTGTTCACCATAACCTAATTAAATCCTGATTAGACCAAGATGCACGGCTCTCAGATAGGCCAGGCCTGCAAATATATGAGATGTAGATGCTGTAGTGGGGCAGGTGGCTGTAAAGACCAATGGGTGAATCTCACATTCAGGGTGTGAGAGTTGGCAGTGTCTTAGTTTAGTACAAGAGGTTTTCTGATGTCAGAGGATAATTTGAATTTTATACCAAAACACTCTGCATTGTAACTCTATACTGGGCTTGCTTTCTTACCTTTTTTTCCAGAAGCATCTCTGGATAGCCTCTGTTCAAGATTTTCCCCCCAAATTTGCAACACAGCAGAGGTTTTTCTTTCTAAGAAGTGCATGCTACATCTTTCTATTAATGAACAGCATGATAAACACAGTTAACTTAAAAATTTCAAAGGTATGGGAAGACTGCAGTTCTCCCATGGCCATTATAAGTCCTTGAAAACCTTAATTTGTATTATGAATCATGGCAAATTCTCTTGAAACAATATACTGCTGCTGATGAAGCAAAAAATTGTTTTTAAGAAGCTCTGCTTCTGCCTAAGCTTAAGCAGATGCTCATAGAATATAGCAAAAAGCACAGAATAAGAAGTGAACAAAAGTCAGGAAACCAAAAGAGTACATTTCCTGCTGCTTAGAGTAATTCTAGACATTGCTGTCTATTTTGGCCTCATGTAGCAATGTCAGAAAATAATCCCATGATGATTTTTAGTGTAAAACCTTTTTTGTAGAAATAATTTTTCATACTTGGCATTTATGAACTATTTGGCATCTAAAAGTAAGACTTGGAACCAAATTTATTGTGGAAAATTTGTTTGCAATGAACTCTTATAATTTGAGGATTTGGGTTTTTGGAATTTTTTATTAAATTATTGGTTTCAGACTTTAAATAAAGGTGAATAAGGGAAATAAAGGAAAAAATCCTTGTATTCAGTTTTTTTCTGAAGAGTTTCATATGCAGAGATCCATGATTCTCCAGTGAATATTGAAAAAAATTAATTTAAGATCAAAATTTCAAATTGTCTATTAAACTGTGAAATTAGAAGTGTTGAATTGGAATGGAAGTATTTAGGTCATTTTCCCAATTAACTATGCAAATCTTCATGACAAACTTTCCTGTAATGCGTTATGCACCAAAGAGAAAAAAAAAAAGAAATTCTGAACAAGAACAGGCTAAGATATCAATGCATATCAGGCAGCTGATGTTTCTTCAATAAACTAAGAAATGGAAGTTCATTACTCATCTCCAGGTCCCATGTTCACCATCATTGTGCAACTTGTATAAAAAAAGGCAATATCACAAAGCTTAACCTTACTTCTCTAGCGTGACCTTCTTATATTTCTGTTTTTTGCTATCTTTCTTATAAACATTGAAGTCTATGGACGGCCATAGATGTTAAATGAATGTTAACCATTAACAATCTTATTTCTGATGATGACTCTGAGTTCCTGTTACTACATAAAGAATCATCAAACCAGAAGGCAAGGGCAGATTTCCTTCCCCTTATTTTCATATGGGGAAAATACAGGAAAAAAGGTGGGAAGAGAAATTGCCTGAAGGCCACGTACGAGACCATGATTCGAATGCTTTTGCGATGATGAAAATGACTCTTCATCTTTAGTACAAACATTTGCTTTTTCAGAGCTGTTGAATGCTCAAATTTTTTCACTAACCTCAGTAGGAGCTGAGAGAATCCAGGCCCTTTCAAACTCAATACCATAAGAGTACAATCATACCCTCTAGAGGAATGGAAAGCAACATGCATACCTACACTATTACTGTGTATTTTATGTCTAGCATCAGCTTTGTTCTGAACACGTACTTCTTTTTTTTTTCATTTCTGAATAAAAATTATAACTAATAGCAGTCCAAATACATTTTATTGCCCTAAATACCCCCCCCCCCTCAATGCCTTTTCTTCTTGATTTGCTAAAAATGGCAGAGATTTTTTCACTGGAAATACCAGATGGTGATTTTCTAAACTACCCTCAGCTCCTTTATTCTCCCAGCATTTAATTCATTCCTTTTTGATGGGCCTAGCTCTCTTGTTACCACTCAAAGCCCCTATATGATCAGCTTGGACTTCTCAGATTGGTATCCTGCTCTCCTGTGAAAAAACAACCTACACTTTCAGAATTGTAGCTCTTTTACCTCCAAACTCCATTACCTTTCCCACTGATATTTTTCTTAACCTCAAGAGTGATTTCTCTTGAGATGTGTGAAACTGCACAATCACAGCCCACATAAAGCCAGAGGCACACTTTTTCTAAGAAAATACTATCTGATTTTTCAATTTTCTCCACCTTTCCATATCGTCCATTCTTCCTGCCATGTAATTCTTGTGCTTTACATGTTCTGCAGAGCACTTAAATACATCGTACGCAGCTGGGTCTGAATTCTTCTTGTCCAGCAAAAGTAAGAGATAAGATTTCCCCACAGACATGTGCTCCTGCACAGATGCTAACAGGAATTTCATTGAGGTTATAAGTCCTTGCTGGTTTTCTACATTACCATTAACTTGAGCTTGACACAGGTTGGGTCCCTGGCAGCAGCAGAATTACCTGACTAAGGATTACCTTCTCAAGGATGATTTTAAAGTTACAACACTATAAAACACCTGTGAAAATTCATCTGGAGTTCAAGCCCGGCACTCTGGAGATGCAGCTCTTCTGCACCACTTTTATCTCTCCCTCCACAGGCTTATTATCTTCTCAGACATGACCTAGCAAAGTCTTTGAATTCACATCTATTGTATAGTGTACGTAAATAAAATAGGTTCTGATGTTTCCTGGTATTAAGTTGGCTAAGGAAAAATTTTACTAGCTATATCCTTGCAATATTGACCAATACCCTTTACACTAAATGGAGAAGAAGGATTATGTGAACCCACATTTGATCAGATGAAGCCAGACCATTTAAAAAGAAAAAAAGAGAAAGCCCAAGGATCTGGTGAGGCAGAACACTAACATTAATAAACTTTGTATAGGGTTGGATATATCCCAGATGGAGAATGTTATGCTGAAGCTATGACAGTAAGAGTCCACCTCTGTTTTTTAAAAACAGAGCAAAGAGAAAGGAAGGAGTTCTGTGAAAGATCAATGCACAGATTCAGAACTGATGAAAAACTGGTTTATTGTTCATAAGGAAACATAGCACATTTCTCTACCTTTATGTTATTTCTCAAATTCCTTTCAAATGAATTGCTGAATGTTGAAGTGAATCAGGAAAGCATTTATTCAATCAGTGGCTACGAGTACCACTGAGACTCTAATACAGGTGTTTGCAACTTACTTATTAAAATAAACAGTGACAAAGAAAGCATGATATGCAATATTTAGGACAGAAAGGGACTGAAGTCAAGGTGACAGTGTACACACAAACCAAAAGCTGTTTGTTTGCTTGGGATGTTCTGTCCAATTTATGATTATGTTGATGTTGTATATTTGATTATAGTGTAACTCTTGAGCTATTTTCAAGTTTTCTTGAGGGTTCAAAATAATGGAGACACCAGCAATGACTGATTCAGTTCAGGTAGTTTCTTAAACTTAGTAGAATTGGATGTGTAAGAGAAACATAATTCAGCTCTCTTTCGGCTTGCGCTGAAATTAATAAATAATTTTTCCAAACGCATCATGAAATCTCAAATCAGCAGCAAAACCTGATGAGTTTGGGCAAGATTTTGTTGCTGAAGTCTGCTGAGCTTCAGCAAGAATTAATAGCTGACAATAATAAATACTGAAGAGATCTTCCTACACCAGTTGAGGTGCAATTAATGTTAGTTACATTTTCCTTCCTCCCCTCGTCAGCAGAGAGGAAAGAAGGGACAACAACCTGACTCCTCAGTCTGACCTGCCTATTGCAACTGCCATGGCATAACAGGTGTTGGAGAAAGTTCAGCTCATATTTAATGGTAGTTATGACTACAAAGTTTTCTATAGAAACAAAACAGGTATTATAGGTTTCCTGCTTCACCCCAGTGATCCAGCTGATACATCTCTGGTGGAACAGGAGCATCTCTGGCTGCCCACTTGTAGCCTGATGTGTGGTTTTTCTCATCTAGTTTTCAAAACCTAGCAGTGTTTCAGGATTTCAGGATTATGATGGCCTAAACGGGTCTGAGTCAATGCCTTTATGGAAGATAGCTGACAGTTAATCTCAGGCATGTTGTTCCATACTGAAGGCTGCTGTAGACCTTTGTCAGCTCATGCCAATGTGACAGAGGGAAGATGGTCAAGGCAGTGACTTCAGTCTGGAGACCTTATGTGGCAGGTTTGGAAAAAATGGGCATTTTTGTTGGGATGAACTTCCTCTTCCAACGCAGCTGGATCACAATGACCACTGGGAAATGCATGGGAAGAAAATTTCTGTATAGTTAGATCTGGCTCATGGGTGCCTTCAGTAAAGTTAAACTTCAAAATATACTTTTGCTATGGTGCCTGTGTTTCATATCTCTGTATCTGCATCCATTTTAGTTTAAAATAGAGGTCACGGTTTCCTAACAAGCATTTGAATAAAATGAAACCAGAAGCTAAATATGGATTCATATTTTGTCATGTAATATTATCCATATGATAGAGATTTGCAGTTTTCAGCTCAAACCCATATAGGAGTTAAACTTGTGCCCTAAGTTTCAGCTCAGTGCAAAGAGCAAGTAAATGCTAGAAATCAGGATTTGTAATGGCTAACCCAAGCCATCCTTAACTACCTACACTTCTATAATGTCCTATACTGGCTATGCAACTGTAGAAATACACTTAAAGAAGTAATCTGTCCTTTTAGCTAATAACATCAAAATGAGACCTTTTTCTTCACTTTGCCTGGACCTCTAACCTTTAAAGGTGAGTTAGACAGCTGCAGAAAACCTGATCTCATTTTCTGCCCCTGGCAAGATTTTTTCAAGTTCATCTTCTTTTTTTCCCTTCTCTCAAAATCTGATGAAAAATGAAATGTCATGAAAACAGGCTCTGAGGCTAAAAAACCTCTGTCTGTCTCTGTGACAGATGTCAGTTTGAAAGGTTTCAGGTCACCTGTCAGAAGTATGTCAGTATGATCCATACAAACATCTACTCAACCTCTAACACTAACATTGAGTTCTGCTTTTTAAAATACCCCTTGAAAAAGAATCAAATGATTTCAAGTCACTGCCTTTTCCCCTTTCTTTTAACTCTGATTAATGAGCCAAACTCTTAAGCAAAAAAAAAAAAAAAAAAAAAAAGGGGGGGGGGGCGGGAAGAAAAAAGCGCCTTTAAAAAAGGACAGCTTGACCTTTTTGTGCCCCTGGCAGTGAACCAATCAGCATTCTCGTAATCCAAACACAGATGCCTGGAGCTAAACAAATCCTATACTTGTGAACAAGAATTCAGTTTGCTGTCAAAATACAATGACGAGCAGCAAAGTGCTGCTCTTAAGCAAAATATCCTGAATTAAATTAAAATGTTTTTGATTAATAAAAGGAGTAACATGACTAATGTCATACATCACTAATAGCATCATTTGGAAACAATTACAGTGAGATATTTATGCATATATATTACATATGTACATTTAAAGCACAGTACCTCATCTCTACATGAGACATAATCCTGTAATATTTTATGCCACCAGAAACATTGCTCATCTAATGCTGCAATTCAGTATTTTATAATGATTAATTAACAGGCTTGAACATTATTTTGTTCCTGGCTTAGTGTCATAATGTTTGCATTACTTCTCACAACTGATTTCTGCCCTTTTAAAGACTGAGTCTCTGTTTTGTTAAAAAAATTAATTGCAATATTAAAGAGAATATCCCAGCTGCATGACAGTTTTCATCAGTGTGTTGTTTTAATAGTCTACCAAGTAGATATGCTTACAGCTTTCTGCCAATTTCTATTTTCAAATGTCCCACATGTCCCACAGAGATCCTATCAAGTAAGTTCTTGATGTCAGTGGGCATGTTTCTGGATGTTTCTTAAAAATCTGTAATGTCAGTTCTAGGGTTCAATATAAAAGTTGGGAAAACACATCTGGACATCACGCTGATAGACCACAGATGCACCAGATGCAAATTTCAATGTGATTGCAAAGTAATTCAGTGCTAAGTTTTGTTTCAGGGCTAAATACATCATTTAATTCATGCATGAAACTGATGAGAAAGCATAGGTGGTGTTTTTATGCTGTATTTGCGTGGAACAATCTCCTCAGGTGTAAAGTCCTCCTTTTAGCATTTTTCTAATACATTATTTGTATGCTGCTGCTCACTAAGTGTCCATAATCTCTCCTTTTTCTCATAAGTGCATATACCAAATGTGGAAACAAACTGCATCAGATTTCAGTTCTTCTTCTTCTTCTTTTTTTTTTTTCTTTTTAAATAATTAATGATGGCACTGTGCTGCTCTCCAGGAGTTAATTTCATTAACATTTAAACTGATTCATATGACAGGAAAACAGTCAGCTTGGTATCAAAGGGTTACAACACTTACACAACAAGTATCAACTTCATTTTGGGCAGTCCAACAGTGACTTGGGAACAGTTGGAGACAGAATCATCCGCAGAAAACTATCTGTATTGTTTAGATGAAGATAACCACAAACATCCTGAAATACTTAACTGTGTCTAATCTTTTAGTGACTCATGTTTACATTAATTTTTACTTTAATGTCGATTTCTTTCCTTTTTTTTTTTTTAATCTTCCAGTTGAACATTATTTTAAAATATGATCATAGAGTGGAAATGAAGAAGTTTACATGTCATATTAGGTTACAAGATGGCCAGCATGATTATTTCAAGGCTCTGATGGGAATGGGTATTTTTACTAAAAACTGCCAGCTGCACAATTTCTCTGGTCACAGTGGATGTGATGCAGACTGGACCAGGACTGAACACTTTCTTGAATACTTACTGATGCAGCTCCAAGTCCACCTTGCAAATGAGGGTAAACCACTTCAACAAGCAATATTCCTTGTGTCTGCAGAACTGTAAATACTAAGCAGTAATTACAGAGATTTCCTTTCCAGTGTTCTCATAACTTCAAGGTTTGCAAATAAATCTGCAAGATATCATCTTTTCTTGTGCCAAAAAGCTTATTAATCCTATGGGTTAAATGCTAAGAATGTTTAAACAGATGATAAACCATTTAACATAACTTTCTTGCCTCCAGTTATTTTCAGCACTTAGGCTGTGACACTCTGCTCCTCTGAATAAAACCGTGAACTAAAAGGTATACACATTCCTTATCACACAGTAAGCCCTTTTAGAACCTAATAAATTAATTACATCTCCAAAGAAAGTCTTTCACTTGCTTTCCTGCCTTAGCATTGCCAACTACATCTGGCCAGCCAGTCAGATACTGAGAGGGCATTATTGCAGATTACAATCAGAAATGTTGAAGCAGTTATTGGTGTCACACTGGAATAGCATATTAACATTGCCACAAACAGTCTTTCTCTTGTAAGAATAGTGCTTTGATGTTCCAACCCCGAGCAAGAATATTGGGAAACAAAAAAAAAAAAAAAAAAAAGAAGGGAGGGCGAAAACAGCAACGATTGTGAAGACAGATTTCCCAGCTGAAATTAATAATTCTGAGCAGCACTAAAATTAATTACTCTGTAGTTGTAAGCAGGCAGCGGATTTATGGTAAATGACAGAGTGTTTGCAAATTTTCCTGACTACTCGATTAGAAAATGCACCAAGTACAGGCGTCAGCCGAGCATGCATTATTTAAGTGGTTGGTGTCTGGCGACAATCTGGAAGCTGCAATTGTTGTGGTTGCCCGTAGGAAAATTCGCACTTTCTGGGAGAAATTCTTTCACCTTTGTGTGCCCACAGCACGGATCTCTCCTCATGGCAGCTGTAGGATACACTGGAACTTCGTGACCTGGAAAATGTGGGACAACTGACACAAGGTGACCCCCTGAATGCTGGGGTAGGCCCAATTAATTTAAAATTTTGCTTGGCCTTGTCTCTTCCAATTTTCTAAATCCTCTGGAAAAATGATTAATGCGTACACTGCCAATGCGAAAATATTTTTGACCCTATTAAAGTCGACCAAGGGTAAACAAAGTGTAGGCTGGCATTGTATCAAACTAGCTTTATTAAATTTGATTGGAGGTTTGTATGAGGAAGGGACAGACAAGGACATTATTTTGCACAGCAACTCCCTTTTAAATGAAAATACTGGGAGGAATACAAAGTACTGGTGTGCGTTGGTACAGATCTGTATTTAACCTAGCAAAATCTTACCAAAAAAGTGATTATTTCTGAGAAAGCTTCGTATTCCTTCCCTGTGAAAGTGTGCTGTCAGTGAAGTTGATTCATTATATGATGAGCGTTGTTTTCCTTAAAGAAGAAAGAGAATGATTCAGAGCTTGCGTTACTTCTTGCTGTTTCAGATCTTTATTCCCCAATCTATTCTTGCCCTGCCGGCTCCAGCGGCTGAAGACACATCTAGAGGAGGGTTTGAGGAGTGGGACTAGGGCAGATGTAGGCACCTCAGCCACAGAAAATGCTGTTTTCAACACTTTTCCCAATATCTACAACAGTCCATTTTTTTTTTTTTTCCAGCGAAGTGCTCCAAAGTACTGCACAAACCAAAAATCACTAAGTTTCTCAGTGTTTGTGCCAGTGCATTCATTATCCTTAAACACAAGACACTGTTCTCAGCTCCCAGGAACCTTTTAAGGCTGAAAAGGACGTATTATCCAGATCTGCTTCCCCACAGCGATTATTTTAGCTAAAAAAAAAAAAAAAAAAAGCCAAAAGATAACAGGAGTTTCTAATGTTCGGAATAGAAAAGAATGATAGCTGCTCAGTTTTTAAACCCCTTAAAACCTAACAGAGGATTTCAGATGCCATCTTGTCCTCCCTGCTTCCTCTTGCCCTGTTTAGGTATCCTGTTGGCTAGCTTGGCTAGTTTAAGGTAAATTTACATGAAGAAGGCAATTGGTCATAAGTTTGCTCCCAGTTCACTCTTGCCTAAAATACCCCAAATCCAGCCTGGAAACTGCAACTCCATTAATTAAAACTGGTGTTATTTGTTTGCATGGAGGCCACACTAGCTCTGATGCAGGATCTCCAAACTGAGTCTTCCCTGC
This sequence comes from Haliaeetus albicilla, assembly GCF_947461875.1. Lineage (NCBI taxonomy): Eukaryota > Metazoa > Chordata > Aves > Accipitriformes > Accipitridae > Haliaeetus > Haliaeetus albicilla. The sequence goes on along the minus strand of NC_091516.1, from coordinate 69,578,120 downwards.
CCAGCTGCTAGACTGAGATGCATGAAAGAGACACTGGACACCTTGGGATGCTGGCTATGGGGTGCAGATTTTTAAGGCTAAGATACTCATTAAACAATTCATCAGAGGGTTTTTCTGCTTTGTATCAGTTGACAGTAAATCATAAACAAAACTCTTTAAATGGAGTGGTCCAGCTAATGCAGAGGAAAACATTCAAAGCTTTTAGCACTTTTGAGTGGTATAAGACTCATAATTACAAAATGTTCTGTGCTGAGAACACAAAATAATCCTTCAACCACTTAAGACAGAGCAAAAGCAGAAACTGCTCAGTCTAGACAGCTTTACTTAGAGGTGTAACTGTAGTGAAAAAATAACCAGACTACCATCTTTGAGGAGATGGACATAATGATGCACATGAATGACAGCCTTATTTTGGTAAGATGTGAGCTCACTGGAGACCACCAACAAGCTGTCAGCAGATGAGCATTAAATGATTTTGATGAAATGACTGAAATTCTGCTTGAATTAAGCTTGATAAACTAAAATGAAGAGGCCCCTAAACATCCTTATTGAACTTCCCCCAAATGCAAATTTAGCATCTTCAGAAAACATTCCATCACACCTAGATGTAGTGTAAATATAAATATATACATATATACATATATTTGCATAAAGTTTTTAAATATAGAGATGTGGACAAATTGTTTTTGTCTACACTAGTTTTAACCTAGTTATCTAGAGTCATAGTGACTTGTTATATTCCCCCAAACCTGTGATATATCAGTTAAAGCCAGCTAAAAATTAGGTGTGATACTCAAACTTTGGATCTGACTATTGAATATGTTTTTTCCCAAAACTCAGAACTCATCTACAGGCCTCATCCATTTATATCTAAGCAACCATTAATACAAGAAGATCACTGAGTGTCTACTTACTGACATAAATTTGAATTGGCTGAAGTGAAGCACAGTGTAAACTTGATGTGAAACAACTTAGATTTAGGCATGTGAAAGAGAAACTCGATGGCAGCTCATCCCAATCTAATAAGTGAAATAGTTACAAAGATTGTTTGAAATGAAAAATACATATATAGGAGTGCACCACTGTTACACTTGAATTATTTCGTAGTTTGCAAGTGAGTGGACTTGGTAACTTCTCCAGTAAATTAGTCTTTCTAGCACATAGCGGACTGCCTACAGCATTTCTGAGAACAGCAGCAGATCCAAGAACAAAAAAAAAAAAAAATAAAAAAAATTATTTGCATGATTCTGAGCTACTTTTAATACTGAAACTTCAAAGATGAGTTCACCAAAGGGTGAGAGGACTCTTAAAGTGTGCAAGTCTAATTTGCTGAAGAGATGCAGCCAGTTTCTAAAATGACTAAATAAATTGCAATTCATTTTTTTTCATTTCTGTTTTGTCTTTGTGTTTTATGTATTTATAAGGCATCTATCATTTTGTACTTAACTACGAAGCATTTTGAGTCAAATTCTCATTAAAATTCTCCCTTAGTAACTAAAAAGAGAAACACAGAGAGACACCTGTAAGCCGGTTCAACCAAATATTTTACTCATTTGTAATATGAACCTCTGATTATAGGGCAACATCTGTGGTCAATGTCTTGCAAGTATCTTGGAGATACATCAAAAGTGTCTTGTGTTAGATCCTGGATTTGGACTGCTTCTAGGGCTCCCACTCCTGTGGCCTTTGGCACCACCTTACTATTTTACTTCTCTTTTCTTTCTTTTCTGAAGAAGTTAGTCCTTTCTGTGACAATTATCCATACAGACAAGAGCTCTGCTTTCCTGCCAGGCTGTTTATATGTTGTTGCTGTTGTTGGACTATGTGCTCAATGGTTACGTGTCAACTCTTGGAGACTGGGGGATAAATAAAATGGGAGAAAAGTGGAGGTCCATAATATCTTGTAAAGGGATTACGAACAGTATCTATATGTTGAGCAGGATACCTCTTTTCATTTGTGGTGAACATCAGAGAAGAAGGCTTCATGATGTCTGGTCCGGCACAGGATCAGTTTGCCAGGATTGACAAAACACTATAGGAACTGAAACCGTAATAAACTAACAGTGTTCTGGCATAAATGAGAAATGAAGAATCAGGTCTATTAGTTACAGTACTGAAACTAATTGCTTGTCTTCCAAACAGGCTCAGTCTCAGTCTTCCTGATAATTACAGCCACCACATCATTATCCTTAGAGAGAAAGTGCAAGATATGCTCTGTCAAAGTCACTTTGGAGTCCAGCTCATGGTAGGACTATTCAGGATTCATGCGGACTCAAGTGTCACAAAACAAGTATGTGTTGCCCTTAGCTCAGATGGCATCATGCTGAGTTACTTCAACAGACAGGAGAGATAGTCAGGCATGAACAAATTGAATGCATCCAAAATATGCAACATCATGAGACCTTTTGCTCTAGATCAATCCATAAACTCACCGGAGATCGTACTCATAGTGTTTAGATTTCAGGGTGTCTTAGATCTCCAGACTAGCTGTTTTCTATTTTTAGTCCTTTTTTTGTGGTTCCCCATTTTCTACGCTGAACACTTCTGATTCACAAGAGCATGAAACTTTTCTTGTTTGATCCAAAATCCAGGAGATCCCTGTTTCCCTCAGGATGAGAGGACCTGGAACTTCTTGCTCATCAAAACAAGTGTTATCTTTACTTCAAGCCCTGTGATGACTGTGTCTACCAAAATACCCGTACCAGACCAGTTCTGTACCAGTAATGGTTCTGTCTCTTCCTGAATAGACAGTAACCTCCGGGAGAATTTGGACTGGCTCCACTTTGTGGTGTGCTAAGAGGTAGCACTAGATTGGCAACTTTTTGAAGACTATGGAGAGTACGGGGAGGAGAGCATTTGAATACCAGTTTGCAGAAACAGAGTAATTTTCCTGGAAAAATGTAGTAACAGCTCATTTGAGCACCTGGTTAAATGCAAAGGGTCGATTTGCTGGATGAGACATTAGAGATGGGTCTGTTCATGGATAGCTGGCCATATCCATTGCCTAAGTGGGAAGGCATTCACTGTTTATGCTGACAGCTGCTGTAGGGCGAGGTGAGACCTACAGAAGAGATGATAAGGAGTAGATTGATAGTGCCTCTGCGTCAAAAGGCCTGCCAAAGGCTAGTGCAATCTTGAGTTCAGTCCAGCTTAGCTCCTTTTGTGTTTTATTAATTTTTCAATGAGGACCAGACATGGAGTTTTCCAGGAAAATCATGTCTATAGGGTAGACGAGTGGATTAACTGCAGGTAATTTTCTCTTTTATGACTAAAGATACATATACGTTCTATATTAACTACTGCAGCAATACTGTAGCTAGAATGGTAGATTTAATGTTTTCTCCTGTTAAATGTTGAAAAGTTTTCCAGCTGAGGATTCTGCAGAGGCAAAACCCTCACAAACTGCTGCCCAATTAGTGTTGTAATTCCCATATTTCCAAAATTAAGTATAAAGGTTGAAGTAATTAGTAGTTATTTCCTGTATTAGGCACAGTAGAAATTAAGTCTTTCATAACACCACAATTCCTAAGTGACTGAGGATTACCTTTTATGTAACACTTCCTCCCAAGTTTTACTGCACTACTGAAGCTGCATGGTTCAGTCAAGACAGGACTTAGATTCTCTGCATCCCAGAGATCCAATTGCAATTACAGCATCTTTATGAGGCTCTCGTTTAACTGCTGTTACATGGTAATGTAGCTGAGCGTTTGGTTCATGCTCAACACAAGTTGCTGAGGGAGACACTATCTGGGATGTGAAGTTATTTAAGACAGGGATCTACTCCACAGCTTAACTCTGATGGAAGCAATCTGGTTGGAGTCCTTTCCCTTTGTATACTTCTCTGTCTAAGTGTCATGATCCTTCCAATTTATTATTATGTATATCCTGTGGATGACCAGGTATTCTGATCATTTTTAAAGTATATATTTTTCTTGGTGTTTTTGGTTCACATAAGACTTGTGCCAACTTCAGGATCATCAGCTGACTCCTTTTCACCCTCAGCTATTGGTCAAGACCTTTCCCAGTGAACTATTATCTACTCATTTTAATCATCCAAAGATAACTCAAAAGATCAGTAGAATATAATATCCTAAAACTTTGTATTTATTTTTGAGGTACTGCACCATGCCAACACACTTCTATCATGTCACATTGTGTTACACAGACTTACAGTGAGAAGAAATTTAATGGGAAGTGACATGGTGTAAGTGATGCACTGACATGTATAATTTAAAGACTATACTCTTATTGGAAGCAGACACCTGCAATTAATTCAGATGTTGGGAATTCAAAATGAAACTGATGATTAAAGCCAGAAGGGACTTAAGATGCATATTAAGCTCATGAACTGGTGAATTTCTCTGTTTATCTAGCAGAACAGCACAGTTACAGTTACTAAATTTCTTCTGAGAACTCATCTGCAGAGTACAATTGCTGCTGCTTTGATGAGGTATTATCAATCTATACAATACACAGAAATTCAGGTTTCTTCAGGTCCTATGCTACCCATGAAGACAGAGCTTGATTTGAAAGCACTTTAAAAAGGATCTACCTTTGTTTTCTGTTCTCTCAATATTTTTTATTAAATCAATATCCAAATTGGTGACTAATTTAACCTAGGAAATTTCAGTTACTTTCTATGGTGCTACGTTGGTGGGTTTACTGAATATCAAGCAGAGAAACTGCTTCATGGATGTGAACAGAAGTCATAATTCTGTATGAGCAATTTTGCAAACATACGATGTTACATCTTATAAATACCTCTTTACAGACAATTTGATGCAACAAAACATGCTGGCCTTGAAGTGTGCTTATGCATCCTTTGGATTTTTTTTCCTATAGTTGCATATCTATAACCTGAAATTCAGTATTTTAGTCATCTCTGATAGTGGGAAAATACTGCTTCGTTTAGCTGTGCCCTACTATGAAAGCCCTAAATGAGCCAACAGCTTGAGCACTGCATACTAATAGTAATGAACATTGTGACCTCAAGATTGAAGAAACATGTACTTTCTGTCTATTGAAATAATTCAACACATGAAGGCTATAGATATCTGCATCTATTTATTTTAAAAGACATTTAAGAAAGCTACTGGAACAGCTTTGAAATACACTTAATGTGAAAACCAGAAAAGAACAGCAGCAGCAGCAGAATTCATTCTACTATGACACCAGTAGTTTCCACTGTAAGTTTATACTTACTAAATTTATGGATAGCTTATCACTGATTAAATGCTAACCTGTATTTATTTACAGCTTGTCTGTTATTTCCCACTGGACTACACACAGTTGATCAAAAAGACACTGTTGACAGACACCTAAATTAGTAAACCAGAGATTAGGATCTTTGTTTAAAATTAATCATCATGCGAATGTTAATGCTCAGGGCTCTGTAAAAAGTTTTGGCTTTTTCCTTTAAGTGTAAACCTTTCTTTTCCTGAGACTATGAGAGTTGACAGAAAAAAAGGAAGAAAAGTAAAACTTGGAGTGTGCCCTGGAAATGAAAGTTTACTCTGGCATCAAGTTCTCACAAGTATTAAGAAAGCCCAACAATTAAATAATAGAATAGGTAAATGAAATGCATAGCAAACTCAGGGTAATATCCCAGGTGGACCGAACGGGTCAAGAACACAAATCCATGTAATCATTGTACTCCAAAGTGAAGGCAGCATTGCCAAGATCCGCCCTTCTTAGCTGAGACAGCCCTTGCTTGCAAAACTGCTGGAAGATGCATTTCCCTGGCATTGGAAATACATATATTTGTATTTCTAACAAAGCTTTTAAAGGCAGGCAGTCTGTCTGATGCTCCCTAAATTGCCAACTATTAATTTTTCCACGTCCTGTCATTTCTGGGACTGTTTGATTAGGCAAGCATTCCTCTTTTTTTTTTCTTTTTTTTTTTTTTTTCCTGGCTAGACTACTATCAGCCAATGACGGGGGTTTGAATTGTGAGGCTGGCCAACCTAGTACAACATACTTGCTTCATTTTCCCTGAAGAGTTTGGCAGTCTTGAAAGACATGCTCAGTGTAAACGAACAACTGAGAATGTAATTAAGAGGCATGTTAAACTATAAAAAAGGGGTAGTAACCACAGTATGCTTTCATTAATTAAAGCACTTTCTAATATCAGCCAATTACATCAACCTCCTCTGGCCCTTATATTTCTTAGGCTTTGTGTAACCGGTCCCTTTATCTCTAATGGGATCCTTATAATGCTGACCATGTGGCTTTAGAACAACACCAAAATGCTAATCTAATCCCCAGTGTTGCCCAAAGGCATTACATGGGCCCTGACATGGATCCAAGATTGGTGGCACCCTAATTCAAATAAAAGCAAGAATTAGGGCTGATCAGGTGTCTCAGTGACAACAGTACAATGAGCGATTGGGGGAAGGTGGGGGCAGGTTGGGGAGGGGGAGATGGCAGCAGCAAACGATCAGGCACATTTCAAAAGTAATTGGTCTCCAGGGAGGGTGCGGGTTGCTTCCTAGACCACTTCTACAGAGCCCTTTGCACCTTGCCAGCTGGAGGGAAACTGCAGCCACTTCCAGAGAATAGCAGTGGGGCTAATGGAAGTGCACATACGTGTGAAAATGGAAAACAGGCAGCCTGAAGCCGGAGGAGTCGATTAAAATGGGACTTCCTTCCAGATTTTTCCTTTTTTTTTTTTTTTTTTCCAAATTCAGTCTCATCATTACGCTGATTTCGCAGATAGCTAGATTAAGCGCAGAAAGTTAGGAGCCCTAAAAGGACCAGTTTAAGATCACAGGACTAGACTTCCATCCCTGTGTTGCTGCATATGTGGCATGAAATGAGATTGCTTCAAAGACACAGTAAGGCTTTTCAGTATTTTTTGTGTTGTTTTTTTTTTCTATAACATCGACTTTCATGGAGCAATTTTATTCTGTAGATCTTGAAACATCCTCCAGTTGCATGACTGCACCATCATCCCTACTTTGTGCAAAGGGGAAAGGTGTTGAGAGCTGGTGCTTTGTGCTCAAAGACACTGAATACAACCTCCAGAAAGGGCATCTTCTTACGGGCTCACCCCACTAGATTACAGGTATCTTCCTAAAAAAAAAAAAAAAAAAAAAAAAATCTCTGCTGCAGCTCTAAATGGAACAACCAAACAGAGAGTAGAATAAGAAATGAATAACCCAGGAAATATTTCAGCTCATTTTAGCTGTTAGAAACCCCCCAGGAATTCTCTTTATCAGACTTGCACTGGCTTCTTGCTCTGCCAAGTCAGGTACCAGCAAGTCTCTAACTTTAGCCTGTAACCACTATTCAGGCATGACTAAGCTTTTCCAATGCGACTAAAACACCGCATTTAGTCAGTGGAATTTAACACTCTCTTTCAAGATCCGTCTCTGTGTTGCTGTGTCCCGGGCAGCTTGTCCAATCCAATCTGTGCTTTTGAGCATTAGGGCAGAAATTTTCACGTCTTGTTGGGAAGGTGACTGTCAGATTTGCCTTCAGAAAGCTGTAAGAAGACCCCCAATTCTTATTCCTTTCTTCTGTATCTTTTTTGTGGCTCTGCAAGTGACAGAAACGTATACAACAGATGATTAAGCTCTGATTTTTTTTCTTTTTTTCATCTGCTGGAAAGGTACAGAAAGATCTAAGAGTGTGTTAGAAGGTAGGGCTTGCTGATAGACTAGACCAACTTCTGCAAAATCATTTCTGAGTGGATAGCAGAAATACATTTACACACATAATTTTTGTCATTAGTTATTTTTTCTTTGACAATAAAAATCTTCATTTATTTCACTCCAACTTTACCACATAAGAAAACGCAACTTTGAATTGTGCTAGTTCATCTGGAAAGCCATAGCTCAATGCAGAAAGTTTCTAGAAATGGACAGACTGTATGTTTTGTGTATTCTCTCATGTCCTCTGCAAAAACAACCTACCTGTCATTAGAGCAACCTGCTTTGTGCCCTGTGAACACCATCTGACTTTTACCAAAATATTTAGGTCTTACAGTCCAATTTACTGAATACTCTTCTACATGTCCCAAGCTACTCTGATGAAGATTTAAATAAAAAATTGACTACTATACTTTTCTTATCTTCCTGCTGAAAGAATGTTGGACTATGACTGCCACCAGGCTATACATTTTTTAACCCCGATAATAAGGCAGGTTAAATCCAGACATGTCACCATGTTATGTTGGCAGGAACAACGGAGACAAGCGAGACTTTGGATGAAAGGAAAAAGTCTGTGGTGAGACATCATCCCACAGTGGCTTCCTGCTCCTATAGAAGTTGATGTGGTGTCCCTTAGTGTAGTGCAGAACTTCAGGCTACAACCTTCTTGCTTTTTTCCAGCCTTTCTCAGGAGATGGCACCCAAAACGGTGGCACACCAGAGAACTAGCCACCTCCTCACCTTGCAGAGAACAGCTCTCCCTTCGCATGCAGAGGTTAAGTGGAGTATTACCATGCACGTGCTGCAGTTTTCCTTTTGTCCTCTTCTGAACGCATTTGCGTGTTAGTGGAAATATATTCTCTTAATTCCAGAGAGTGTAACAACTCTCATTATATTTTTAACTGCTTTATGGATCACACAGCAGACCTATAATGCGTGTTCTCAAAAAGACAACTAATTTTCATTTTCAATCAGCTTCTCCACAAGATTTTTCACATAGCCTTCCTTCACACCACTAATTTCATTTTGGACCTGCCGTCATATCACACATCCCTTTGCCTGCTGTGCTAACATGTTTTCACATGCTTATCCTTTATTACCACAAGAGAGACGAGACTCATAACGATGCTTATCCCTACTCTTTGCAAAAGTTCTGGGGCAGGACCCTGGCTCCACTAGAACAAAAAAAGCAGAGAAAGAAAGGATTTAATGATAAAGGAGGAGAGCAGGAGAAAACAATTCAATTAAGAGTAAATAGAAGCTCTAACCTAGGCATACTCGAGGCGACTTCGGCAGCACTTAGCCATCGTGGAGAGGAACCTGGCATTGCATTTCTTCAAAATAGCCTGTGTAAAGCTATAAGCTTTGAGACAGGGGAATGTTTTAGTTCCTAGTCAAGCAATTTCAGTTCAGGGCAGGCAGGATTCCCATGTTACAATCCAGCAAGGTCTTCATCTGAACTGCTGTATATGAACATATAGAGGCAGCTTTCCACCTTCCAGATGCAGTGGATGGTGCCTGCCCCAGCTTGGTGGCCATCTCACCTATGAAGTGAAAATGGCTGGTGGAAGGGTTCTGCAGTCAGGCAGCTTCTACCCACAGACGTATGCTACAATGGTCACTAGTGATAAGGAGACTTGGTCCTCCCATCTTTCCAAAACAGCAGGTGTTTTATGGGGATTAGGTGTGCTGTGGTGATCTCCTAAGGCATCTCCTTTCTCTCAGCAGAGACATCAGAGTTAGCTTTTAAACATGCCCCTGGGCTTTCCACTTGTGAGGGTGGAAGCAGCACTTGCAGATCAAAGGTCCATCATGCAGAGAATATGGTTTGCACACCAGCGTGGTGGGTCCCTGATCCTGGTGATTCCTGCTCCTACCTGGAGTGCATCGTCACTGGCTCTGCACCCACCAGCTCCCGGTCTGTCACTCTAACAAGCTATTATTTTGCAGAGGCCAAACACCCTAATTACCGCTGTGCCAGGAGCAGAGACATCCCTGCCGATGGTCAGCCTTTCCGTTACGTGCCTCGCCAAAATGCTCTGCTCGTCCCTTTGTGTGCAAGTGGCTCAGAGTAATTGAAAACAGACCATAATATTGGGTTGCTGGGGTAAGATAAGGATACAAAACATATTAGTGTTTCATGTAACAGGGACAGAAAGGTGGAAAGAATTGATTGACTGTTTTTGCAGGTTCATTGAGATTAGCTCAAGTGAAGGCCCTCTTCTGCTCTTCGCCTTGAACATGAATTGGAAAAATCTCCTGTGCGTCACCACTTTTCTCAGCTGAAACAAAATTAATCCAGAAGAGAAGTGGGAATGAGCAGAATTTTTTTTTCCAAGCTTTGTTGTTAATTAAAAAAACAATTACTAGGGATTTCTAATTACTTTACAAGTACACTATAGCCTGTACCTGCTCCTCAGCAAATTAGAGAGATAATACTTGAAACGTCTTATTAAACAGAATTACTCTTCCTCCACATCCATTCACACTTCTGCTTAATAGTCTTTTCAAGCAACACCTCTGTGAAACATTTATGTCCATTAAGGTATCTTACTGCTATTAATATTGTTCAATAGTTTTCATGTTTTTCTGTTGCAAATGCAATAAAGTGGCAAGATTGGGCTAAGGGGCAGTGTCGGAAAGACCTTCAAATATGTCTGTTATAACAGATGGCCCAAGAAAAGTGACGGCATAACATGTTGAGCACCGTGGTAAGAAGGTGATAATCACTTCAGAAATTCTGTAGACAGCCTTGAGAGACAAACACTAAACACCATGGATACAGAGAGGGGAGGATGGGAGAAAACTTCACACAGTCTTTGTGAGGAAGTTAAAGTTAGAGTAAGTCTGTGATCTGTGTTACAGTGAACAGAAATTCATCCAGGAATTAACCACATGAAAGAGCAGCAAAGGACTGGTGATTTGGGGCAGCAAATACATAAGCATCACGGTTTTGCCCCAGTGGTGCTGAGTTTTCTGCAGAAATACTGTATTTAATTCCAAGCAATCAGTAACAGAAAAGCAGTGACCTTATTAGAGGAATTCAGCAACAAAATACCAAAACAATAAAGAGATTAATGGTGATGGCAGTGATTAACATGTAGTTCAGAAAAAAAAAATTATTTGGTAACTGTTCTGAAATATTTAAAAGATGTCAACAGAGAATATGTGCTACAAAGGGAATGGCAATGTGACCTTAAGAAACCATATTGCTATTTAGAGATGGGTTAAAAAAAAAAAAAAAAAGAAAAAAAAAAAGAAAAAAGCTTCCTGACAAAGATGTTTTAGAGTTTGGAGTGGTTTTCAAAGAGAAGCAGTAGAGTCCCATTGATTTAGGTACTGGACTTTAGCTAAAGGGCAAAGCAATAGCTAGTAAAGCATATAGGCCACCCTGCTCAGGACTTCTAATGATCTTATATTCTTTCCCAAATGTCAATGGTGTAATTCGTTGTTTCATAGCCTGAAATCCTTGGACTTCTCTCAATTATAATGAAAGCAACTGAAGTGAAATAGAAAATAAGTAAGAAAATTTCACAATGGTATTTTGGTGGGGGGGGTGTGTTACCAGTTTCAACTCAGCATAATGTGCATTATAAGGTCCACTTCTTTTTTTTATTGTAATTAATTGGTCACTTCCTGACATATATAGATACTACAAACATTAATTGTTTGAGGTAATACTTTAACTTCTTACCTTCTCCCCAGGTGCAAGTGTGGAACCATGAATTTGCTTGCATTTGGAACAACCAGCTCAGGGGTTTTAGATTTTGCTTTTTAAGAAAGCTTTCACATTTTAAATACAATTTTTTTTCTTTTAAATTCTATTTTTCAGCATTGGATCAGTTACTGTTTGATGTCAAAACCCTGACTGAATCTTACTTAAAATATTCCAATATTGTTTAGGTTACTACTTACTGTCAGTATCTACATTTTATATTGTAGATAAAGCATGACCACACCAAAATGTAACATCTGTTTTACAATTTAGCAAATACTGTTTAAGAATCAAAACATCAGGGGAAAAAAACTCACTTACCTTGGAATACCCCAGAATTATTTTTTTTTTCTCACCTTAATTCTTAGTTACCATATTGTTCAAGATTGTAAAATATGTGATATGAATACTTCTTCCTGAGTGTAAGAAACCACCTTTTTTTTTCTCTTTTTCTTTTTCTCCCCCCGACCCCATATGGATTTTCATATACTTTGGGAAGAGAAAGAGTCTTTGAAAACTGAAAGGTCAACTTGGGCTTGTAAAACACAACATACAGTTTGGTTACTCCAATTTGCTGTCTGCTTATGAATCTCATTTAACCATTTATTTTGTGCATTGCTTCATATTTACATTCAGCACATGGTAACAGTAACACTACTTATGCAAAATACAATAGACGGAACTTTTCCTGAAATAACCAGTTAGTCTTTGAGTTTCTATACAGTCTCCCTCTTGAGTAAGTAATAAGAACAAAATCACATATTGAATGATATTCCTAGGAACATATGTTTTAATTGGTTCCTGTGCACCATCATGTTTTCCAAGATGGCAGTACCACGAAGCAACATTAATATCTATTCAAAGCAAAGTAGATCACAGCTGGCAGGTAGATTTTATTAGAGACTTATGAGGAAGAAATAAATTAAGCCACAAGGGATAAAAATGAATAGGTTGAGGGCTGACTGAACCCAGAATGTTATCCACCCTCCTATGTCAAATTTGTCTGGCTTGCAACCTTAACTAGGTTGTCCTTGAAAACAATAAAACGAGGTGCTGTGTTTATTGTTGAGGACCTCTCTTCCAGAAGGCATAAATGGCACCAGCATTTGCCTGGGCTCCCTGTTTCTGCAAGGATCCAGCTTTACTGGTTCACCTTCACCCTTCTGTGTTGCGAAGAAAGGGGCAAGTTTTCATCCCAGTAATGTTGCTGTAAATAGAAATTAACTCCATAAAATCGACAGGTCTACCTGGCTATATGTGTGCTTCAAAGCTTTTCTTTTTTCCACTCTATCAGCTGGTTTTATAAAAACATGACTTTTCCCTAAAAACCTTTCTTCAGTTTGCAGAATAGGTAGGGACTAAGTTGGGTCATTCAAATTTAGTTTAAATCATTACTGACAAGAAAGTATTATCCTCTGATAAACAATGGTCTGTGGGTCTTGTTAAAAAAGGATGATTTTTAGCCTATAAGATGCAACAAAGCTCTGATGATACGTATATTTTGAGAAGGACCAAGCATCCTTCTGCACCAGTACTGCAGTGTGATGCCCCTGGTAATGTCCTCTACTGGTCAGAAGTCAGACAAAGAAGCTGGGTCAGAAGACAGCTTCATCTCCTGCAAATTCTGATTAATTTGCTCATATTGGACTTCCGTACACACTTTCCTTTCTGAGGCTATGGACCCCAACAGGTTTGGGTAGAAACCATCGAAAATTTGGTGATGCAATACTGCTGATTTGATGAAAATGAAACATTTTTTGTGAAAGTTCACAGATTTAATTGAAGCTTTTCAAGGGAGAATATTTCCTTCCAATAAGATCATGCATTTTGTTTAATTTTAAATGATGTTAAAATTAAAAAAAACCCCAAAACTTGATGTAACACATGCTCAGCTAACAAATATGAAACACTGTGACCTCTGCAAGTGATACTGCAATTATTTTCTTTTTGCTAGGCTGTTCTGAGTATACATACCCAAGAGTAGTCTGAAGCCTGAAAAGTTTAAAAGCTTGATTTAATTTCAATTCCGACAGGTGAGAAATGAAAACTGCTCCAGTACTGGTGAAAGAAAAAACAAAATGCTGTTGAAACAAGTGCTTTTTTCAACACTTTTTTTGTTCTTTTTCACAAGGTTTTGCAAATCCAACTTGAATACAAATAGAATTATGGGATGCAAATCTTTCTTCTTGTTTGTTTTAATTTTGTTGTGGCATATTATCAGTCAAGTGTAAAACTCAGAGAAAGGTTGTGGGATACTTGCCTCTAAAAAAAGTATATGTTACAATTTTTAATATTTTATGTTTGAAGGAAATTATTGAGATTATTATAATAAAAAGGATTATTAAATTATGTATATTTACATTTTCATTTTCTTAAACCTGAAAGCACTTTGTGTGTATTTCATCACTTCCCTGCAGATCGGAAGCTCATTTGTCAGATTCACTTTCTAGTTGTGCAAGTATTCCACAATGCAGAAGTGGAGGGAGAAACATTTATCAAAAAGAGAAATGTCTATAAAGCAGTGGTGGGCAGCTGAAGGGATGGATCTGATTTCTTTTACAACATTTAAATTATTCTTTGCAATTGACTGTATTTCAAGTTGCCAATGTCCCCTTAACTTTGAGGTCTTTGTGAGGACAGAAGTGCTTTATGCAGAGGCTGACCTATTTTATTTCCTTTTTCATGTATATTTCAGCACAGGAAAGTTAGTAGCATCCTAATATATTATATACTGTAATTATGACATGGTTGTATTTGTGTAGTTTCAATGCAGATGCACTTTTTTTCATTTTCTGCATGAACCAGTTGCCTTCAATAAGAACTGAAGTGACCTCTTTCTTTCAAAAACTATTTATTACAGTTGCAAGACCTACATATTCTATTTCCATATGCACTGCTGCTGGTTCTTGGAATATGCCGGCAGCAGGCTGTTTTCCTTTAGCTGTGATAACAGCCAATACAAAACCAAGCACCACTATAAATTAATTAAATCAGCAAATAAGTATTAATAAAAGTGGACAATAAAGTATTACATAGACTCTTAAAATTATGGGAGAAACCTTTGAATATTTGATAGTGTTCTAGATGTAGTGATATAAGGATACAAAGAAAACATGGGAGAAGCATAAGGAGAAGTGATATTTTTATTACCCAACTGATAAAATTTAGAACAAACATTTCTGAAGGGCTTGCGAGTTCAAAACAAGTCCATTTTTTCTAGCCATCTGCCTGACATGTCCAGCTTTCCATGTTTGAAAGTTTCCTTAAGTTTTCCAAATGTATGAATTGTCCTAAGAATAAATATTTTGCCTCTTTAGAAACTTTTCCTTTCTTGGAATCTTAAGCAAGTTAAAAAGAGGAAATGTAAAATTATGTAAATGAAGGTGATATCCCGGGTATAAGCCTGCAAAACAGTCTGTGGGTTTATTAGCTATCTCAGGAACTCAGTTTTTATCTCCCACACATCTAATACACTATTTCTGCCCAAACTGCCTCTTGGTTGCAGGTATCACTCTGGAGAGGTGAGGCCTTTCCCAGTCTACATGTCTCTAAAGCACTAGAACCTGAGGAATCTTTCAACTCTTCTAATTTAAAAAATGCCCCCCTATTAAGCTATCCCTTTTCTCGATCCTCTGCTCTTCCTGCTATAGTATTTCCATATGGCAGTAAGCAGACATTAACAGAGGTGTTAGGAAAGCAGCCAAGATACAAAAAATGGCCTGATTTGATTAAAAAAAAAATAAATCTGTAAGAATTTTTCCTTGTAATACAGGTTTGCCAATAGTAATTTTCTTTACTATAGCTTTTCTGCTGCAATCTCATGACACATTGGCAAAAGTCTGCTGCAGTTTGAAATTGGTTTGGTCAACCTAAGCTGTGTTTCATTGATGTTAAACTCAAAATGAATCATTAGGTTATCAAAGCTGTGTCCTTCAAGAAATTCAGCGTTACTCTTCTAAGTATTTGAATATTTTGAGGGTTGAATAGAATTCAAGGTGTTTTTACTGTATTTTGTCTGCAATGTCTTACTTTAGAAATTTTGTCCATATCATGTCACTGGGAGAAGCATGTCCATGGCATGGTGCTGGAGTTGACACAAGCTCTTACCCATCCCACAAGCCCGTTACAGTGTTCCTGCGACTCTGGCTGATTACAATCCTTTTCCAGGGCATTGTAGATCTATGTGCTCCTTAATTTGATTGTACCAAGGAAATGGACCTCTGAGAAGTCAGTGCACACTTGTACTTTCTTCATAATAATGCTCAGACAATGCTCTACAATACCCTGACGAGCTTTGGGCACCCCTGTATGAAAAAGACATTAAGCTGGGGCAAGTCTACCAAAGCTGGTCAGGTGCTGGTGCGCTTGCCCCATGACAAGAGGCTGAAAGAGCTGGGCTTCTTGGACTTTTTCTCCAAATTTCATCTAAATGTTTGCAAAACTGCACTGGAAAAATTACAAAGCTAAGTTCCTTTGTAACAAACAGAGGTGCTAAAAATCTAAAAGGAGCTACCTCTTTCTTTTCTTGCAATTTTGTTCCATTATTACCAAAACATTACAGCTTCAAGAAAAATTTTGGTTTCGGCTTGGAGAAAAGTTTAAGGGGGCTTCTTCATTATGTCTCTCCTAGAAATTACTCTTAGAAATATTAGGTTCAGTGAGAGTGTGAAAAGTGCACTTTATACTCTTTTCTTGGTGTAGCTTATATCTGAATAAAGGTGCAAAAATCCTATTTCAGATTGCCCATTTTATGTATGTACAATGTGAAAATAAATCTCCTTTTTAATTTTAACTCTTTTATATCTAAAAATTTAATAAGCTTCCATTCACTGAGAGTCAGTTTTAATGCATCTACTCAACACCCTTAATTTTCAAAATGTAAATACCAAGACTGTTGTTTTAGTAAAGTCAGGGGTCTAACCCTGCTCCTCACAAGGGTGATAGCTCATCACCAGGGCAGTATTAGGCTGTATAAGCTACTTTCACAAATTGTTTAAGAATTAATGAGATTCAGGCACTGAAACAAATGGCCTCACATTCTCTCTTCTTGATTCCTACCCCACCCTATCTAACCATTCTTCCTACTTCCTTGGGCTGATCTTGGAGCTTGCTTAAAGCTGAGCAAAAGAAGTTATGTGTTGGATTGTTACTGGCCAGGGAAACTGTGAAGGACATATAACTCTCTGTAGGTATTTTGCATTTTCTGAATCTGTAATTTGCAATACCCTCCAACTTTGTGTTTGAGCAGGGGCCACATATGGCTAATTCTTCAAAATCTTTCAGTGATATCTACATCCTTGCAGTTCCCTGAGCTTTGGACCTGTGTCAGGAGCTTCCTGGTCTGATTGAGGAAGCTGGTTAGATGAAGGAAAATGCCCTGTGCCAGGAGCAGAACTGGACCAGGTGTAAATGGAAGAGAAACCACACACAGAAGTGACCTTCATCTTGCAGAATAACAATCAATCAAGTTGGAGCTAGATCTACATGACTAATAAGGATAGCTAAGCAGACATTGTAAATTATTCTCCATGAAGTTAAAGCTATGAGTGCTTTTGCTTCAGTTAGAAGAATGGGAAAATAATAACCTTATTCTCTGGTTAAGAAATCATGAGAGATCCTGTGGTCATGACCTAACATGGGTAACACTCCTATCTGCATGGTTTTTGAACAATTTGCAGACATCCTGTTCTTCTAGTCTTTGCAGATGCTTCTACCATGTGTTGAATGGCCAACAATTTATTGCCTGTACATGTAACATTTATGCAGTAAAATTATCTAGTATATTCTCAGAAACTCAATAAAATGTTAAGTAAAATATTTCCATAACACTACTCAATAAAACACTGAATTCACCACTTTTTAAAAAATTCCCATAATTTTTAAACTTTTAAAAATGGAAATTTAGTCTAAGCATAGAAGTGAGAAACTGGAAAATTACACAAGACTGCTAATATTTGGTACCAGCTTAGTTAACACTTTTTTTTCCCCTCTGAAAACAAGGTTTATAGGAAAATCAACTGTACCAAGGTATGGATTTTGTAGCTGGTTATATTCTTTTATTATCTGGAAGTTGGAGTACAATAATTCTGTTCCCACTGGGACTCTCTCCTCAAACTATGGCTCTTGCAACCTTCAGAGTGAAGTATCTTTTAAAGTGGTTTTCGACATAAAATATGATACCGGTATACAATGATCTGTGCTATTCGATTTTCACAAAACGCAAGGTGTGCTTTTGATCGTGTATATGAACTTTGAAATTATATGGGCGTCATCTGTCTCAGCTATTGCTCTGATAGTTGTAGTCCTCTGGTAGGAGGGAGAGCTGCCCTCAGAAACTCTCCTCTCCCACCTTAGTTCGCTCTAATAGGAGACTCAGCGGGGCAGAAGTGATTGTGAGGGACAACGAATATTGGAAAAGTGGCAATTATTCCATGCACATATAATATAGTTTGCTGCCATTTGTAAGGATTTTTAGTGCTTCTATTTAAACTAAATACTACAAAAGTAGAATGCCCTCCCCAATTAGATAAACTGAGGTTTGAAAAATATTACTAACTCCAAAAACTGTGAAACCAATGCCCAAAATATATGCGGGTCAGCTGAAGTAAAAACATTTAATCTCTGTACTGTATTATTACTTTTTCCTAGCCCTTTCTGGAGCATGTGTACCTATAAGAAAAGCAATAGCCACAGATAGTAATCATGCTGCCAGTTGAGGTATCATACCTAGGATTAGCTGGGGCTTAGGAGGAGGACAAGGTCATTGCCAGGGCTCTCCAATTACTACTAGTATCACTACCTTTTCTAACATGTCAAATGGCGACAAGCTTTTGAAGGCTAAATCCAACAGCAGCAGCTTCTAGATGGGTTAGTGGTAAATGAGTGACACCGAGTCTGAGAGTTTGACATTGTTTGTCAAGATAAGTTCACAATGAAGATGACTTTCATTTCCAATATAAGCTATCATAAAAGGGATTGCACCTATAAACTGTGCTGCTAAATGCCTGACCCTGACAAGAGGGAAGCCTTAAATAAAGTTAATGACAAATTCCCAGGGCTATTTGGGATAATTATTAATTGTTATTAAGTTACATTTTCAGTAGCTGTTGTTTCACTTTTTAGAGTCATAGTTAAATTTACAGTTTTCCTTTAATTAATGGGGTTTTGGGGATGCTAACCTGTCAAAGGGCTGCACTGTTTGTTTCCTAGCAATGTTTTTCAACATTTATGCAATAAGATTTAGTGGGTGGAGAGAAACCCTGTAACCAGAGGGCTCACAAGCTGAATGTTATTTGTTTACTCTTTAGCATAATTTGATTCCTGCTTCCCTGATAAACAAAAAATGACTTGATAATTCTCTCCTTCTTGGGGGCAGGGAGGGTAGAAAAGGAAGAAAAGGAGAGTTTGCATGCAATATGGCAGTTTCACAAGTGAAATTCACAGGATCCTCTAGAATTTAGCTCAAAACGCTTAAGGAAGCTCTAGGGTATTCTACCAGTAAGTCACAGAGCAATTGGTTGCTTCTGGAAATTGTATTTATTCCCCATTGTTCATTAAGCAGACAGGTTACTTGTTCTTACCTACCCTTAATTGTCAGGATCTGGAAAGATGTTGATGAAATTCAGTCGTTTCTTAGGGTCATTGCTTTAACCTGGCTGCAAATCCTGTGACAGGGAGTGAATTTGGCTGCTGTGGATGAGCACCCCATGCTCCTGGTTGCTGTGGCACATGGCTGGGTACCCTCCCAGGGAGCACACCATTGCATGGGTGGGATGTCCCAGTGTGGGATGCTACCAGGTTGTAGTGATCACTGTGAAGTGCAAGCTTGGAAACTAAGGTCGTCTTTTGAAATGTGTGGTCTGAAATTTTGGGGGTTTTCTGAAGGAAATGCAGGAGCACAACCCTGTGGATTCAGCAGCGAATTTGGCAAGACCTGACTTGTAACATGCAAAGGTTTGGAGAAAAATATACAACAATATAGTATTTGTAAGATGTACTTTTTAAAGTAAACCGAAACTTATAAAACTAGTATAAAGAATTTACATCTCCCCAGAACTGTAAAGTAGGGTCATTTACTCACAGTCCTTCAGAAAAACCATCTCAGTGCTGACCCCAATCCTAATTCTCCTCTGCTCAATCTGCTGCCTTTCTGCAGTGAATACAGTGAAGTGTCTTAAAAAAGCTGCCATTAACCAAATGGCAGGCTGCATTTCTTGCAAAGACTTGAACTGAAGGATAAAATAGCATTCTCATTCTCTGTTTAGTCCTTCAGTATAAATAACTTTTGACAATCTGTTACCTTGTTTTTCCTATTTCTCATGAAAATATTTTTCTTATAAAAAGGCCCCAATATGAACACAACGTTGTAGAAGATGCATAGAGGATACTACAGTCCTTTAAAGTAAGACTGTCTTCAAATGTGCATCTGACCTATTTAAGAGTATTTGCTGGTTGTGATTTAGATTTTAAAAAATCCACCCACCTACCCAACAAAAAGGCATTGTTTCCATTCTATTTCAGAAGTTGATTTTGTGAGGTTTTTTTTTTTCAAGAGAAATCTTGACCGTGAAGTTGATAGGAACATTACCTTGTTATTTCTGATGGTGAACAACAGAAAGACCTAATTTCCAGCAAGAAACGATGGCATGCCAGTTCTACTAATTATGGCTTTTACCTAGACACAGTGATTCAGAAGAAGCAGCTGACTATAGTTTTATGTACTAGGGCTACAGCCTGTCATCAGAAAATTAGTCTCTCAGGCGGGGGTGTTTTGTATCCTCTCATATAATACTCAAATGGTACAACTGTAGCAGTATATTGGAGAAGTCCAATGTGAAAAATTTAAATTGTGTTTTGTTATGATGTCCAATATCCTTCTGTTACCAAAAATCTAACCTAATCCTTTAAGGCTGGGTTTTCACAGAGCTCATCACTCGAACACTTTTGCTGAGTGACTCAGCACTCAAGTCTAGACACAAACATACACAAAAACTCCCAAAAAACTCCCTAAAAACATACTTTCAGTCTGAGTTTCTGCTCTCTTGACAGCTATCCTGTGTGACTCAGGTTCCTTCTTTTTTTTGGAACTTGCAGTTTTTCTCCTTCCTGGGGAATTTGTATACCCATGAAGCTGTGCTGAGATTTAGCTGAGAGCAGCAGTATTTTCCAAACACAGACAGAGGGAGAGAAAAAAATGTGGGGTTTTTAGTTGCATTTTTTGCCTCTCTACTTTCAGATAGTTTACTAATTACATGTACTGTGAGTTTACTGTGCTGTTAGCAGATTCCTTGTGGGATTGTGTTTTGTTTCTCATTATCTAAGTTATTCATTGTCTACAACACAAAGTTGAGTATTTCTTCAAGGGAAGAGAATGTGCTTTGCATTTATTAATTATTTTTCTCTCTCTTTTTTCCATAAAGGGTCCCATGAGCTCTAAAATTAAGCCACTCCTGACTGAAGTGGTACTAGGACTGTGCTGATCTCATACCGGGAGAGTGTTTGCAGGAGACCAGTGACCTGGAGGCACTCAGCTTGCAGACGTCTGCTTTCTGCCTTTCTCGGAGATATTCTGACCCCAGGTAACTTCTTTTCCAGGAGGTAGAGTATTCTGCCATTATTGATATCATTCAAGCTTGGCAGGAAAACAGATGTCTGGTCCAGAAGCTTTTAGAAAATGCATCTGCCCTCAGTTGTCCCTAGCTCTTACATTTTTTATCTCTTTTCTTTGAACACATATAGATCATCATGTGTGTTTCATTTTACAGTACATTAGATCTGCATGTATCCCCTACCATCAGCCCCTTCCATCCCAGAAACTTACATGTCAGTGTATGTTGATGAAGTTTGCATAACAAACAAGAAATTACCAAATCAGAGGAGAACATCATATATCAGAACGATATCAAGAGATTCTGAATAGTCATCCTGAGTATCAGTAGCCTTTAACCTCACCTAACAATGGCACTGCTGTTTACTTAATGGTCCTTCAAGAAGCCAAACTAATAATGTCCTAGGTAAAAGTTGCCATAGGTTGACATCTAACTGAAACTCAACAATGCATATAAACGATTAAAATATTTATATTAACTGAACTGTGCTTAAGTACCTTTTAAAGTGTCTTTATAGGATTTATGAGCAGCCGCTCTGTTGGGTAGGTTGAAAAAAGTATCCACTTCCCATTACAGTGCGATCGTTAGTTTAACAGCTCATTCACCACTGCTGTTTCCGTAAAACCTGAGCTGCTGCCCTCCCTCTTACATTAAATAATAAACACGTTTCCCTGCTCAATCTTCATCATGGTGACAATGAACCACGATGCTACAAAACCCGAACTACCTCCTCTTTCTTAACAGTGTTGCAAGAGTTTTGACCAGGAATGAGCACGCTCTTGATTGTTTGGCTTTGAGTCCAAGCTTAGATTTTAAAGGTCAAATTTAATCCAAAGCCACCTTAAATGAGTTTCTTATGAGTTTCTGCATTATTTTTCTTTTTTTGAAATGACTTGGACATCTCACTGCTCAAATTATTGAATGATGGGAAAGAATCAAATAGCACCAGAGACAAGGAAATTAGAATCCCCTAATTCAAACCTTGCACTTAAACCGAAAGGAAATTAAAAAGTGTTTTGAATCAACAACATAGAACCTAAAATGCAGAGGAGAGGTACTTTTCTATCCAAAGTGTGTAACCAACCACAGTATGAAGAGGCAAGCTGAGGTGTATACCGGCACACAGCAATACCAGTGTAATAAGTAACCTTTTTTTTTTTTTGAGTCTGTTTTTGTTTTGTTATACTTTTCTTTTTAATGATTTTAGAGCAGTTAGATTCTGCCCTTGTGGAAAGGGCACAATTTTCTCATCTTTTCTCATTTGGGTTTATGTAAGCTGACATTTGCAGTGCCATTTCTCTCACTCTTAGCTATTTAAAGGCGCTTGCCCAAAGAATCCTTTTGGGAACTGGCTTTCTACACTCGGGGCTGATGTTGCTTTCTGGGTGAAACCTTCTAACCTCTTCAAAGAAGAGACAGGTTTGACCCCAAAGCCCTTATTTATAACAACCAGTCACAAGGTGACCATCCTGCATGACCTGTGGAATATACTACACACTATTTTTAGACACCACAGAATGCACTCAAGGGCAAATGACACAGTCCATGATTAACAAAGAATTCCTGCAGAAGTATTATTCATTATTAAGCCACATAAATGGAACCAAAGAAAAGAAAATCAAGAAAAGGTTGATAGAGGTTCGAATAGTATTTGAGCTTTTCTTGGGCATCTTGAAGTAGTGACTTTTTTCACTCAAAAAACCCCAAATCTGATTTAAAGATTAAATTAAATGCCTTAGTTTTACGCTTATACACTCATGTGTATAAGTCTGCATATCCACATAAACTTAAACATCCTACCTTGTACATACGGTAATTTCACAAATCTAAATAAGCCTTTTTTTCAGTCTTTAATTTTCCACAGAAAATGGTCATTCATATCCATCAACTGACTGCTAACGTGATTTAAGCAAACAAATACACACCAAAAATCAGTGGTCCAAATGTAAATTGAGCACAAATGTATAAATAAATACATTGAAGATAAATAATGACAAAAAAATCTTTTTACTTTGCTGCAAGTGAGTTGAAAAATTTCCCTGTAAATAGTTCATAAGAACTCATGTTTAACAGAAAGCAAGACTTAGGCGTCTGTGAACAGGACGGGGAATCAGAAATAATTTCAGTATTTAAACATGGCCTTCTCCTGTGTTTAGCAAATCACTTAATCAGTCAAATTCAAATACCTGAACAGTTGGATAACTGTTAAAGAGTACAAGAAGAATTTAAGTATTTCAAGTGGTTTAGCACTTTTTTTTTCCCCTGAGATTGTTTGATTTCCAAGTGATATGTTACGTATTTAGATATTAGAAATATTAAGAAATACTTTGATGATGAAATGCAATACTGCATGGATATTTCATCCAACAAAGAGAAACTTAGTCATTACTTTAACTTTTTTGATGGTCAATTATTACAGTAGGACTTGAAAAATTCACACTGTTTTTCTAACAGTGGGTAATACCTTATTATACAGCTCTCCAGTTGAGCTTTGCTACAGTTACTAAACTCACAATGCCTTTTTATAGTCTTGTGAAACTGGAAAATTTTGGGTTTTTTACCTGACCTTTTAACTTTTGTTTAGATTTGGAGAAAATCTGAAATACTGGGCAGGCAGGTAAATACTTCAGTGATGAAAATAATAACAGTTTGTGTTCCCTTGAAAGTTTTAATATTTTAATTTTAAACATCAACTTTCAGGAATTTAAACTCAGTAATAGAATGCATTACTTTTACTGAAATTTGGCATCAGCATCCCAAACCAAGAAACTTGGTATCTTTTCTTTTTATATATGGATACATATACACACACTGTGTACAAATTATATATAATATAGACAAAATTTCGTAGGTAAAAAGTGATATTTTTAAATAGAAGAAATGCCCCCCCCCCTTAATTTAAAAGCACACTTCAGAGTTCTACCTAAAGGGTTTAAAAGTAATTATTTCCAAATCTCCCTCTCTCCACACATACTTCCATTTTTGTGACTATTATCAGTTATTCTTGCCTCAGCTGTAAAAGTCTTTTCTGGAAACTTTTGGTTGTGCTGGCCTGTGCTTTCAGCGGATCTCACCAGTTAAATAGGGTCAGCTCTGTTCTTTCTATGGCCGAGGGAAAAATAATGGTGCTGATTCACCCTTTCCTCTGAATCAATATTAAGCTCAGTGGTGTGCTAGAAGTGAAGCTATTCTTTTTAAGGAGGTCAAAACAAGATCCTGATTGCTTCTGACTTAAGGAATCCTTGATACATTTTGGATGTGGAAGGCTATGTCTCAAAGCCAGGTTAAAATTCGGAGATAGCTTTCTGCTGCATTAAATTATCCTTATGGTATCAATTAGCCCTGATGCTGTCCTAAAGCTTTGATAATGCAGCCATGTGTTTATATGCATATTATGGTTCACCCTTAGGTAAGCCATGAAAGCTGTTTTCTGGTACCTGTAACATTAGGGGTTTTGCTTTTTTTTCAAATTGTGGTATACTGAAAGAAAGCCAAGAACAACCTTGAAAATGTAAAGGAAGTGGTGAAATAGTCACATTTTTAGAAGGCATGTTTTTTTCAGCAGTTTTCACTCTTCTAAATTCAATCGCTTTATATGGGTAACCCTTCGGAAAAAAAGTATCTTTGAAAAACTGGCAACATTTAGAGATAACTGAAATGCGAAAAATAGTATTGGTCTGTATTCCGTATATTTTTTATAGTTTCCAAACAATCAATTAATTCTTGTCACCGCAAGCCACTGCATATGTCTGTGATGCAGTATGATTAGGAGTGTTGTATGTAGCCTCAAAAGCAAGATAATGATGAGAAAGGGTTCATGGAGGAGAGGAGAGAACATGCAGGTGTTCAGAAAAACTTAGTGCAATAACACAAATAGATTTTAATTCTTTGATTGAAGGGAAGGTGACTTGGGAGTTTTTGTTTCTGCCTGTCTGCAAGAAAGCACAGTGGCTTTCAGTGAGATCAGCAAGATTTGAGGCAAACCACTTAATGGATGGAGTAAATATCTAGGTGAACATCAAAATTATTCAAAGCAGTGATTCAAAAACTGAAGATATTTTTGTAAATCTGGCATTTTTCACACTTAAGCCAGGAACCCACATGAAAGGTGAGCATTTTTCTGTAGTTGAGTTCTCACACCTTCTTCACTTAAATCAATGATTGTTCAGTGATTGATATCACTTCGAGGGACAGAAAACAGGGCTAAATAAGCCTCTTGTGTAATCTGGTATGACAACATCTACATTCTCTTCTTGGAAAATCTCTGTCATGGTAAACAGAATTTTCCAACATTGAGTTTTATTCTGATGGTTTCCCTGGGGTAGTAAGAGTAGGACAAACATGCTATTTGAAGACAGAACTTTGCTTTACCTGTTGAATACATATAAACTGAATAAAAGTCAGTTCTCCTTTATTATCTCAGTTACCATTATATATTTACATTTTTTTCCCAAAATAAAGCTGAAATAATGCACATCACTGCTTAAAAACTACTAGTGAGTCAGAAAATTCCCTTCCAGAGTTATTGGAAATATACCCCAGAAATAGTTCAACAATTCTGTTTATATTCAAGAGCAGGAGTGGTAGATATTTCATAGAAGACATTAATTTCTGCAAGGTATTTAGTTCATTCTTGTCAGCAGAGGTGAGGGATAAGCAATGCCAATTTCTAGATAGAACATTCATTCTAAATGCACGAAGTTAAAACAAAAATACCCCCTTTTTTTTTTTTGTGAAAGATGCTCTAAATTTCCCGGAAAATAGTTGATCCATACAAAAATATGCCCCCTGGAAGACAGCCAAGGTTTTGGTGCAATGTGCTGTTCAGTAGCAGGTAGCATGAATCTAAGCTGGAAAAAGGGAAGTTTTAACATTTCCCTTCCCCGCTCCAATTTAGGGCTGCTAAAGGGGGAAGAAACGTCTGTTATGTTTAGAGGGATGGCTGCTGCAATGATATTTCTCTCCTGTCATAAGCAGTCCTAGACAAATTCAAAGACAAGTTAGTCCTAGCATACAACAAACCGAGTGCCTATTTGTGCACAGTGCTGGGCTGCTCACTTTGCCATGATTTCATTGAGCTAACAGTACTCAACACCTTGCAAGACTCAACTTCTTGCAGGATCAGGCTCCAAGTGCTGAAAAATAATCTTTGCAAGCACTTCTTAGAACATATCTTTGGGTGACAATGCAGTAGGAAAAAAAAAAAAATCACAGCCAGCAGTTATATTTTGCATAAGATTCCAAGGAACTACTAATGAGCTACACAATTTATCTTCAGAAGAAAAAAAAAAAAAAGATGAAAAAGGGCTTATGAAACATTTTTGGCAGCTTCTTCAAACTATTTTAGAAAAACGCAGGGAAAGGTTAAATGCCTTAAAATGGGTATTTTTGACATTTGCCCTTTTATCTCACTGAAATTCTACCAGCAGTTTTTTCTTGTTTTTAACCTCATATGTCAAACGCGCAATGGAAGAAAAGCCCTGCGACGAACTCGAGATATGGCAAAGCTTTAGCGACTGGAGTACCCGCTATTTTTGAAAGGCTGTGTAGGTTTGGAGCCCTTCGGAGAGGGGAAAAAAAAAAGGTATTTCTCACGTTGTTTTCAGCTACAAGCTGGCTGTGGTACTCCATGTTTTCTTTAAGTGCGATTTCAGCGAGGTCTGTGTTCTGTCTGCTGTGATGTATCTCAGTGCAAACAGCTCACTGTTAGCCATTATGTACCTATTAGCACTGATTACTTTCTGATAGCTCTTCACCAGTTGGTTTCACTCACTTTGACAGGTTTGGTGCTTTGTTTAACCTTTAAACTAGTGGGGCAATAACATTGCTGACAGAATTGGAGAAATAATTAAGGAAAACTTAGCCAAGGCATAAGAAAACAACTGTAACAAGGCAGGTCTTTCTGGTGGGTTTGAGAAGTTGTCAGCTGACATGCAGGAAAAGGATGGAGCATCCATGTGGCGATAGTACAGTACAGCATAATTATGGCTATTTCCAGTTTAATCTGCAGGAATCCAGTTTAAAGAGATTATTACTGCTTTACTAATCTTATTTTTTCTCTCTGTAGGTACGTACTGTCTAGGCCAGGGAATAATTTACTTCTGCATTTGTTACAGAATGTATAACAGCAGTGAGAATACTAATAGTTTAGATAGCATTTCTGTTTAGGTTTGTAAGGGAAAAAGAAAACCTCAGTACTTTTAAATACTATCTGTAAAGCTGTTACAAGTAATGACAACTTAAAATCAAACATTTCATCCGCTAATGTTACAAAGCAACTTGAAGATTACCATATATGAAAGAGACCAGATAATAAAAAAAAAATAATCCTTTCCCACAAAACTCTCCACCCACCCAATTTATGTTTGACAGTGTTTGGGGGAAATGCCTTTAGGTGAAATTCACTTCACTCCCACTGAGGCTTTACAGAGAACTAAAGTATGAAGTCCCAAGCAGAAATGAATTAAAGCTGGATGAATTCAGTTATTAATACATAGATAACACACAAGAAGCATCTTCTAAACTGCTGCAGCTAGTAGGTTGCTGCATTGTGATAAACAGACTCCAAGCTCACATTGCATCACTGCATCAGCTGCAAAGCTGCATCGTGAAGAGCTGCAAGAGTACGAGCTCTTGAGAGAAAAATGAGCTGGAGGGAAGCCGATGTGCTAGTTTGCTAGTAACTGCCTAGACACCTAGCTGCAGTTCATTGCTGCTTGGAGGAGCTACACTCTGCCACTGTCGGGAGAGGTTGTCTTTCCATTTGAGAACAGCGTTGCTGGGACAGAATAACCCCTCTGGTCCTCTGGCTCTTGAGATATGTCATGCCAAACCCTCAAAAAGGCTTCTTTCCTTAGCTGGTCCTTGCCTGTCTCTAAACCTCATGCTCTCTCTGCAGCTCTGCCTGGACCAGCAGGACTCCTGACATGGGCTCAGGCTTGGGTGGCATGGACAGAAATCACATTGACCATCTCAGACTTCTTTTACTCTTCACAAATTTGGTGGTTTCCTCTCTTTATTAAAGTTAGGAGCTTGCTTTTTTTTTGTTTGAAGGAGTATTCAGCATTGCCACGGGAGGGGGGGGGGGAAGAAGGGGAAAAATGTGGCTGTTAACCCACAGAAACAAAGAGGGCATTCATAGCAACTGCTGTACACCTTCAGCTACTTCAAAGACAACCATCTACTTTAAATCTAGTCAATTTCCGCAAATGAGTATTCACGTTGCCACTCTTCTCTTTCACTGAGAGTGATTCAACCTGTTTTGGAAGAAATATAGTGCTCCCTTTTATGATCAGCATATGTTCAGGTTTATGATCAGCATAATTTTCACAAAAGCTTAGAGAAGAGGCAGACTTCTGAAAGGCAGCCTGGTATTCTGCAACTATTACAGCTCATGAAATCCAGGTCTTTGTAGCTGGCACAAGATAGGCAACTGCCAGCAGAAGCCTTTCTGGAATTTTTCTTGTGATCATCTTTTTTTTTCCCCTTCTTGTATTTAAATAGCTCAGTTAAAAATGGAATCGGTCATAACCTTTTTGTCTATCACCCAAAACTGGCATGCAAATCACAGAGCTTGGAAAACATGCTTCATTGCTGCATGCAGATAATTAAAATCTAAATAATATTCCAATACAGTAGCCAAAATAGTCTGCATGATCATTAATAATTGAAGAGTTTGTAAGTCATTAAAATATAATGCATTCATTATTTTCCTCAGGTTGACTAGTGCATTACATGATGTGATGTATTTATGACTCGTATCCCTCCTTGCTTTAGTTGTACTTTCTTTGGCCGTGATAATAACTAAAATAGGCTACTTACCCTTTTTGTGAGATGTAAGATACTGACATCAAGCAAGTAGCACAGTTGTCTCTTAATTAAGTGTGGTAACCAGTCTAATTTAGTGTCCTTTCATCAGGCATTTATCATCACTTTTACTGCTCATAGTATTATTTCTTATGCTAATTGCCAACTGTAATGCTCCTAAACTACATAACTGCATAAATATTTCCTAGCAAAAGAGTTCAGCATTTCTCACAGCTCATTTTAAAAGTACTCCGCTGAGTGCATGGGTAGCAAATATCTAAAGTAATGTGAATTTTTCTCTGGCCAGGCAAACACAGTGCATTTTGAGGGTTCTGCACTTTAACAGTATCAGCAGTCAGAAAAGTCAAGAGAAGGCAGATATGAATGATAAGATACGCTCTAGCCCCAATAAAGAGGGAAATCTTGAACTCTCCCCTCATTCTTTTACCATGTATGATTTTTTTAAAAATTATCAGGAAACTGGAAAAGCTTTTGGCATCACATTTTTCACCCCTGTGCATTAATGTCCCCTGACAAATACAACATCATGTAAAGGAAATGAGAATGATGTTTCCCCTACTACAGTATGCGAATTTGAAATCATCTTTATCTCATTGTAAAGTGTACAACATGCTTGACACCTCAAGAGGGTGCGCTTATAATGAGGGTAGGGATAAAGATATCAAGAATTGTGTTAATTAGAGGATTATAGTGCAGTTTTTGTAACAAAAAGCAGAAATATGCAGAAACCATATATAAGACTGTTCTCAAGACAACTGTATTATTAAAGATGCAGGTGCCATTGCTTGTGGTGAAAAATAAAAGTATTTATTTTGATAGAGCAGATCAGCAGTACTGCAGGAATAAGTGGAATTGGGTCATTATATGTAAACTGAAATCCCCTTCTTTAACTGCAAGGCTAGAACACTTATACATGAATTCATAAACTCCAGACCAAATGGATGGGTTAGAGATCAGCAGCCACATGAATTTCTCAGTAAATGTCTCTCACCCCATTGCCACTTTTTTCAGTACTCCATATGCTAGATTGCAAACCACAGATTTAGCCCTTTTGCCCAAAGGCATCCGAACCTGTGAAAAGCCTAGCTGAAGCAGTGTCTATTGTTCATTGACAACTTGTCAATTTACTTCCAGGCAAAATAACTCATAAACATGATAAGTAAGGCAGATAAAACAAGAATTCTTTCACACTTTGCAACTTTACTGCAAAAATGCCTTATTTTTCATAAATGTGTGAAATCTCCCCTCAGAATTGTGACTGTGCATTGAACTTTAAAACTGTGTGGAAACCACGCATGCATCTCACGATTTCTGTCTATAATAAGATGAATGTTAAATATTAAAGATGCATTAAAAGTGATAAAATGAAAGATATTCAAAGGTTCAACAACATTCTCATATTGCTAGCTGTTTTTCCTGAGTTAATAAAAGTTCATTTTAGGGAAAAAACTCCAAAAGACAAATGTTTGAATATGAGTCTCTAAACTGACATTCGTATATTTCTTTAATGGTTATTATATAAATCTTTCCACTTCTGGAACCATGTAAGACTCCTTTACTTCATAGACAGTGGCAAAGAGCATTAAATAGAAATCAATGACTTACCAATTTAAAATATGCTCATACAAATAGCTTCCTAGTGTTCAATAACGATGATGATATTTTTCACAAAAGATACTTAAATGATTAATTTTTTATGCATCACCATACAGACAATTTCGCAACCATGCGCTCAGCGTTTAACTGACTGCACATTCGCACACACAAATTAGTTACTCGCAAGGAAAACTTCAGAACAAGTTGCCAAAAAGCAGCTACAGAAATGATGTTATTGCACATGCCATTAGGCTGAGACCATGTTTATAATGCTAAAAATATTACTTTTTTTTTTTTTTTTTTTTCCCCACGACAACTGGCAGTCTCCTCTTCTCCCTTTGTTCCTTACTGTTTCTCAACATGTGCTGAGCTTGTAATCCCCTGGGAGCAGACACGGTCTTTCCCGCGTACCGGTGTACATCCTCCTGCACATCGTACTTCTGACTGCCGATGCGGCGTTGCCACAACACGTGTAGTAAGCGCTGTGAAATAGTATGAGGAAAAATTGAAAAGTAATGCGATAATTCTGTATCAGATTGCTGTTGGGCCATTGGCGCATCCAGCCAGGCTCGTGGGGGCATGTCACCTCGCTGGGGGTGGTCCAGAGCCCCGAAATCCTCCCACGAGCCCTGCTGGGTCTTGCTCTGTCAGAAAGGTTGTTCTCCTTCAGTGGGTGATGGCATGGCCCATTTAGGTACTCCAAAGCTGATGGTGGCCTGCGTTAATTAGCCAAGCTGTGAAATGGAGCTATGGCAGAGCGGTTACTTTCCAGATTTGATTGCTTTTATACAGACGCAGCGGTCTTTGGACGCGGGGAACAGTTTTCCGCTGAATTCCTCCTTTCTGAGTTGCCAAAGCCCATAAACGAAAATGTGGTGGTTTTTTTCTTGTTTTCCAGTTATACTTTTTCACCTGAAACCGTGAAGTATCTCGAGCATTAAACTTTTATTTCGAGTAAGGAATTAGAGTTGCCAAACATTAAAAATGCAAACAAATATTTGTGAAACATTTTCTCTTAATCTAGTCATAAAAAAGATTCCAACTTTAAAAACAGTATTTGCATTATGCATATCTTATTAATATTAGATGATTCTTTGCCACTTATAATTAGAAGAAAAAAGGGAAACAGAATTACAAATACATCATCATCTATTGATTCATTACTGAAATTCACTTTCTGTTTACACATCCTTTCAGGTTTTTATTACACATTCATTTTAACCAATTACAACTATAATTATAATTTACACAGCATAGTTAATCCTTTGTTTTCAGTTTTATCTTTGGGTAGTATAAATCATTTGTCATTGTTTTTCAAAGAAAGAACTTCATTTCACTACTGTAGGAATAATGGAAGAGAGATTTTTGGGAGCTATGCTCCTAATAACTCTGATATATAGTATGTATAAAACTGCAGAGTGATTTAAAGTTTAATGCTCTCTAATCTACAAACACCCACACATATTACATTTCTGCATATATGCATTCACAAACACACCTGAATTATATAGTCATAATACTCATCACTTCCATATAATAATACACAGAAGGTCCTCTTCTTTTATTTTATTTTATTTTTTTTTGTATTAAGACGTCAGTATTACTGCACATCACATACGAGATACAGATCCATAGCACTGGGAAAAATTAAAAGCCTTCTAAGGGTATGTATCCCTGTTTGTCCACTACAGGCACAGATCTTACCACTGACAAAAGTACCAAAGTCCGCAGAGTATGCTGGACTGCCTTACTTAATATCTCTTCTTCCCACACCATTTTATCAGACTATTTCTCCCCAGTTCTGGTAATAATTAAAGGATGTGAACAGAGTGGTTAGGGCTGGAGGATACTGTAGCAAAATGTGTGTGCAAAGACGGTAAAAAAACTAGGAAAGCAAGCCAGTTTTAATTAGTTTGGGACAGAGTTAAGGCAACATTGAACTTTATACTGGTGATACTTGCTGATCATCAGTCTCCCCCCTAATACTGACTTATATACAGTAAGTAAAATACTGTTATTTCATAGATTTCACCAGCAGCCCTTGAGATAGCATTCTGCATGATGCCGAGCGTACTTTCCTCTAAGATTACCATGCTGCTCTCATTGACAACAATGTCACCAACAGAAACATCTTTATTAAACTATCTATTTACATGTGAGCATGTGTGAAGATCCTTTTGTTAATAAAAATGTTATGCAAAATTTTTCTTACTATCACTCTATTTTCACCTTTGATTAAAACACTGAACATTGTCGTGGGCAAGTTGTGAATGAAAGAGTACAATATATCTGTGAAAAATGGGAAGCAAAGAGATGCATTTTCTTTTCACAAGCCAGGAAAATCTCAGTAACTAACTGCTAAAATAATCATTGGTTCCTTTGGAAAAAACCCCACAAGTGAATTTGAAAAACATTTTGGTCATTTACAAGCCATTAAAAGGATTTTGATGTTGAGATATTTTTTTGAATATTTTAATACAATCTTAGATGACAACATGTTCGTTAAGTAACTGGAAACTGCAAAATAAATGGCGAAGTTAACACTGATCTTTTGTATAAGTTAAAGAGTAATAAGACTTTTAATTAAAAGTGGTTGATTTGACATTTATACTCCACCAGTTCAGAAAACAAATGCATGAACTGTGAATTAAAAGATGTAATATTGATGACGTTATTTCTGTTCCTTTTTAGTTCTGCTTCTCACTGCCGTTCCATAATGTTACGCTATTTAAAAAACGGTTTCACTTTCACCCGAAATATACTTCTTAATGTGATGGAACATGCATTTCATTTCATTTATAATTTTTGATCAGTTCAGCTATAGGAAATTAGGCAGTGTACCAATATATTCCAGTGATAGCGGCAGTTGTTGGATAAATTCTATTAAAAGGGAAAGAGAAGGATGGAACCAAGGTCCTTTTATTTTCTTTCTGGTCTGAATGCACTGGGAATGTGGAGCTGTAAGACCCTGCAATGCATCCATCTCCAGTGTGGAGAAGGAGCACCAATGATTCTTTACAGCAAAGATGTTTTAAAAGTTGGCCAAAATTCAAAAGAGGCTGCTGCCTTGTAAATAAGAAGGAGGAGTGGCAGCTCTGCAAGGCTTCAGTGCTGGTGTGAGTGCTGGAAATCTTTTGAAGTTGGTGTAGCTGTGGCTGTCAGTGCCATCGGTGGGTTCCTTCTGGACTCTAGACACTGTTCCCACCACCTCTGACAAAGGAGTAAAGTCAGATGAAAACATTTGAATTAATTACCTTCAATTAATGGTTTAGTACATTGACTTCGGGGATTTTTTTTTCTTTGGTAAATCAAATTATTAAACTGCCTTATTATGACTCCCGGTGTTAATTATGTGACACTTGACAGTTTAAGCTGTATGAGTTTGATGTTCTGTAACAGACACGAATTCAACGGGAACTCTGTTTCAGAGGACACTTGTTTTTATATAGTTCCAGGTAGTTTTAAGAAGTAGCCACCAACTTTCATGTTGTTCAGGATCTGGATAACATTGACTGGAACTTGAATCTCAGAACAAAGAATTTTGAATACACTCGTTCTTTTGTACTTAAGTGTCATGATGTTTCTTTTTGTTCCATTTCCTTTGTGTCCAGGTACATCACAAACTTCAGTTAACTATTTTCACAACTGTTTGACTGATAAATAATGGAGGAACACAGAGATTGCAGTTAAACTTTTTCAATAAATTATTTTTAAAAACTCATGTCTAGATCATTCACACCTTAACTTCTGGAAACAGAAAGTCTAAAATCAATAGTTAAAATGAGAATTATTTACAGGATCATTACTGAAAAATTTCCATAAATTCTTACTCAGACTTGTTCTAGACAACACTGAACTTTACTGAACTGTACTGGGCAACTTTACAGAGATATCCTCCACACTTAACTCAGCGTTGACAAGGACAGAAGGCAAGATACATCCCTGTGATAAAGGTACTAGAGTAAATAATGAAAAGGATGGGAAGACATGGAGCAAAGAAGAAGTTTTGCCCTCTGTGTTTGACTTCACAAACATAGATCAGATTTTGGGTCAGTTTCTACCCCCATCTACAAATTGCCCAATAATTCTCAAGAAGGTAGCTTAACTGGAGAGAAGTTAAAGATCTTCTGCTAACTAAACAAATGTGTGGATTGGTTGCTGGTTAAAGTTTAGTTCACAGCTGACATTCAGCTCTATTAACATGGTCAACACTGCCCGCTCACAAGATACCTGGTTTTTTTGAGTCATACAAGTCCTTCCACATATATTCAGAACATAGGTAAGCATTGCCTTTGGGCCATTAATTTCTTTCTTATAATGTGCTGTACTGGTGCATGGCCACCACTCCACTAAGGGGAGAAAATTACAACCCAAGCCTATTTGTGTTTAATTTGTCTATGGCATACAGCTTAGCTGTACTCCCAAAACAGTACTGCCATAGACAAACCACAGGAACAAAACAGCTGGTTTTTTTCTCCATCTTTCCCAAGTACTTTTCTATGCAAATTATTCCAATTGAACTAGTGCATTATGACACACTTACTCTGCAGAGTTACACATTAGTGCTTAATATATAATGTAATGTAAGACCGTTTACTCAGCTTCTGAGTTAAAATAGTTTAAATAGACTTGTAGCAATACCTTTACTTATTATTTTGCAATTTTGCTCTGCCCTTCTACTCTATTAACCTTCATTTGGGTCAAGTCCATTTACAGAGGCTCTGGTGCTACATCCTCTGTGTTCAAAAAAGGGCAGCCTTCATGGGCTCAAAGAAGTCAACCCCTTGAACGCATAGCTGGAGCAGAGTTTATTTGCAGAGGTATGAGCTACTGTGAAATGGTGGTTAATGAGAAATGGGAGCTGGCTCTTACAGTTGCAATAAATCCTTAATGTAAAGGGCAGGTTCACAGACACGATGCTATAAACACGGTGCAGGTAGGAAAGGGACCTGCGATCCTCCCTCTCAGCCAGGCTGTTCAGCAACTGGTGTTATCCACAGCTGGCTCAGGTCAGACTATTTCTCGTCTGGCAGAGAGCCAGTGACAAAAAAAGGGGACTGCTTTGCAGGCTGTCCCAGGTACCAGAAGCCCCTCTTGTCTTATCTCCAGCTGGTATAAATCCTCTGGACCCTTTGAAGCCAGTGCAGTTATGAGACTTACTGCAGCTGAGACTAGAACTCTCTGTTTCTGATGCTTTGGAGGTCATGCAGTGAAGGAAGCAGAGGTAGCAGAGAAATGACTACCATTCCAGGTATTTGGTATTTGTTTTGTGCTTCTTTCCAATACATCCCTGCAAGAACTAATGTAAATAACAAAACAATTCTGATATAATTTCATGACTTCTGCATAATATAGGTGGATCTCTCCTCACACCCCCACAAAATACCCCATTTCACAGATGTGGTAGAACTAGGAAACTGAGTAAAATCTTCAGCAACTGAAGAACTGGGAATTTAGTTTTAGCTTCTCTCCAGTGTGGGAAAAAAGTAAAAATATTGCCTTCTTCAGTGAACATGCAGTTTATCATTGCTCCAGATAAAACTTGCAGGAGTTAGCATAACACTGCCTCCACCTAACACCTCAAGGTTGTATTGCGGCTTGGTATTTGAATCAGGGACCATGTCTAAGTCTCAACATCTTCTGTGTCTTTATTGTCTACTAAGATATGTTTTTATGTTAAATTTAAAAACAAAAATTGCATCCTCATGGCTCCTTTTTTTGTATACAGCGCATGGCAGGTTAAAGGGTCTTAGCTGTGTTGATTAACTATCCAAATGTTTAATCAATATGGCAACAGCTAGATGCATTCTGGCTGTGAAAGACCTTGGAGAAGTCCCACTTGCCTTATTCCCCACCCCCAAGTGGGACATCAATGAACTATTACATGGTCCTTGCATATCAATGCAGAGGGGCTTAGACAAATACAACACTAATGGATAATTGTGGGTCACCTTGTCAAAATACGTTAAATGTCCCTTAAGTTTTTTTTTTTTTCTGATTAAAAAAAAAAAGACAGTAAACTGACCTTGCTGATATCATACAGCCTTTCAGGAAGCAAATAGTACTCAGTCTGCAACCCATTCATTGATTCATGGGTCAAAAATCCATTCCAACTAAATTATAAAAGACACATCCTTGTGTGTTGATACAACCCACGGTAACTGCCTGACAAAGTGTTAAACAATTGTACTCTTTAGCGTGGGCAGAACACGTTCGCTGACACTTATTCAGAAAATACACGTAGGGGCCTCTGAGTGATTCATAAGCAAGGGCTGTGGATCCCTGGGTGCACTGGATGTTAATGCATCGCAAAGTCAGGGAAAGTTCATCTTGTGACCACGGCTCCTGGACTCGCTCCAAGAATATGCCATTTGCAGAGATGGCATTAACTGCAAGAGGGCTGTTGTGGGATTTGGATTCCTGCCCCTGTATTTATCTACTCACAATGTCATTAACACCCACATTGATCCCGAACTGCTGCTGGTGCCGAGGTTGTGCGCGGGATTGCTTGTTTGCTGGTGTCACAAATCACAAACCAGAGAAAATCGTTCTGATAAAGATAACAGCTCTGCGGCTTCGCATTGTTATAAATGAGCCATAGGAGCCCTCCATACCTGCTAGTAATGCGCTATAATGGTTTTGCTTAGCTATTATTTAGAAGCATTACCTTTGCTTTGGCTGGCAAAATTAGTACTAGGAGGACTGTAACATGATTTGCACTGGGAATGTCACAATGCATCTGTCATTATCTTTCTGGTCTTGGTATACCGCCTAAGAAAATGCTGTAGGTTAAAACTGGCAACAAGGACAAAACATAATTAATTAGCTAAGTATTGCCTTCATCATGAGGCTTGTTTTGAAAGGGTAAGAGAACTACACAGAGTAGCATGGTATTTGCTTTAATTTCTTATGCATTACGCAAAGGTTACTTGAATCTCCAATATAGTGGCACTAATTGCATGTACATATATACCTACGTAAATAAACACAGAGGTAAAAATCTGTATATATACATGTATGTGCATGTATAAAATATGCATGCTGCATATGTGTTCTTATATTCATGCACACAAGCATGGATACAATATTCACAACCTCATAATTACAGTCATAATCACGTCAAACACACCAAGAAATCTCACAAGAATTACTTGTTTTGTGGTTGCAACACCCGAAGTTGGAGCACCTAAAGGAACACCTGGCAAAATAGTTGCTGCAGCTGCTATAGTAAATTTCTGGTCTAGATTAGTGTGGCACGCAGAAGACCAAAATAAAATGGCCTGAAGAGAACCACATAGCAGGTCAGTAGCAGAGAAACAAAATCCCATTGAGCATCATCCCAATCCAATGTGCAGCAGTGTTTATGAGTGGAAGGGGGTGTTCACCATCATTCTCCTGCATCAGCCTCAAATACCGGGAAACACTTATCTACGAAAGCTTTGTGAGTAATAATTAAACAGTTAACTGAGGCTTCAAAGAACCTGAGCCACAGGTAATAGTACGCACTCAAAAGCCTAACTATTCACACATGGAACATTATCCCTTTAAAACACTTTATTTGTAAGGAATGAAGGGAGACCATGAGAATATTGTTTACACCTTTGACAAAAATTCTTAAAAGCACTTAAAATCCTGCCTCCATGCTAACTTTGGCCATAGCTCCCCTTTACTGACAGGTCCTCAGATCCAAGCACTGCCAGTCATCACCAGCAAGGTAGATCCCAGGCAGGCGGCAAGAGGAGGGTGTAGTACTCCCTTTGGATGGGTCTGACGTACAGTGGTTCCAAAACACCTAACTTCTAAGAGCCAAAGAAAATATTCCCACAGACTCGTTCAGTTTCCCTGAGAGTCTGATATTTTTTTCCTAGCTCCTTTAGTCTTCTTGAAATATTCCTGCTAGTCGAAAGGCTAGTTTTGACCCCAATAGTGACTTCAGTTTACTTTTGACAAGTGAGACTATGTTTTGATGCCATTTTGTGTTTCAGACTTATTGGTGAGGCTTACTGCCTGTGAACACTTCTGACTTCTCAAAATAAAAACAAGGGGGTTTTTACACCATATCTCAGAGCAGCATTTTGTCTCAAATTGCCAGCTACAAGCACTGATCTCTCTGGAGTATTCATGAGCTCAGCAAATGCATTTAGCTTCCTCTAAGGATCTGCTCATGGAAAGATTTTAAGAGCTCAGGCCGTTCAAAGTGATCAGGCACTGAGCCTACTGAAGGTTTGCAAGGTACAAATAGGCTACTGACAGAAGACAAAAAATCTGTAAACAGAAATGCAAGCTTTAATGTTGTCCTCTCAGTGATGTCTAGAAGTTGCTGTTTTAAGTATACCGAAATCTACACTCATCTTCTGCTTACATAAATGAAGTGTGCTTGACACTTTGAGGTTAAATGCTTCCTTACAGATGAAATGGAAGATTCTCCTGTGCTTCAGTTATCGCAGGGTCTATGCCAGCAGTAGCAATGTTCACAGTGGTAGGTGCTCCCATGTTGGAGACCAAACTAAACAAAGTTTTGCTTGGAAACAAGCCAGTTCATGGATATTTGACTGGTGAAAACAAGAAAAGAGGACTCGAGTCTCTTCTGTCTAGGTTGTAAGTGCTTCCAAGGAACAGAAAAAGTCTCCTTTCAAACGTCATGGTTAGATTGAGTCTGTCACCCAGCCCTGGATCTCACTGCTTTGCCATTGCCATACTTGTCTTCCATTTGCAGTTTTGCTGACTTGCTTGCGGACTCTCATGCTGGTCCATTCTCTCCTGTCTAGCACATAGCAGGAAAGTGTAAAATCCATCACTGATTTGTAAAATGCTCATACAGAGGGGTTTTTGGTTTTGTTGCTTTTATTTGTTTCCCAGTGACCAAGGTCCCCCAGGGTACAGAACCTTAGGAAAGTAACACACAAAGAGGTGCAAAAATACTATTTAAAATATTGTGTGAACTGCAACCATATCCTACATTACACTGTTACTCATAGGACTATTATACACAAAAAAAGTGTTTGTAATTGCTGCGAGGGAGATCTGTTCACTTTTTTACTGAAAGAAGACAAGGTGATTGTCTGTCTCACTCAATAGGCATCAGTAAAGAAATGTTGCATCCTTATGCCTTTACCAAATGCGAGAAAACCGCATCAACTGAGTAGGTTTCAAATAAATGTCTTTGAAGGGTTATACACAAACATTCAGGCCCTAGTTAGTCTCGTATTCTGGCTGTTTCTTGCCTACAGCACTGAATGCACAGCTAGAGGGCTCGCAAACAATTTAAAGACATACTAACCTATTCATACACAGAAGGACATGAAAAAGCCCTTTTGTATTCAGGATGACTGGTTCCCCACCATTGAAAAAGGGCTTTATTCAGTGTGTGACAAATGCTAGACTCCGGATAGCTGATTATGTGGAAGTTTCCCTACACTCAAGTAGACGTGGTACTGGAAAAGCTGTGAAATTCAGCTGTTTGCTGTGTCATACTTCCGTGTCATCATACTGCAAACATCTTGTGTGATCTCCCCTGTAAGGCACCATTGCTCTGATGAGCAGACATTCCCATCTGTGGGTTCTGTCTTTCTCAGAGGCTTTGAACAAGTCTGGGATGGCAAAAAAGATCATGAGGTGAGCTCTCACCTCTGGTCTTGAAGGTCTACACAGCAGTTGAATTGAGTGCAATTGAACGTACAAATGAAAGAGGGATCACCTGTGTTAATTGGGACACCATGCTATATTAAAAATGCTAGCCACCTTCCTTCCACAGGCACCAGCCTTCCATCCCAAAGGGAATGATGAATCAAACTTTTCAAGTGTTGCACAAGTACACAATGCCTGTGCTTATCTTGCTATGGGGTTTTCCTCAAAAAGAGGAATATATGGCCTATAGTAGACCACGAAAATAATCTTTAAAAATTGAAGTACATCAAGAGTTCTGAAAGATTTTTTTCTCCTATTTGTCTGTTTCAAATCTGCAGTTATAACCTTTGTTTTGTGTCCTTGGTGAAGCAGTCCATCACAAGAGTGTCTCAAGTCCTTCTAAGACAGAACTGACTCTGGAAGATTTCAGTGTTTGCATTGAACTTCACATGGATTTCGATGTGATAAATAGTTTTGGTGGTTTATCTTCACACACTGCTCTCACTGTGAGGGGAATGTCGATCATACTTGGCAGTCACTCTTCTTCAAAGTCTGGTCCTCCTTGGTTTCAGCCTGACTCCAATTTGCCTTTTAGCCGTGAGCTGCCATTTCAGTGTTGTGCCTGCTGCAGCAAGAAGCTCTGTTCCCTGCTGATAGGATTCACCTGGTTTTCCTTTTGATATTTCAGAAATAATGTCCATGAGAACTGGCTTTTTATTCTAACATTTACTCCTCCCTTGTACACCTCCAACATGAATGCATAGCAAATGTATGAGTTCTTGCAAGATTTTCTTCACTATTTGAAACTTGCCTGGTCTTATGTTGATATCAAAGTGACTTTGGATGACTTCATAGGCCCTGTATAGTCTGTTCAAATTTCTTAATTCTCAACAATGTGCGGAGAAATGATAACATCTTTGCATGGTGTATTTCAGTTATTCTCCAGGCTTGATTAAGTTGTAACCACGACAGCTCCTTGTCTTCTGATATTTTGGCACTTCTGCCTGGCTGTTCTAGCACAGACCATAATGTTAAAATGTAGAGAAAGATTAGAAAAAAATGCATGCAACTTTTTTGAATGTCAAAAAATTCACACTATAGCTTTTTATCAGAAACTGTTTATGATACCCTTACGTGTGAATTCTTAGTAAAAAAATGCAGAACCCTTTAATTAAATTAAGCAACTGACATTGCATGGAATCAAAAAATATCTACAGGTCATTTTGTGATAGGGAAATAGCTAGCATTCTTACCAACAAGAAAGGATATAAATAGAAATACTCACAGATCTAAATTTTTTTCCCCTCAGAATCAGGACTAACCAGTAATGGAGGACATGCATCAGCAGCGTTACAGGGAAAAAGACAAATTATGGGAACTAATCGTATCTCCAACGTACGGCATATGACTATTGAATCACGAATTGACCATAATAGATCTCAGAAGAGCATCACATATCACAGGAAAATAAATGTAACTTCTGCAAACAAAACAGATTAAGGGCAGAGTATACTTCACCAGAGTGCACAGGGACATGGACACAAAGCTTGCTTAAGTACTTGTTTTCTAAGGAAGCCGTGCAGAAAAATTCTGATTTTGTTCAACAGAATGAAAAGGAATATCAGCAGAAGTGATGACAGCACTAAGGAAACAAAACATACATCAGGTGAGATACATGCAAAAAGGTTAAGAGTCCACAGCCATAGCAAGGTTACTAAAAATGTTAATATTTAGCAACAGTTGCCCCATAGGGTGTGTGATGATAACGTTTCTTTCCTATTCTAAAAAGCTATAATGTTTACAAAAGTACCATTAATTTTAATATGGGCTATTCACATGCATCAACAAAAGCTCTTAATTTTTAAGCAGGAACTGAAAACATGCTTGTTTGGCAATGTTTTCAATTATTAATGTATTTATCTAGGTACTGTGATAGTTTTGGTGTTAATATTTTATCGATGATGTTATAATTGTATATTGGCCCAAGCTATGCAAACTATTATGAGGTACATTTTTACTTGATATGTAGGCTAGCGTCTGCTACACTCAGCTGAAATAGTACCTTGCCACAGAAATAGCTCCACATACTTCAGTGGAACAAGTCTCGTGGTTTAGATAGTAGAATCAAATTCTAAATAGCTCTACATTGAGAAAGCTCTCCAGCCAGGGGGTTTTAATTCTCACTTTCATTTCTGTTTTCACATTCAGTGTACAATAAGCATTTTGTTTGACAGGTATCTTTTAATTTATTTTATGTGATCTTTTCTGCAAAATATCCCATTCATTAGATACTCCACAAAATGAATATTTTATTTTAAAGCTTTTAAAATAAAAAAAAAAAAGAGAAAGAAATAGAAATAAGCAAACAGCCTAAAAGAAATCAAGTCTTGATTTTCTGTGGCACAATCCCATAGCCCAATTGTATGTGATCACTGTTTTCTGAGACACTGTTCTCAGCTGTGAGTGATAATGTCTGGTAACTCACTGAGGTGAAACATTGCCTTATTCAGAAAAATAATTTAGGCCACTGCTGTAGAAAATGAATGCTACATTCTTTACACAGAAAAAGAGCATGGGATATGATTTCCTATATAAGGAATGCTCTTCTGCAATACATCATATCTCCTTTCTCCTGTGTGTGCAAATGCACTCTCCTTTGTTACATTATAAGAGGGTGCATAACTCCAAAAGAAATGGAGTTAGATGAAAAAGAGCCATTCCAAACTCTACTGATTAAAATAAATGTGCTCATAAAAGAGACAGGAGAGTAAATTACTGCATCCCCAGAACAGCAGTAACTTATACACCAACAAGTTATTTTCAAGTTTGCCAGAGGAAATAATCTGCTATCAACAAGGGGTAATTGCCTGAGCAAACTAGTCTTTACATCTCACACATGCTGTCACCTTGTGTAAGAAAGAAATACACCACATATCAATTCAGGAAAAAAAAAATTGAAACATTCCTTTAAAGGCTGCTTCTCTCAGCCATTTGAAAGAGAGAACATATACACAGCTTGGAACATATCTAATCTCTGCTCTTTTCTTATCGGTGAAGAGTATCCTAACACACCACAAAATTCATAACCTAAGCAGCCTCGGGCAATATTAGAAAGGATCCATTTTAGATTGGAACAGAAATTTTAATCTGAGATTTACCTGTGGCTGTCACAGGTGAAAGCAGGTTAGCGACAAAATGCTTCAGGAATAAATGAAGGAACTATTAAGTAAAAGAGTAAAAATTTTCTGATTTTTATACCAATATGGGCTGCTTACAGAGCTAGATGAATACTTATTTCAGTGAATATGCACAGACACACACCCTCTTTTGTGCTCCCATTACACAAATACTCGTTTGACTAAAATGCTCTTGACCCAGGGGCTCACAGAAAAGGAGTTTTCAGCACTTGCACGGGTCATTTTTTGGTCAAAGCAAGGTGCAAGGTTTGGCTGTACATAAGTATTTAACATGCATTTTGCTGTGTAAGACAGGCTGCAACCTGTATTCCACAAATATAAGTACAAAAGACAGAAAAAATACGTTTCTCATTCATGAGAAGATCAATCCTTTCTTTAAAACCTTGTACTAAAAAGGCAGCAACTGCTAATTAAAAAAAAAAAGCAACCAGAAGTGGTGGCAATCTCTTATTAATATTCTGTGAAGTAACAGAGAAGCTGGCTGTCATAGGTAAATAGTTCTTTTTTGAGAAGTAGAAAAGAATCTGCTTCTTACTAGGCAGCATTGTCCAGTCTTTCTATTAGCATTATTTTACCTTAAGTTAAATTTTGAACAGTTTATTAACTAGAAAAACACATTTTCCTCTCTTCAGAGGAAACTATAATTGTCTTAATTTCCTCCACTCTATCTCTTTGACTTTTATTTAACCAAATTAGCTCCCTTATGCTACCTGTAGCACTGTCAGTATGAGGCCATGTAGCTAAAAATAAGTAGGAATAAACTGCCCTCCCCGCCCCCAACTTGAGTCATCCTGATTAACATTCTGGAATGATCATATTTTGGAACCTGCTAGGATTGCTTGATCAAGACAGTAAGCAATGCAAAAATAGAGTCAGAACTTGAATTTTCCTAAATTAAAGATTACAGGGCATATGGGAGGATTTCTGTCTTCCATCCAACCCTTACGATGCTCTTCCAACAAAGAAAAATGGAAAGGTCTTAAAAGATTTTTGGCAGCATTCTGGCAAAAGATATAAACTACTGTCAAGCATAGTATGGAAGAAAACCCGTCTCAGTTGACAGAAACAATATGTTTCAATTTTTCTGTTGGTCATGATTTTGTATTCCAACAGCACTTTGAATTCCAAATTAATCGCTGTGGTTATTAAAGAAAAAAAGGAACCTCCCTTTACCACAGCAAAAGTCATGAATGAGATCTGTCAGTGTAGTCGACA
Source organism: Haliaeetus albicilla (assembly GCF_947461875.1). Lineage (NCBI taxonomy): Eukaryota > Metazoa > Chordata > Aves > Accipitriformes > Accipitridae > Haliaeetus > Haliaeetus albicilla. The sequence goes on along the minus strand of NC_091516.1, from coordinate 69,533,686 downwards.
ATCGATTCGTCTCCCTGCCTGTCTGCCTGCACATATTGACCCGTGATTGGCAAGTTCTGAAGTTTGGTCTGAAGTTTGAAGAGCTCATACTGTACCCTAGCATGGTTCTATTTCTAAAGCATCGATTTCAGCTGGGCAGGATCTGACCATACAGTTACAATTCCTCCTTAACTACAAAGTAAAGAAAAAATTGCAAGATTTAAAGAAAAAACAAAACCAGTCCAAAACAGAGTACATAGGTTGACATTTTGCACTCAAAAAATTAGGCTTACTGTGTCTTCAATGCCAATTCATTTGAGTTTTGTGTATTTTATCAACGATAATTCCTAACGCAGGAAGCACACCACCTATAATGGATTGCTGCACGCAAGAAAGAAATACATCACCGACACCTGTCCCTAGTACAGTAATAAAATGTTACAGATTTCAGAGATAAAAACATCATAATAAAATATGCTCTGTATGCAAATAATACTACTACTTTTTGAATTGAAACAAAGACGGAAACTGTTTTCTGAAGTGGAAAACTGGAGGATTAAAATTGAATCATTGCTTCTATCCCACGAATGAAAGAAAATAAAGGATTACAAATATCACTCAACTTTTATTAGTGCATGGCAGTCATCAGAAATGGGACTATTCCCCCTGGGAACAAAGCCAGTGATATTTCTTAGGAGTGAACGGTCTCATTTTGTTGTACAACAATATTGAGACCGAAACTAGAACTGAGCTACTGGAACACTCTTAGGTTGGTTTGAAGAAAGAAATCACACTGTATAGACTTCCTTGGTGAAGAAAAATGCAGCGGTGAGGTCTTCCTATCTCCTCCTGCCTTTGGTGAGTTCATCCCTGACCATTACAGCTTACTTCGTGTTACTTTTCATCAGCCACACCTCATGTCTCCCAAGAAGAGTATTTTTCTATGCCCAACTATTTGCCATAGATTGTTAAATAACACAAAAGACATATGCTCTTGTAACATCAGGTTGTTTGAAAAGCAGTCTTATTTATTGCAGAAGGAACCGTAAGTTACAGTTGCCACATCTAGCAATAGCTCGTGCTCAGAAACCTATGCCCGATAATGGATCAGTTTCCAGTCTTGTCAGCAGCTTTCAGAATGTAAAGGGAGTTTTCCTAACTCGGCACTCCAGCAGTGGGTGTTGGAAACTCAGAAAAATGTGAGAGCACAGACATATTTGCTCTGCCACATCCTCAGAGATGGAGAAAGACTTGTAAAAACTGAAGGGATACAACAAACTACAGTACCTTACACTTTAAGGAGTTTTTCCCACATTTGTTTACACTTTCCATAATAGTTTCTAGAAAAGTGCATGAGCTGTACCTAAATAATATTGTAACAATTACGACTGCTTATGAAATAGCTGGTATTTCAAAACATCAGAGTATGTGTTAAATATACCATGGAATTTAGGATAGGAACCTTTTGCGCAAGTGGGGAAGCCAGAACAAGGGATACAGATCAACCCAAACAGAAGCCAGTGGGATCCACAAACCTTTTTGTGTTTGCTGCTTGTCTCCTAACCGTGGTTCAAAATACGTCAGCAAGTGTTTATAAATATATGTATATGCCTACAGATATTTTTATTGGGACTCTATCTTGTATTTCTCAGCGTCAGTGTCTCCTCTCGATTCACAGTTGAACCTCTCCAATCAGGCTCTCAGCTTTTTCATGTCTGGATTACTCTTTCATGTGCTTGCAGCATCATTGAACTTCCCTTGACAATAATGTGGATCCCTGAGGACAGGAGCTCAGGACATGCTGTTGAGGGCAGGGTCCAGGCTGGCATCATGCATGAAGAAGTCTGCACCATTGGGACAGGCATGAGCTGTGGCAAATAGGACATATTGTAATTCTTCCTCCTTCTCGTAGGGCACCTGCAAATTGGAAACTGTCTTCCTCTGTCTTCACCGTCTACAAGACTTGAGTTATTTGTTCATCCCCTGCTTACCAGTGCTAAGACCTGCTGCCATGTTGGCGTTCTCACGCTGCTCCATAAAGGACTTAAAGAGGCACAATTATGTGATTCTGCCCCTCTCATGTCTTTTATCAGTAGGAAAGCAGGGAACACGACACAAAAGATAAATGAGGATGGTGCTTGATGACGTCAGTTAATCACTCAGCTGTTTTTGGGTACTGACTGACTAGTCACTAAATTGCAGGCTAAAAACTCCTCTCATACAGACACGCACCAATTTGTCTGATGTACTCTGGCTGTTGAATGCCGTAGCATTTGAAAACACTTGAGCACTATATACCTAATTTAACAATTTCAGTCTTTATCAAGATTTTACTTAAAAAATTACAGGAAACATCATGAAGCAACTCAAGAGACACTGAAGTAAACATCTGGTTATAATTCTGAAAATGTGCTCCAGAGGAGTGTTTTAAAATATTAGGCCAGTGCACAATACTCCAATTTTGCATCTGTTTTAAGCAAAATTAGACAGATGTAGATTTAAAAAAATGCATAACTGTACAACTGTTCTAATTATTTATCTAAGTTCTAACCCATCTGAAAAGATTTTATCCCTAAGCTTGCAGGTCAAAACAATGTAAAGTGAGCTAAAGATGACCATAAACCTATGACCCCTGCAAGTCCCTATTTATAAACCATATATCATAAATATGCATTGCAAAAATATTACCAGTGGGAGGGGAAAAAATCAATAAAAAATAAAAAAGAAAAGTGTGCATTATAAAAAAGACTGTCATGAGTTGAAACACCTTCAGTTAAATGTATATATAACATACATCACATATAAAAGCTATTAATCCAATTTAACAACATTCAATGCATTTATGCTAAGAAACTGCTAAAAAGCACTAAATGGAATTTACCGAGATGAATAAAAAGCACAATTACCAAGTAGACTTGGGAGATTCCAGTTAGTAAATGAGGCTGTGAAATTGCTTTGTGTTAAAAGAATATTAATGGCTATGCTAGCACTTGACTAATATTTTATGGTGCAGGCTGTTACTAAATTAGACCCTTTGCATGTCTTCCTGTAAAGTCATTTAGTTATACTTGGAATACTTTTTTTCTTTACAACATTTTTAAGAGTTTGCTGTGTTTTGGAAGTTCCTAATACTGAAGACTTTTCTGTAAGCTGAAGCTACCCTTGCTACCTGTTCCATGCAGAGAGGTTGGTAGTAAAATAGTGCTGGGGGTGAACCCTTATTTCAAAGGTGATGGCAAACACTCTCTTTTGGGAAGTGGTGCAAGCATCAGCTAACTCAAAGAAAATGATGCCAGGGTACAGAACATTCAATACCATAATCGTGTGTTTTGGTGTTTCAGTGATGAGAAGCAGCGGTGTGAACTGTGAATCAAATCGTAGCTTGGGTAACTCTGTAGCATAATTTTCCCACCCTAATTCTGGCCTCCCTCCAAGGCTCAGACTGCAAAGATGCCTTTGGGCAGGTCTTCTGTGACTAGCTCTGCAAAGGCAAGGGACCGGATCCCAGCTCCATGTTAGAGCACCTGGTCTGAATAATACTACTGCTCCTTGCTTCAAGTTTGCAACTTATTCTTCCGGTCTTTTGCAGTTTTCAAATTTTCTTGGAAAAAACAGTATTATGGAAACAGCCTTTATTAGCTGTCTATAATACTGGCTATAAATGACAATGTACTGGTACTTTTATTTGGAAAATATTTATAGATTAGAAGTATCTTATGGCAGAGGCAGGGAAAACCTTAGATTTTTTTTTTATAGAGGAATGCAGTAGGCCTTGCATTAGCACTTTAATTTATTGCAGTCTTTTAAAACACTGGATATATAAGTCTGAGCAGACCTCTTGAAAAAAATAAATAAATTAAGGCATGTAAAAATCCTACTGTGTTCAAAACTGCTCAAGTATTTAAGTGAGTGGATGTGAAATTGTATATGTGGAGGCTCTTCATGTGTGAATTTAAATAATATATAAAGTTCATGTAACACTGAATAGCAATAATAAACATTATACCCCTAGTAACAATGCCCAATAAGCAAAAATAAATACCCTCTGAATGAGGATTAGAGTGTTCTATGAAGTTATACCATATTCAGTAAAATTTGAAGGCTGTATTGCCTTAGCCTTTCCCATCATGCTGGTGAGCAAAACCCACTGTTGTGCGTGGGAAAGTTCTTGGGATGCAGCAGACCCATCACATAACAGTGAGGTCCCAGTACTAAACTTTTATACACCTATGCACAGTCAAATTTGCCATGTTAGAAACTGATTGAGATACAAATTCTCCTCTCAGTTAACCCTGACCTGATGCAATAAAAAGCTGCATAATGTTCCCCGATAAGGATGATGTGCAAACCACAGCGAGGAGAGCAGCAAACTGGACAGAAAACTCGACTGAGAGTAATATTAGCCACACGGCAGACTCTGAACAGAACTTGGAGAAAAAGCAAAATCCACCGTAATGTACTGAGTCGTTATTGCTAACAGAAGCATAGCTCTTCTGTAACAGCAGTAACATTGGTCTCAACTGGGGAAACACGGCAGGAGGTTCACGGAGTGCTCTTCCAGCATGCTGGGGAAATGATCCCTCGTGAACGCCCAAATGCGGCTTGAAACATCAGAAGTGCTGGTACTCAGATCATCTGAAGCACCAGTTACAAATATATTACAAGGATGTATACGCTCAAAGCTGCTGTTATATGAAGCATGTCATCTGTATAGCCCAGAGGAGAAGAATTAAATTGTGCAATCCTAGTTAGAAGCTGAATGGATGCGCTAATACTTAGAGCTGAAAGGGGTAAAACGCAATAGCAAGCAGTCGGAAAGGAAACAAGCTTTGGTTTTTCCTGGGCTGTTTCTACACCCCAGAACAAACCCAGCTTGCCACCAAGGGCTTAGTTAGCTACAGCATGGGAGCACCGAACTCCAAAAGTAGAGGGTGGCTAGCTGAATTGATTGAATTTAACGTTATGAATGGTGATAAATAAACCCAACGCTACAGGGGAAGCTGGAGCTCCAGCTTTCCACTATAAAAGATTCTCATAGCTCTAAAACCTCCACGGCTTGAGCCGGCAGAGGCTCCTGGGCGGGAGAAGTGCTCTTTTATTTGTCCCATGAAATCCCATTCAGGTTCTGCTGCCATATGAATAGCTGATAATTGCCATTTCCTTCCACTCGCTCGTGTTCCCCGGGAAATCGCAGCTGGGTGCCAACCCCGCCAAAGGCGAGCGGGGCGGAGAGCGGCGCGGCGGCAGCTGCAGGCAGCACAGCTGCCCCTGGGAGCTGCCAGGTCACCTGTATGGGGTGCGAGACCCCGTGGGGATGGGGCTGGAGGAGGACCGAGACAAGGTGCTTCAATGCCACTGACCCGCTCCGCGGCCGGTTGCATTTTCCCTTCCTTTTCTGGCAACTGCAGCCTTCGCCAACTGCCGACCGGAGCAAAACTTCAGCAGTAACAAGAGCACTTGTTGACATACAAAAGAAAGGAAGATTTTTGCAATTGTGAAGAGAAGTTCTGGGGCTGGGGGTAGGGATTTTTTTTTTTTCTTTTTTTTTTTTTTAGAGCTACAATAGTACAATTTTTCTTTATTTTTCTCTTGAGGAAGATATTTATGTGACTATGATGTGATTAAAAAAAAAATTTAGAAGCAATGTTTAGGTGAAAGTCAAGCACTTAGAGCTTAGGCAACATGTTGCTTACGACCTTCATAGGTCCATCGTGCCTACCAGCTTAAAAAAAAAAAAATTGAATTATTTGAGCACACTTTTCAAAAAAGTTGCCCCTTCACCAATAAGTAGATACACTGGACACCCTAGAAGTCAAAATTAAGTTGCATGGGCAGCAAGACGTCTGGCATTTCATGCATCACAGCTTTCACGCGCTTAACTGAACATGGTTTCATTTGCAAGGCTAACATAGGGGGATTTGTAATTAACATGTATATTTCCACACACACTCAGGCACATATAGATGTAAATGTTTGGGTGAGCTTAGACTACAAATGATGTCTGCCATGCAAAGCACTGGAAACGGGTTATTCACTTCACTAGGGCAGTTTATAAGGTAGCTTAACGTGGATGAACAGCAATAATATAACATTATTATTACCACATCAGCATTGCATGATAGAAAAGGTGTATAGAAAGCATCTGACAAAAAGGCCTAATGGCAGTTTCTGCTCAGGCAAAATTTCCACTAATGCTTTCAAAGCCAGAGGGAGGCATTGACCCATTACTACTTACCATGAGCATGGCTTCAAGGAACAATTGCAGGACCGGGCCATTATGCAGCACTTTCCATCCCACAAAATCCCCTGCTGCTTTCCAAATTACACCTATTTACAGGTAGATAGACAATACTTTATCCATGACAAACCTAGTGACCTACAGGGTAAAATGCAAGAAACCCTGCACACCAATTCAGAAGGGCAGCAGTGATCCTGGATCAGCATGCAACTGTGTCAGCCAAGGACCGCGGAGTTTAACGACTCACTTCTACCTCCCCCCAAAAATTAAAGCAGACCTTTAAGGAACACAAGAATCTTCTGCTTTTACCCTAGCCCAGACGTGGCATCACCACACGGGGATGTTCACCAGTCTCTGCTCTGGAGCAGCAGTGGGAGCCTGGGTTTCCCTCCAGGTTGTGTCACCCAGATGCTGGGTAGGACAGACGTGGCATTTATGAGATCTGACAAGAGATCAACCCAAGGTGACTCTGCAGTGAAAACACTTGTGCACCAGATTTCCTACGCAGGCAGCCTCTATGCACTCAGGACGGGATCATGATGTACTTCTTGCAATTAACATTTTATGCAGCAAATAGTCTCGATGAAATCAACAAGACAACCCGTGGCATTAGAGAGCTTTTTAATATGGGCAAGAATATGACCACTGGGCTTTGGCATGCTTTGTGTCTGATACACAGAATCCCATGAATGACAAACAACAAACAAATCCAGGGATCACATTCACCTACAGCCGAAAATATTAAATGAAATCCTTACAAGCAGCAGTATCTTTCCTGGCTAAGCTTCCTTATGGCACAAGTCTGATGCACTCTTATGAATAAAACTCCAGTTCCAAGCTGAGGTCACGTATACTTGTGGGTTACAGAAAAATGTCAAACCCGGGTCCATTATGAAAATGCTGAGAGGCACTTCACCACGGCAGCCTTGGCTGTTCAAACTGAAATGCAAGAAATCTCTAAGCATTACGTGGTAATGCTCCTCCTGACAGATACAAGTCTCCAGTCTTTGGATTTAGAAATGAATCATTTGAATTTTGTCATTATCTCTGGAAAGGTTTCCAGCGCGACAATGGTGATTATAGAAGGAACAAAAAAATAAATAGCATTCAAAACTATGAAAAGTAAGACTTGATGGTCATTAACTACTAATGGAAAAAGTTCAGCAGGGGCGTGATGTAGCCAATAATTTGTATTTTAACATATTGATAATGAATCCCAGCATAACCATTCAAATCAAAGTCAGTAAGCTTTCTCTTGTCCCTATGGAATTTTAAATCAATAATACTGGCATTATCCATATATACCTATATGTAAATCTATGCATATATATTTCTGAATTACAAAATACTATTGGATCATTTTACTCTCATTTCAGATTTTTAACACGGCGATGCACATCTCCATTCTTCCAATCAATTTATTCTGTTAGTGTTTTTCAGCATTTTAAATCCCTAAGCTAAGTCAATAATGTTGATTACTTACCATAAGCACTGTACACGCCATTCTAATACAGGTTATTTGCAATTTGACATCCTCATCTATATGCATTATTCCACTTGGAAAATTAAATGAAACCCTTGATTCAGAATCTGAAACACTTAGAAGTAATGATCCTGTTTACTGATTGACTGAAGTTGTGGTTTTTAAGCACTATTTAATAGAGGAAACAAAAAGCACTATCAAGTAAAAAGGAAGCACCTCAGTTACTTTAGGAAGCATTCATACTGTATGAATAATAGACATTTGTTGTGTTTTTCATTGTTTCATACCTCCGAGTCAGTTACCTAACACTGTTAGCTTAATACTGCTTCTGATTTCTTACAATTCAGAACATGAACCTAATAAACTCGATACAAAAGAAAATGTAGCACTCAACAACATTATTTTGTCAGGATCCCTTTTCAGTATTGTTTGCTTATGACTGTGTAGGCAATAAAAGCTGTATTTTATTAATAAAGATTAAAATAAATTGGAAATGGAACTGGAGGTGCTTAGGTCCAGTGTAAACTGTAAGCCCAAAGAGATGCAAAAAAGTTATTTCTAGGCCACCACTGGTGCCAGTACCTTTAATAACAGTAATAGCATAGCAATGGTCAGAGCTCTGGAGTACAGTGAGCATCTACTGGTGAGGATGACATGATGTCTGTGCCCAGTTAGGGCTCTGCTGAGGACCACTTTAGAAAGAGGGACCATCTCACGGTGACGGTGTGGGTACAAAGATGGAACCACCTGGAGGCACAAAATTTCGTCTGTGAATCACAGGTTTAGTTCTAATTTCAGATGTGACACAAATTAGGGATTACATTGTGCTTCGGGTGGTAGCGTGATAGGGAAGACAGGCTGTCAACAGCATCAAGGGTATTTTGTTGTTACTCAGTAAATGGTAGTGAATAACACCAAAACAAGAGAAAAGTGGATTTTGGAGGGCAGATGATTTGATTGTTTTTGTTTCCCCCTTATACTAGAATCCAATTTGAAGTCTTAGTGAATGTGATGCTTTTAGGTGGTTCATGTCTCTTCAGATGATGTTATTTCAAATTCAAATTTATAAGCATAAATTTGGGGGAATTCATTCTTACATATCCACAATCTTTCAGAGATTTTTCTCAGCCATTACTACATTGCAGATAGTTTACTTTCTGATCTGAACCTTTCACTTGAGATTTAAAATGTATTATTTACCATAGAAGCATCACAAATTTAGTACTCATACTTATTAGCATAGAATTAGAATAGATCTGAGGAAAACAATTGAAAGAATTAGAAATATATTGCATACTAACTTTAGACAGTGTAATGAGCAGATGCTGAAAGCTTGTTTGATGGCATATTTTTATTCAGAATTATTTTAGGGATTATCTAAGAGCTGTACTATGGATTATAAAAAAAGAGTAATTTCAGTTTAATTTAGCCCTATGAATATGTGAAAGTGTTTCAGACAGGTGAAGTATACTGAGGGATGTCTTAAGCTACCACTCCAGGGACTATGAATAAAAAAAAAGTCAGTTGCCAAGTGGAGTTGGCATTTTACTAAGTCTGGATATAATTGTACTAGAAATCTTGAGGATACTTTGAAGCAGTCTTAAGAGAGGATATTGCCTACTGGAATTCCTCCTTAGTGCAAGTTTCACTGCAATTTATTTTAGATCAAATATACTCGTGACATAAGATTATACTCTTGCTCTGGATATGTATATTCATTTCACCAACTGAAATTGTTGGGAGCTACGTACACTTGCTTCTGTGCCAGATGACCTACTTTATGGGTTCATGTCTTGCAATTGGAAAATAGTCGTGAAAGCCAAACCAAGCTTCTTATGATGGACATGTACTGAGCTGCCGGTCCATTTGAACTGACTGCCCATTAGCCCATGTGGTTTTACTGTTTCTGTTGGACTTCAGCACTGCCTTTCTGTGGTTTCCCTGTCTCATTTGCTGCACCAGGATCCTAATCCATGCAAAGCAGAAGTGAACCCCAGGACCAGCATTAACCCTTCACAGTACCCCAGCAGCACATTTACGGGCACTGGGGCTTACTGTAAGGTGCAGCCGGAACACGGGGGTATTCTCCTCTGTCTCAGTTCCTTTCTATAAAATAATGATAAACGCTCTGGAATGTTTTTTACTTTTCAGAAAAAAATCCTATGTCTGCTCTCACCTTCCTCTTTTTTTCCCAGCCTTTCTGTTTCTGACCTCTTTCTTTTTTTAGTGCTCAATAGGAAAGTCCCCTTTTTATGAAGCTGCAGTCCCCTTTGTCAGGTATCCCTTACTAATCAGCCTGTTGAAGGTTCTGTCACTTAGTTATCAGCATACTTGAGCAGACTGATTTTCCTGCTCTGACCAACTATTTTATCCCAAGAGACCCTATCTGAATCAGTTCTAATGATCCTCTCTTATTGACTGTTGATCCTCCACTGCTGATTCTCTGACAAGAGCAATAATTTCTCTTGATGCCCCCTAAGCTTATACCACACAACATAATCAAGTTGACTCAGAAAAAGGGAGTTGAAACCTGGGAAAGAGCATATGCAAACAAACAATTGGAAGAAAGTGATTCTGCCATTTATTATTCCATGATCCGAGCCAGAAGTAGCTCTATGTGGTTGGAGAACAGCAAACATGAGAAAAAAGTGACCAGAGTAAGATTCTTTGTCAGACCTCAAAGGTGTGAAAGCATGCAGAGTAAGTTTTGAAAGCAAAAATAATGACATTGAGAGACTAGCAAAACCAGCACAGAATAGAACACTGATTTACTGGCAGTTATTCTAAAATACAGCTATGGGCTGGAGGGGAGGAGTTCTGCAAAAAAAGCCCCATCTTTCTTAATGTTTCATTAATAAATCTACTGCCTTAAGAATGATACAAATCATACCATTCAGGTATTGGGAGAGTTTTGGATCCTGCTGCTAAGGGCTGAAAAAAAGACCCTGCAAGATGGGCAAGTCAGCCCTAAGATTACTGAAAGAAAATCTGTAAAGCTTCAGTAATAGCAAACTGTCTTTTTTTTTGTAATATCACTGAAGAAAAACCATTCAGAGGGATATAAGTGACAGGATTTCTAATCTCTCTGTCTTCCTACTTCTGTCAAGAACAACAAGATCTCCTACCTCACAAGTGAATGCTCTGACCACTAGGTTAGAAAACATAAGAAAGTGGATCATTCTTAAGCTATTCCACTTCTATAAAAACTGTTTTAAACAACATGAACCCTTTCCAATCTTAAGTGGAGCAAGTGCCAGAATTTGTGACTTCTGCATGAACATCCCATCCACAAAGCTGAAGAGTTATACTCCTTCCCTGTTACACTGACATTTTTGGTGCAACTTGCAATTACAAGAGACTGTGGTATTAGTGTAAAAGTGATCTAGTGAAAGCACGAAAACAGAAATCCTCAAATACTGAATTTTCAATACTGAAGACTTCAAAAAAACCCCCCATAATAAGATTTTAAGACCTTACCATCATAAGCCCTGGTGACTTTGTATTCTGAAAACGCAAGTGTTTGTAGCTAAGCAGTCTCCAGCTAAAAATAATATTAAGAAACAGCTCATGAAACCTTTTGAAGTGATTGCATCTGCAGAGGTTCCTCCCCATGTTAAATACTTGCAGCGATCGACACCCTAGAAGCGATAAGGAGATAAAGAGCTGATTAAATTCTGACTCAAGGGCCAGCCTTGCCAGGACAGCAGCACAGACAAGTGCTCTCTTAGGCTTATTCCTGCCTGCCTATCAGTGGCATAAAGCCAGATGCCATCCGTGGCACCGTTTCCTCAGATACTTAGCAGAGACTGTCTAGGCTTTACAGTTTATAAATTAAGTATTTGTTATGGTACAGTATGTAACTAGTACTCCACTTATCTTTGCTTTAGAGAGATTGACACAGTGAATTATGAAGTCAAACCCTAGGCTAGAAGATGCCTATAAAGATTAAGTCATTTCATTCTTTTCCAAACAATTAGTAGCACTAGACTGCTAAGCGGAGATCAATCGTAATTGGGGAACTGAGAGAGGGCAATAAACAAATTACTAGTGTTTTCTCTGAAGCCTGTTGGTTTACAGACTGACTGTTATTTAATCCAGAAGCTCAGTAGATTGTAAATTATCCATTAGAGTTGTCACTGGCCCCTTGAAAAGGATTTACTTAACGATAAAGGTACAAGAAAGGAAATCTGCCTGGTTGTTTCAGGTGAAATAGGATAATTGCAGCTGATTCATCATCATCATCACATTTGTACTACCTGCTTCTAGGGGATGGTCAAGAGGTTTAGAGGTTTTGCCCCACAAACATCAACATTTGGACTTTACCAGCTTAGCTGGCAGGCACCTGGTGTCCTCTCCATCTTTCAGTACCCTTTGTGTTATTCATTGCAAAAAAAGAATGAAAAATGACCAATGGGCTTACCCGTTCAACAGAAAAGGGAGCTAAAGGGCTAATTACAGCACTAGAAAAATGATTTCTTTTCCACAACCAAACCTGAAGCTCTAAGGATCTCCTTCCTGGAGACTATACTATACCTTGGAAGCAGTCAGGGCTGTCTTACTGTGTGGCCGCAGGCCATGCATGGGCCACATTAGATGATATTAACAGGGTTGGAAAGACCTAGAATCCAGCCTGCAGAGTTCACTGCAGCCTTTGGAAGGATTTACAAGTTTTTGTGTTTTTTTTTTTCTTTTTTTTTTCACCTAGCTTGGATAGCAAGAAGCAGGAATACTGTTTTTGCAGCAGGACAACTGCCCATGCGCTAGTATATTAGGATATCTGCATACTGCAATGAAGTCTGAAGTATAGACATGCACAAAGATAGTTATTTAAATGAAAGGGACCTTATTCTTTGCCTATCCACTATCCCAGTGCAATAGCTACAAAGCAGAGGAATTAATGTTTTTCTTCTCTTCTAAATCCCCTCACTCAAAGGATGAAAGATGTTAAAGAGACTCTTTGTTTTGTTTTCAGCTCTTTTTATTTCACTTGTATATGTTGGCAGCTGATAGAGCCCCAAATCTTGTCAATCCCAGTGTGCTAGGCACAGAAGTATAAAGAACATTACAATTCCTGCTCAGAAGAGCTTAAGGACAAAAATCTAAAGGACAAGACATGGACAAGACAGCAATATCGCTAGTCACAAAGCTTTTGCACTCAGTCCCAGAAAATAATGAGAAATGCTATAAACCCCATGATATTTAAAACATTGTATGTATATTACAGTTTTTGAGTTCAAGTTTCCAGAAATGTTTCCTGCCATCATAATGACAAAAAAAACCCCACCGAATTTCTTTTAATTAAGAATAGAAATCTTATATTGATCATGGGACTTGTGTGTGTGTGTGTAATCTTAAAGAAAGGACTAAATATAAAATAGAATTTAAATTATAAAAAAACCGAAAGAAAATTAAAAATATGTAGTCACCACACAGCGACTTCTCTGTCTCCACAAACACTGCCACAATGCCCAGAAAGGAGGAAAAAGAAATATGATACATCAGAGAATATAAAGGAAGAAAATGTAAATGCATTTACATAGTTGGTTTCTTCTGGGAAGCTGCCAAAATTTCCTCATTGCCAGAATTTATAGTGATCCAAAATGATGTAGCTACAAAAAGGGCAGATATATTACAGAGCTAGAATGTGTAGCCAGCATTTACTTTTATGGTTTTTCTAAAATGCATATAACCTGTCTTGTCCTCAGAAGTCCAACGGCTGTTTGGATCATCTTTAACTGACCCTAGAAACTCTATTTTTCAGTAACAGTTACAGAGTACAGCCTATGAAAACCCAGAAGCCACTGATGGCAAGATATCATGCATCACTGCAACCAAAACTAGGAAAAAAAAATCCAATTCACAGAAGAAAAAATATATCTTTTGTGGATTTGAATTGTACCTGTCTTCTCTAGCTTCACTCCTCAGCTGGTAGGCCACATAGAGTAATAGACAGGCAAGAGTAAGAACAGAAAAATGCATTCACAAGTGTTGGTTTTGTCCAGTTTGCTCACTCTGTGCTTAATGACAGCTACAGAGTCACTAAAAGTAAGTAGCCAGATTACAAAGATCTAGTGATCAAGAACAAGTTAATGCTGCCTCTACCCCACTACCTCCATCTCCTCCCCTCCCCCAATATAATGATATCTGCCTACAAAATCTGGCTATTTAGAATAATAATAAAAACCTCATGGCAGTGCAATCTTTGTTCAGTACAATATGAGAAGCTTGCAGAGAAAGGAAAAAATCCTGAGGCAATATTTTCACATACATTAAAAATATATATGTGGGGTGTGATATCCCATTAACAGACATCATATGCCTCCTCTGGAGATGTTAATTCCTAAGCTCATCAGGGGAACGCGTGTGTGTACCGTGTGTATGTTCATCGGTAATGTTTCATAAATTGTTTGTCTCTAGATGAGAGGTTATATGCATCTGAAAACTTACATTGCTTTTAGTATTAAACTTAACTAAAAAATCAGTTGTGGTTGTTCCCATATTTAGCATATTTGCCATAACACGATGTAGCAGCAATTGATGAACAATGAGAAGGAGCACTACTTTTAATGAAAGTGAAGAAATGTTGGGTTTAGTCTTGACCTCTACTCTGATGAATCTCAAAGTGAAAGTAATGAAAGAAGATTCTTCCAAGTAACGAATTAGGGCTGTGTTTGTTTATAGTCTTGGTGTACACCTTCTGACTGAAAAAAGGAAGCATTGGAACATAAATTTTTTATTCATAAATGCCAGAGTTTTTCTACTGTGTTTGGCAACAGGCAATCCCTTTTAAAATTAATGCAAACTAGAAAGCACCATTTTACCTTCAAAAGCTGATTATTGTAGAATTTTTCTTCAATGAACACTTTAATAGGTTTCCACGTGAGCTTTACCTTTACAGTTATAGATTTCTAAACTATGCAGACAAATACATGCAATTTCTCATGAGGTCTGTATATTTCATTGGGTAAGGAAATTAAAACTAATGGAAATTTAAAATGAATCAGATGATGTTCAAATCAAAAATCTTTCATGTCATAGAGGATTTATAACCCTTTTATGTGAATGTCTTACAATGAAATGACTTGATTTTGGTTTCCTTACAGATTTGTTTTAACTTTTGTTCATGAAAACTGTCATTTTGGTTTGATTTGGAATTTTGTAGTAAATTGCTGTAGTTCTTGACACTAAACTTTCTACTATATGCACTTATATCACTCTGCACTGCTGTTTTACTGGAATCTGAGTCACTCAAAAAAAGTGAAATTGTTGGGGCTTCAGGATCTTTCATAGCAGAACTAACTGGGTGATGGTATCTAACAACTGTGTGATGAAAAAGACTTTTTTGGTGATCTTACAAAACGGTAAGTGTCAGGGTAGAGATGGTTTGTTTTGTATGTTAAGGCTGTGAATCCTAAGGTGAGTAGATAGATGTGACAAAGAATAAAAGCTCCTTATGACTTTACAAAATCCTGACGAACTACTGAATACATTTATATACCCACACAAGTTCTCCTGCAAGGTTTATAAAACGGCAGGAGCTCCTATGGAGGCTATAAAACCTCCCGGACTCCTGAGGGTTTGTGAAATCCATGTGAGATCTTGTGGAACTTGTAAACTGTCAGTGAGGTCCTGCAGAGTTTATAAACCCTGGCTGGACCTTAAACAAAGTCTGGGGTTCCTGCAGCAGTTACAAAGCCCACCAGGACTTTTGAATTGTTCACAGCATTAGTACCTCACCGAGAGAAACACAACTAACCTTTCCAAAACTGTAAAGTGTTCTCTAACATCATGCGTTTACTTGTAGGAGCAGTCGAGGACGTGAACAATCACCAAATTACAGAGTTGCCATCTATGTATCAGCTTGCTGAAGATGAAAAAAAGTCTTAAGAGATTAGTGATGTTATTCTCTTTATTACAATGCTCCAGACAAACTTAATGGTACCTATTTGGCAAACAAATGCTGTAAAATGGGTCTACTGGAAATAAAACATTTTCCCCTCAAGTAGAAGTGAAGACAATGTGTTCTCAAGGGCGAACTTGCTTGAAAATTAATCCAGCCATGGTTGGTCAGTGATATAAACAACCTGAATAAAAGCAGTGGTTTATATCTGTTTTGGGTAAAAAACCAAAAGGTTTTGCATCTTTTGCTAAGTAAGGTCCTTTAGAAATTGCTCAAAAAAGTTTTTGCATCTTAAACTATATGATGTCCTTTAGAAACTACTGAATTTTTGGTTATTTCTCTCAACCCAAGAAAGTTCAAGCCTTTCCTTGGCCTTTATCCCGGCTGCTAGAATACCTATGTATTTCAGTCATCAGACAAAATGTGTAAGGACAGAGAGAACAAGAGCCATCACAAGGTGTTGGTACATTGGGGACTTACCTAAGGCGAAGGAGTCCTCACACAACATCTCCCTTCTCCTGGGACTGCTTCTACTTCTGATGTAACTGATTACATCAGCTTCAAAAGATCTCTGGTAACTATTAACTTCCATTTTCTTCTGACTCCAGAAAAAAAAACAATCAAACATTAATTGTGGTGTAATGTCCTCCATTGAGTGTAACAGTATGTCATAAATAGAAACCTACGTTTATGTTGCTGAGCTTTTAAACATTATTTTTATTGCACTGATAGGAAGCTGAAACTTGTGGGTGTACAGGAAGTTTTTGTCACAAATGGAAATTCAGTTTAAATAAACAGTTTGCCATCTCTTCAGTTGTTAGGTCATGTTTAACATTGACTCTACTTAAAAATACATCTTCTTAAGGATATATTTTTTGCTTTCATCCCTTTGTATCTTTCAGCTACTGCACCTTAGAACCTCATTTTAGGGGAAGGAGGGTTGTTGAATGCTGTATGTGGAAAGCAGAGCAGTTCTTTGTAAACATTTGCCATCGCTTCTTTTGTGGATGAATACATAATTCTTCCAAGTACAGAAATCACATTTTAGATTTAGATCTCATTTACATAATACATAAGAATGCAGAAAATGTCCCAGAGGGCAAGTAAACACTTTGAGCATAAAATGGAAAGAAATTTTGAGAACCATTTCCTTGTTGGTTTCTTTAGCAGGTTTTAAAACCAAAGAGACAGTTATTGCAGAAAATAATGTTGTTCTCAATCCATCTGCATGTAAAAGTTGCTTTGGATGAGGTAGTGTTTGGCCCCACTATTGCTCGTCCTGCTGCAGGAACATCCCTCACACAGGTGAATTTCAGGAATGCAGTTCCCAGCGACACATGCTTGATTATCTGCATAAAAAGAGTCATGTATCTAGTAACACAACAAAATTGTTTGTCTGAAGTTTCCAAGTCCTGTATCAAACAAGAGGACCTCAACTCCCGCTCTATTAAGCTGAGAACATTACTCAATGTTTGCTGGAGGAGGCCACTTCGCATTTTTCATGATTTTCTATGACTGTGTCTGTATTAACATTTGCATTACAAACACAATTTCCGGCACTTGAGACCACGACAGAGCTATCTCGTGGTTGCAATACCTTGACAGTCTTTTTGTCAGCTGGAGAGTGATGGAAACCAGAAGAAAGAACATGTTAAGATTAAATTCTCAAGCAAGTAGTGACAAACTCCTTGTCCTTGAAGCTTATATAAATAACTTTCTTGTGTTTTTTTAACCTGTTCCCCCCTCTCCCCAGCCACCCCAGCAGCGAGGCATGTCACTCTGATGGGTCACATCCATCTCCTTTTATTGATGTCCACTTTGGTATCTGCACAGGTCATCAATTTTGCTGCCTCTCTGGCAGCCGCTGGGAACGGCAGGGCAGCCTTGCAGGACGTGGCGTGCGGGGGGAGGCTCAGCTCGCTGCCGGACTCGCGGTTCCAGTCGGATGCCGGTACCGGGGTCTCATAAATCTTCTAGGTGACCCAGGTGAACTCTGAGGCTCAGAGCTCACTGAAAACTGATCAGGCCTCTGTTTAGTTTAACAGGCCCTTTTCAGTGACAAGTGAAGGGTTCAACAAATGCACAAAACAGATATATATTAGTTGAAAAACTAATGGCTTTAAAAAGAATGTTTGACAATTGTTTAGGGCTGTCTGTAGATCCATTATACTGATAAACGACCAACTTGGTCTACACCAAACTGGAGATGGCCAGCGAGAAAGCAACCTCGGTTTTTATTTTTTTCCTCCCCTGCTTCCCCACGCACTCCCCATCTCTTTGGTGGTTTCATAAGAGCCACATGTGCTGCGGTGGTCAGGAAGACTTAAAGAAGGCAGCTTATATTTAACAGGCAGGGTACCTGTGCAGCTTATATTTAACCTTGCAATCAAACTGGAATTAAGCAAGACTGCAGATGCCCCTGGTGACCTGCTATTGACCGCCTGAACTTCTAAGTTAGGGTCAGTTGGGGCCCAGAATAGGAGGTCAAAAGCTGGTCAGTGCTCTTCAGCTCCAACATGTTGAATAGAGAGACTTTATTGCTGTGATTTATGCAATTTGCACAGACAGGTTAAGGAGACCTTAAAACATGCCACAGTGCTCACTTACACTGGGTACACCATCCACTTGGAAAATAAATTCCGATTGTCCATATGAAATCTCTAGTGGATACGCCTTGAAGTATTTTACCCTCTGTACTCTAAAGATTCATTCCCACACTCGACCCCTGAACGTGACAAGGTTAGTGTTTCCAGATTTATTTAAACAATATGAACGCACCAAACAAAGCACTTTACAAAGCTGATTAATTGCAAAGGCAGAATAACAATCAGTAATGAATTATTTTTTGGGGGGGAGAAGCAGCTAAACTCATAGAAAAGTTGAGATCTTAAATCAGTCTCAGTGGCAATTTGAACACAGCAAAGACTAATTTTTAACCAATCCACAGGTATCAAAGTTTGGTGTTTCCTTCTCAGTTTTTACATACCTTCTTTTATGTGCCAGGAATTCTAGAGTTGATGGGAAGCAATCAGATAAATTATAAAGGACAGCTAAAAAAAATTTAGAGCTCTTATCACTTTGCAATCAAAAGCCTTTTTTTTCCTGGTGGAACTTAATATGGATTAAATTAATCTTAGCTTCCCCACCCAAAACAGTTTCAATGTCTGTGCTACCTGCTGCTCAGTCTCTAGGTCTTTCTTGAACAGAAACTGCCAGTGGTGATGTGGATTTTCTGACAGACTCATCTCCGACCACCAGACTTGCTTTCACTTGTGATCAAAGCAAGAAATTGAACCCTGGTCATTTAAGGTGAAAGGGTAGGGCATTTTCAAAACCTTTTAGTGCTAACTCTTCTTCGTTGTAGTAGTTCATAATTCTTTGGTGTGTGTTACCTTGATTTAATACATCCAATTTAACAAGATACTAGTCCATAATAGGGTATAATTGTATTTGACATGACAAAGGGGAAGAAAATGTAAAATTTGCCAAGCTCCACTGAAAAAAATGGCTTTAGCAAATGTGTAGCTACTCATTTTCATAAGTATTCTAAGGATACAGTTCTAATAAGCATATTCTATGCCCTAAATTATATTTACATGAAGCTCAAGAATGGCTGAACATGAACTGTTTGAATCTGTCAGGTAAGTGCGCTCTTATTAATAAATATATTTATAAGCAGCTATAGAACAGAGCAGCCCTGGTGGTTAAATAATAATTTGTTTTTAAAGAACTTATACATATTATTTAAAGTGATAGACTAGTCTGTCATAAGCATAGTGCATATTTTTAAGGCTGCCAGAATGTGTATTTATCTGAAAGCCTGGAACAGATCCAAAAGACACTTCTCAAGTCAATAACACACATCGCAACCTCCTATAAAAGTATCTTTCTCTTGTAATGAAATATAGGAAAAGCTATCAGCTCCTTACTTATTTCTTTTAACTCAGAGATTAAGGTACACAGTGCAGACCACTGATTTACACATAAAAGGGTCTGCAAACAAGTAACAGGAGTAGAATATGATCTCTCACCAATCTGCAGAGCTAGCACTGACAGCTGTGGTCTTGTTTTAGCCTGCTGTGTGTGCTTACTTAAAAGCAAGGCAGACAGTCTTCCCAAAGCACAGAAGAGTGTTATTTTTACTGTAAGTTTCCACAAATCACCCTAAACTTGTCTCAGACTGAGAACAAAAGTTGGCCACATGTATCCTTATTGATGAATTGGCATTTTTAAGGGCATTGTCATGAGTCAACTGGTTGTTCCATGCTTTGCTCTCCACGGTTTAACAGCAAGTGATCATTGACTGGGCTCCTGATGGTTACAAAACTACCACAAAATAGATACTGGGAATAAGGAGGTAGTGGGTGAAAGACCTAACGTCCCATGTCTTTGATTATATTCTACAGTAGAAGTATAATGTAATATAAAGTACAAAGAATAGTAATTCTCACTATTACTTTCTTTGTGAAAAGGACTCTTCCTAGTAGACTGTCTGTCCACCCAAATTCCCACTGTTTTTTTCATGCTATTCTCAGCCTTCTGAGGTGGTCAGCTGGTAAAAAACCTGATTGTCTATATCTCATGGTTGGAAGCTATAGCTGTTGTTTTATCATTGTGGCTTGCACGTGGGAAGTCTGTCCCACATTTCTAAAGAATCTGTGACAGAAACCTAAGAAAAGAGAAATCTAATTTCCAAGTAGGTCTAAATTTGTTTAGGCATTTCTGTGAACTAAGAAAGGTTGAAACCCACCAGTATAAGAGCAAACAATTTTTGGAGGTTCAGTTCAGGGAAAGCTTCAAAGCTAATTTGAATCCTACCCAAGTTTCATCTAAAACTTGAGCTAGATTTCTCACAGGAACATGCTCTTTCAATATATTTCTGAAGTTCGACTCCAGATAGAATTGCAAATACTGCAATAATGCTGGATAATTCTTTGCACATTGATAGTTATGCAAAGCAGAGCAATCCCAAAAGGAAAAACAAAACCTTCCCTGAACACTCCAAAATATTTTTTTTGTGATGGGTACAATGCACAGATTTCTTTCAACTTTTTTGTTTTCTAAGTCTAAAAAACATTCTAGATCAGCACTGAGAATTGTGAGGAGACAGAATCTTACAGCTGTAAGAGGCAAACTTGTTTTGGAAAATATACCAAATTTAAACAGCAGCATTTTAAGAAGAATTCTGTATCTAAAGCAAACATGATGGTGATGAAGAAAGAGGTACTTTTGATGACAGTTGGTCAGTTTTGGATCAATATGCTTTTTAAATTGACAAAAGACTGTATGATTTGGAAACTGACAATCCTAAATATAACCACAGCTTCAGTACGTGGAGTACTGTTTCTAAACAACTGGATAGATGAATAGAGTCACAGGTTAGATATACATAATTTTCTGTACTTGTATTGCAGCAGCCTTTCCAGAGGCAGTTAATGAATTTTGATGCTCCTTATCACTGCCACTGCAAAAACCAATAAGGAAAACCTCAGACAGACTTAAAGTTCAGGCTGGGAAGGGTGTAACTTTACTCTAACATATGGAGTTGAGTTTTGGTGCATCTGAGGTCTGAGTTGGTGAAAAGTGAATGAAAAGTTGGATGGATGTGTTATGATACTTATACATTTGTATGTAAAATAAAATAAAAACGGTTATCAACTGACAGGATTTGGTCCAGATGGCAAATTTCAGCCCAAGAACAGATCAAGACTAAGCCTGCATATGGATGAAGTAGGTCGAAAGTGAAGGTTAATCTGGTTATTAATAATATAGCATTAATGCTGTGTCATAGAAACACAGCACGTCTTTCATCTTTGTGTGAGGAAAGGGCAAGATCAAAAGGATTTTGGTGCTTAATGTTCACCCAAGTGCAACATTTAGACTTCAAGTACCTGCTGCCTAACCCTCAAAACCAAAACTGTACATGAAGTTCCCTTTTTGGATTTATCTGCATACTCTACAAAGAAACCCCAAACTTGACTTACTGACATGTTTTCTCACCTTTGACAACAGACTAGAAAGACAGACTGTTGAGTATTTTCCTTATCCTTTCTCTTACTTTCTTTGAAAAGCAAATTCTCAGCCTGCAAATTCCTAAGCAGTTTGGACTTCTGGGTGTTCAGCACTCTGTACACATTGAGAAAAAAAGCTCAAGTGTTTTCAGTCAATTTTATGATCACATTACTCAGTCTGGCATTCAAATGGAGTCAGCTTTGCTATCTTTTACCAAGAAACTTGGAAACTGACTTATTCTTCATTATCTTACACAATGAATACTATTTATTATATTTGATTCCCTATATTAATATCTTAAATGTTTCATTACCATGCCAGGATTAGAGAGTTACTCAGACTGATGAGCACAGAGGAATCCTAAAACTCTGGCAATGTGAAACATGCTCTTGACTGGCTTCTATAGGAGGACGCTCTGAATAACTAGACTTGTAGCTAGGCTTTACATTTTAATGTGAAAGCAGGTGGCTTCTTAGTTTTATCTTCTGGGAATACACTGTGGAACAGACAAACATTGACTTTTGGCTTTGTGGCTTGCAAAGAAAGTCCTCTCATGGACTTCATATAGGGTGGCATTACCTTCCCATAAATAAAGAAATCTATAAGCTCAAACTCAGGTACTTAGCTTATTTTCACGAGGCTTATTGTAACTTGTGTTCAAAAGAGCTTCATGAGAAGTCAGGTTAGAAACAAAAATACTATCTGCTTTTAAGCGGAGCATGAAACCCCGTCTAAGGTCAAAACTGAGGTCATAAAGAGGATAATATGGGTTTAGCATGCAGTGCAGCTGCTGTATGCTGTATTTAGCCTGTGAATAAAAAAAGAGCTTTTGTTTCCACTACTGTTACTCCCTGCATCTTTTTAAGTAATTTCTTCCCTCTGCTAACAGTTAACTTTAATGTGTATATATGTGACAGCCAGCTATTTACTTTAAAATGTCTGATTTCAGAAATAAAGCAAACAGTCATGATACAAGTTTAATAGGCTGAATGTCTTCGAAAAAAATGTATTTATGAAGGCATATGCTCTTTCAGTGGTAAAACCATTTTTCTGATGGCAGAAATCAGTGACTCCCATCATGTGGTGGGATGGCATTAAATTCTGGTATAGAGGAGGAATCAACAACAGACCAAGTTCTGATTTACTTGTATTAGGATAGAGGACCTAAAGAAACAAGCATGGTTTGTAAGGAGTTAAACTAAGAAGAAATTAAATAAATAACCCCTCCTCAGTGCTGTATCCCTCTTCGACTCCACAGTGACCAACTGGAGAAAAAGACAGTCAAGGGTTTTTTTTAGCAATGAATACCTGGAAAAAGTTGGTAAAGGCATATTCCAGAGATAAATGGAGAGGACTGTACAGATTTAATCCACTAAACAGAACCATGGAAAAAATCTAATTCCATTATTCAGAGGCTGCTGAGTGTATTTTACCTTAGGGAAATGTACTTCTACTCATTTTCAGTAACTCTATAGTCCATTTCAGCCTCTATGCTTGAAAATTAACAGCACGTTAACAGGACTATTGCTTGTACTTGTGGAACTGTCTGTTTAGGATTAGGCCATTAAATATTGATGGAGATAATTGTTCCTGCACTTGAACAGCAGAAGGATAGAACTGAAAGTAGTTTAACTGGCATTTGCATTTATGCTTGGTAAACAGAGCTGGGTTTGAAAGCACTGAACATCCAGTATTGCCTTCTGCACAGTTCACATTCCAAAGCACCACTGATCACAAAGATCAGTTTGATAAAATGTTGTAGCAAAGGTTAAATCAAACCATTTGAGCTGTAATTTATCACATCTAAATAAATAAATGCAGTGGCAATACGTAATAAAATACATCTAATTGTCCTTTGGTAATTATATTTTCTTTTTTGAAGGCTCATCAGTCACAATTTCTCATGATTCCAAATTTAAGTGTCACCTTTTGTCTGCACTTACTTTTCAAATTGTGTTTAGCTTTAACAGCAAGATTTTAAAAGCCAGCTATGCACTGGAGGAGAGCTGGCTTTTCATTTTTTATGTTTTCCATTAATTTTACTTTTTAACCTTTGTTCCTGAATCAGAAAGTTTGTGAATTACTCTGTGTGATATACATCACCCAGGAGGAAATAGTTTGCTCACACCCAGTTTTCTACTTCATTAGGTAAGACAATTTATCATGCAACTGGTCGATCAGATAAGGAGGACCGTATCCTGTGATCTTAGAGTCCCCTGCATCATTTTACTCGGCATTACTCTAAATAAACTCAATATAAGCTCTTTGCAAAAGTGATGCGGCCAAGATGCATCAAGGTGAAACAATTGACAGTTCGGCTCAAGAAGACCGTTTAAGTGAAGTGTACAGCACATCCTGAGAGAAGGCTGTCCTCATGGGCAACGTTCAAGGTGCATTAGAGAAATGAAGGGAATGGACCCATTCTCTGCAAGTGGCTGTATGCCTGATGTTCTCTGTGACCTGTATAGGTGAGCGATGTATAAAAACCCATTCATTTCAATAACGTGAATTACCTCTGTCTTGATAAATGACTGCTAAAACCTGTGTGCTTCTCTCTATGGGAACGACACTTACTTGAATGCGAACAAAGTGTCTGGAAGTTATACCAAATTAAAAAACGTGCTGCGGCTGTTAACGAAGGGCCTCCTGCACTGGCTCTGAATATGATGCCCATATATCAAAGACCTCTGACATTGCCTGCCACTCGATCTGGACACAGGAAATATGGGATTCCAGGCAGATGAGAGCTGAAACTGAAGCTCCAAAAACCTTCCTTGTGCAAGTGATTAGGCGCAGCTGTTTCGCTTCACATTTCGGAGCACTTGAACTCTGCAATCTGCCACATTTTTACTGGACTGCATGTGCAGAGGGTAAAAAAGGTATCATGCCCTGGCTAGACAGCAGATGTGGGGATAAAGAAATGTCTCCATTAAGAGAAAAAATAAATGAAAAAAAAATTTTGAAAAAAGCACAAATTGGGAGGCAAGAAGGAGAAATTAAAGGGAGGCTATCAGAACAAGCAGAGGAAATAAAACTGTTTTCCCAAGATAAAAGAGGTTAAAATTGCAAAGATTTTCCTCAAATGTTACAAAAACAATATATTCATTCTTTAAAAACAGCTTTGCACTTCTAAATCTGGCCAAAGGTATAAAGTTTTTAGGTACAAAGACTAGGGAGTCTAGAAACTCAAATCCTACCTCTACAGTTGTCTATTTTGTATAATAAAACAGCTTGCTCAACAATATTTCAGGATGATGACTCTTTCAGCCCAGATCAACAATACATAAATACTAGGCTACATAGAAGAAGTTATATGAAAAAGCCAAGCCTAACATTTTCACAAACTCTCTCGGTGCTCTTAATTTTCCTAGCTCCAGATCTGTATTGTAAAAGGACCACAAAATTATGAGGATTTGCTCAGAGAAGCCTCTTCTGTAAATTGATGAAACCTTTTTACTCTACAGTTTTGGTAAAATAGCTATTTAAACCCTGACCCTACTGCACAGAAGCCTATGGGACGTTTTCCCACTGACCCCAATGAGACCAGGATCAGTGCTAGCTTCTTATTGAAGTTACAGGATAACTGATGCCGGTACAACTTTTTAAAAAATGTATTAAATGAGGAGGCAACTGATACGTTCAATGAAGGAATATAGCAATTCAATGTAAAAAGAGTCTGAAATATAGTAAGGAAAATACATACATTTGCAAACATATATATGAGGAAGTTGTATGAAAGATTTAAAGAAAAGTTTACTGTCTCTACTGTCCACCAGTAGAGAGCTTTATGCAGCAAGAACTCTTTGGGTTCTCTCTGTTGACTTTTTATGACTTAAATGTGTTTGAGTAGAAGTACTTTGATCACTGTGCAATACAAAGAATATTTTATGGGACAATCAGGCTGTCCATCCTGGGTGTCCTGAGCAAGGAGCATTTCACAACGCAGAAGCCCCTGTCTCCAAGGCCAGCAAACTATCAGGGAAATGGTCAGTCTTTGACAAAGGGGCTGAATCCCCTCCATCACAAGACCTGTAGGGTGGCTGGAGAGTGAGTCTACTTTAATGAGCTTCCCATTTGCAGGGAAGCTTTGGTGGGAATTAAATACTTGAAAACTTTATCTTCACTGCTGCAAGGGTGTGGGTGACATTTTTCACCCTTTGGGGTAACAGATGCTGTCTGCCCCTGTGTGTAGTAACAACAGATGAACTCTTGTTTTACCTGAAGTAGGAATTGTTGTGGGAGAGGACAGATTTCATCTGCTGTGGTTTAAAGTTGTGATTACTGAGCCCTTCTAGCACTCCCACCTTCTACTTAGTGAAGACAAAGCCCTAAGGGTTTCCTACATCAGAGCATAAAACTGACCTCTTTTATACTTCCTAATAACACAAAGGTAAATGTTTTCTTATGCCCCAATTACAGCAAATTTTCAAAACTGGTTAAAACTCACTGCTGGCAACAGGAGGAAAACAAAAAGCATGAAGCTGGAGCAGGAGTGATGTGAGTAAAGTTCTTATCTTGAGAAGAAAAGGAGGGTTTTACGGGACTTACTCTTTTGGGGGGGGGTTTGTCTGGGAAGAAGCCATTCTAAGAAACTTTATCCTACTTGATACTTTTCTTGAAACCCTATGTGCTGGCATAAAATTAGAGCAACACATCCTCCTCTGCTAAAAAATAAACCATAATCATGACAGGATCAAAAATAACCTGAAATCATGACCCAAGAAGACAAAAAGAAATAATTGGAGATTTTTCGTTATTTTTTTCTCCAAGTGATCCCCTTGGTTTCAAAACAAACTTTATTTGAAGGGATGGGGAGGGGAAAGAAAAGGGAGGAAGAGGAAGAGGAAGAAGTCAGCAGTTAAGACAGAGCCAAAATAAGCTTAATAATAAGGGAAACTGGACTGTAGACCGAAAGAACAGCTGTATAGAAACAAGGTCCTGTAAAACCTGATTCTATAAAATCAGATATAGCAATAACTGTATGCTCCATTGAGAGAAAAAGCTGAGAAAGAGAGCATTCAAACCATCCAGAATTTCCAAGAAAATTTAAATTCAGAGTAAGACACCTTCATTAGATAAAATGGTACATTAACACTGGTAAGCCATTTCAGCATTTTCATATTGCATTGAAATTTCTCAGACAGGGCAAGGAGAAGAAATTATCTTTCTATGAGATACATGATGGGAGAGGAAAGAGATGATATACTGGCAACACCAAGTCAAACATGGTAAAGGAAGGAGGTAAAAATGGTGAAACCTGAACAGCTGATAGAGAGTAAGGCAGAGAAATACAAAGAGGAAGACTTCAATATAAAGATGGCAACCAAGAGACTTGAAATGGAAATTTTGATGGTCATTTAGAAAAACACAACAAATATAGAAAACATGTGGGCGGCTGAGACCTCTGCGCATGTGACACTGTTAAAGTCTGAGGTAGCTTCAAGCTAATTTTCTGAAAGTTTTTGAAGAATGAGAGTTTCTCCACATGGCTTTCCTGGAAAGGCACTGTAGATCTTTGAGCATATCTCAAAAAATGTAAGAATAGGACAAGAACATGGCCTTTGCTCATAAAATATTTGGAAGAGCACAAAGACAACTTATCTCTGCTGATGTTCATCTTCTCACACACTTTGTGGAATTAGCCATCACCTGAAGTCTGGAGGGGAGAATCTCTTGGACAGATATGGAGGATGTTTACATCCAGAAAGAGTGAAAAAAGGAAAACCTTTAAATAGAGTAACAGAAGATTGTGGAAGCTGTAAAGGAAGTCTGCTCACGGATGAAAGTGTGGTGAGAAAGCAGAAAGGAGGCAGATGAATCATGGATGTGAAGTGTTCAGCATCCTGGTGTAGGACGCTCTAAAATGGTGACTCAGGCCCCAGCAGAGCCTTGAAATGGGGAGAAGGTTGTCAGCTCCCTAGGGCTTGTTTAATTTCAGGATTTATTGTAAAATATCACACTGAAGTTTGCTTTCCCATGGAAGGTCTGTAAATCTCAGTGTTGATTGGGAACAGTCATTTTAACACTTCTACCTCCTATAATTCAACTGAAAATTGGAGATCCATGAAGACAGACAAAGAGCAGAAGAGTTTGTAAGTCAGAAGCAAATGCCCCAGTTTTCTCCAAACTTCTCAGATTCATCTTTCTTTTATTACAATATCTCCCTTTCCTTTCTCTGTTCCCTGTTACTTCTTTTTGTGTCCTTCCTTTCTCAACTGCCTTTCCCCCCTTCCTAGTGTTTCTTTTTTCTTTGTCCTACCAAAACTCCTTTTTGCCCCCCATTTCTATATATTACCCACTATTTTGTTCTAGCCCTACATTAGTACAAAGACACCTTTCCACTTTTCTCTACCTCCCCAACTCTCCTCAACTGCACTCTCTTTCTTTCTTTGTCTTCTACTTTCTTCACTTTTTCACTACATTCTCCATGCCAGAACTTCAGCAAAAGATCAAAAGGGAAAACCCAGCAACACAAATTAGAGATTTGATGGCAGCCAAGTGTAACTAAATAAAAATGCTTTTGCATTAGCCACAGTTACTAACAGAGTTTAATAGTTGGTGATCTGTAGTTTTTACTAGGTGAACAAGAGGTTGGAAAACATAAGTAGGCATAGCAGGCAGCACAGTAAAAATTGCATTTCCTCATACAAGCTTGTCCAAAGCACCACACCTTTTGTGGGCATTTTTTTTTCTTCTTTAGTATGAAGCAAAAGCTTAAAAAACTTTTATTGTAAAATATGGCTTGAGACACAAGTTACCTGAATTTATATTCTCCCTCCCCATACCCCAATGAATATAATCTCATTTCACTTTCTGTCACTAAAAGGCGGAAGTGAGAATGACATTTACTGATTAGAGAATTAGTACTATTCCACACAGCTTGTTTTAAAGGATGCAATCACCCAGATCTTGCTGCTGTCAGTAGAACTGCAATACTGTGCATGTTCACACTTCTGTATGCATTAAAAACATAGTTTATAAATGTATGAGATGCATAACACTATGTCTGTATGGAAATATTATTCTAACATACCTTAATTGTATTCAATAATCACATTTTATAACCTTTTAATTGACTAGTATTTAGTGTTTGGCAATTAAATGATTGTAACCAACCATCCATTGAAGTTAATTATCTGCAGAATGTGCTGGTCACTTTAAGTATTTCTTTTACTATGTTCAGGACATGGCATTTTTCCAATTTCTTAATGGCCTACATTTAGAAAGGGAACTACAGCAAACCTGTTATCTGTAGCGTGTGTATTACAGAAGAATAACTCATATGACAGCAATCTTGTTAGAGGCTGTATGAACAACATTCACCATGGGCCATATCTTAAACTGTCAGTGTAGCTACTCTGATTTACACCAGCTGAGGATTAGGACACATGTATGATTGCAAGGAATGGTAACTCCTTTAGATGCATCAAATCTTTCAAGATAAAGAATGTCAGTATAAAGCATAGCTGAGTTAAAAAACAATGTTTCTGAGAACAGTGGAGTAAGGTAAGAATAACTACACTGAAGATAGTGCTAGTTCCTCTGCATTTATCTCCATGTAGGACTCACTTTGGTCCTGTACAGAAGGACCAGTTGTGAAGTCCTGAAGGCATTCCATTAGTGCAAAAGTAAGGTTTTAAATTGAGAAAAAAAAATCAAATTAATTGCTTGTATCAAGTAGCATTCTCTATGTTCAAAGAATGTAATAGAAAATTAACCTAATGAAATTAAATCCTGAAATGTTCTGCCATCTATATTTAATTTTTTTCTCTGTTAGGCCAGCACGACCTACAAACATTAGCCCTTTGACAACCTGTTTTACATGCCATTCACAGAAATACAGGAGGAAAACAGAAACTGAATCTCCAAGTTTTGCAAGGTCAATGGGGAAGAAAATAGTCCGATTTCATACACCAGAGCTGACCGAACTACAGGTTTTGATCCATCCATGGTTTTGAACCAGAGTATGGGCAATCCGTGCCCCCACTGCACTGCACTGCACATTTGGCAGCAGCCTGGGAACAGACAGGTACTGGTCCTGTCCTGTGATAGAGCTGTGATGTCCCTGGGATGCACCTCAACACTGTGAGCACCCTTGCATGTTCCTTTCTCCAGAGGCCACCTGATACAGAAGGTTCAGGTTTTGTGGCTCTTAATATCAAACTTTCAATATGGGTCCTGCAGGAACAAGTGTTTTTTCTGAACTAATAAATACAGTTGAAGCTTCAACTAAAAAACCGAAGATCTTTCTATGTAACTTCAGGCCTTTACCATGTAACGAAGATCTTTACAACGGTAATGTTGAGTTTTCACTCACTAGTTTGATCCAATATCGCAATCTGCGAGTCTGTACAATGGCAAGGATGTTGAAACACATCTTGCAACAGAGCTGTTACAATGGATAAGTGCAAATAGTAGCTGCAGAACTGGGATTTTTTATTTGTGATTTTGAAGAACTCAGACTGAAAGCATCTCTTAACTTTCACATCCACTTTCTTCTCTTGCAGCTCAGTCTTGAACTAGATGCAGTCATGTGTGATCTCTTGTGGTATGCTGCTTAGAAAATAACCTCCCAGTCTCCTAAATGGATCCCTGTAAGCTGTCTGCAGGAGCTCACCTAAATGCAGGTTCTGTCCAGGCACCCAACCAAGCAAGATCAGGGATGATATGGGAACAGGATGCTGTTTCCTATGGGGGAACATTATCCCCTGTACGTCACCTATGGGATGCTGACACAAAGATCCAGAAACAGACACAAGACCATATATTAGATGGCCAGATGTACAGCAATGCTTTGCCTTCTCTTCTTATCTGTATATATGATATATTTAGAATCTTGACATCTCAATAGTTAGCATATCAACAATAGTAACACCTCCTCTCTCATCAGCATGGAGAAAACTAGATCTTACCATGTCTTCTGCTGAGCCCTGGTCATTGGACTTGTTGCCAGAGCAGGCCCAGGTCAAGACCTTCAGCATCATCAGCAGAAAAATACCTTCTTAGGGTAGGCTCAGAAAAATTATCCTGAAAGAACGAAGAAAGGCAAAGCGTGTAATGTGCCCAGCTTTTTCAGGCTGAAGCGTTTCAAGCGTTTCTATATGTGGTTAAAAGAGGAATAGGTTTTTGGTACCAAGAAACTGTTGCTGCTGTTGTCTGAGGCATGGGTAGAAACAGGTACTTCTAGAGTTGAGTTTTCTGTTTAGCTGCACAGAGAATCATGGTGACCACGGTCTGGGTCAAACCTGCTTTAGGAATATAAACCTCTTTTCCATGATTTACTAAAATCCTCATGCAGAAAGAAGCTATGACAACTATATTCAGTCTTCTGTCTCTGAAAAACAAAAGTTAGAAGTGCATATACAAGGAATTTGCAAAGAAAACATGCTTAAACATTCTTTTTCTAGTAGTATTTTGTCAGGAAACCCAAGGTGTACCTGTTTACATGCACAGTGTTAAAATATTTTTTAATAATTGCTAATGGATAATGCTAAGTTGTCTTGAATGGCTTTCGTTGCTTTTTTACAAATAACTTTGGTTTATTGTTTCAAATTATTTTGTTGTCTTGTATTGGGAAGATTTAAGAGAAAAACTAAAGAGAACTCATTTCTGGGGAAATTTTTGGCATTCTGGAAAGAGAAATCCTTTCATAAAAATAGAAAAGAGCAAAGGAGAGAGAAAAGGTAATCTTGACTGGACTGATCTAGTTAAAAGGAAACTCAAGAATGCAAACAACTATCTTTCTAACACAGGAGTAAGAAGATCATTCATGGACCTTACTGCAGTAACAAATAGGGCTCCACTAGGATTTCAAAACTTTTTGAAGCACTAGCAACAATTGTAGGGCACAAATTCTGATCAACTTGTTCCTAACATTTTGGACACCAACTATGTAAAAATAAACATATATAGTCATGATATCTAAAGACCTGAAACAGCAAAGACATCACTTCCTTTCTTTCAGCTTAACATTGCTCCTCTGCCAAGGGAAAGGAGAATTTAATGTCTTGTGTAGCAACTTATATATGGAAGAAAGAGCACTGCAGAGCCAAATGGTTCCTTCATGTGAAGTTATGTCATCAAAATATAATCAGAATTTTTAGTTCTCAAATTGAATGCCAACAAATGGCACACAACCAGAGACTGTCTTGAAGAGGGTCTCCAGCCTTCTTGCACACTTTTCTTACTTACAAAGTCTCCCCAGTTCTTTTTTTTCAAAAGGTCTCCTTCTTAGCCATGAGATCTAAGGCAAAAACTGCCCAAAGTCTACGTAACCTTACACAGCACATCCGTCTACCTCTTTTGCGCACAACTGTTTCAACAAATGCAAGCCAAGCTGCAAATGTGTCTGTGACAGATAAAAAAAAGCTGCTTGACCTCTGCAGTGCCTCTCATAAGTGTTTGAGGGTCACTACTGTGTGGACTCATGGATTTGTTTTTACAAAGTTTTATCTGTAATCCTTGTAGCATACCTATGCCCTATCATTTAACAGAGTGGCCCAATGTTAATAAAGCAGTAGATGTATACAAAACTCCCAGAAAATCCATGGCCCCATACAAGTGATGGAAGATTTTTTCCAAAAAAAAGAGGCCTGTATGCCAAACTTCAGCATCATATACATAAGTGACCACTTTTCATTGCACAGCCAGCTCATTTCTTTTGCCTCTTCAGCTGTATGTGTCTGCCTTAGTACTGTTTTTGCCAGGTCACTAATTGCCTGTCACTAATTGTAGCCTACCTGGAAACACTGCCCAGGTAAATGAGACCAGATTATGTCTGCCCAGCTCAAACGAGCTGCAGTAATTGGGTATAAACCGGGTTTAGTTACCATAGGTCTAGATAAAAGGTTGTTCATTTAATCCCAGGAAGGGGTAAGAAGAGCTAATCATAATGAACAGGCTGATGAACTAATGAATTCTTCAGAATCCATGTTTCTTTTTTAAACTTGTATTTAATTTTGCTCTCTAAAAGAGTAGAAAGGCCAATGCACACACATGGAGTAAGTCACTGTTCCTTGCTTAAGGTTGTAGAAATTGCTAACAAGATGATGCCAACACTTAAGCCAATCTAGATCTCTTGCTTTCATCTAATAATACATCAGATGAATCCTGTTTATTTCCAGCTAAGATGACTGAACAAAAATTGAGTAATATTTACCTTTAAGAAGGTTGATGCTTTTCTCTCCAAGGGTATTTTTGAGGGTATGCTTCACAATAGTTACTCTGGTACTCTTATTTATTCTGAGCTGATGATGTTAACATATCCAAATATAAGATATTACCTTTCTTTGCATTTTTGAATAAGACTTGAAACAGGTTCAGTGTAAAATTATCAACGATTTATGCTTTTATGGCTGTGGAAAGAGCGAATAGGTACAATGCTTATTACACAAGTATTAACAACATTTACTACTACAAATTCTCTAATGGTGTCAAAATCCTCAGTCCTTTTTCAGCAGGACAGTCTCTGATGGGTATTTTATTTTATTCCTTATTGCACTTCCTTAGGACCAGTGCATGGTTTGTTCTTAATGGAAGCCACAAAATATACTTGTAAATGGAGGTTTAAGACTTTAAAACTGGTGATGAACACATTCAACATATAAGCAGGAAACTAATAAAAAGTTAGACTTAAGTATCACTAAGTCCCACATAACAAGATCCTGCAGAGTTAAGAAAGCTGGAAGAAGACAACATGATGAACAAGCCATGAAAATGTGAACTGTGGTAGTTCATAGAAACTGCTAGGAAGGTATCAGTCTGCATCTGACTGAGCTCAGTAAGTGAAGGCAAGTCAAGATCCTAACGACAGCACTGCACTTTGCCTGAGAAAGGACCGCAGACGTGGCTGTTCTGCTTTCCAGCGTCATTAGATTTGCAACGCTTGGTTCAGCCTGGTTAACTGTTTCAATAATGCTATACTAGTTGAAGGTTTCTCAACCAGGTTCCCATGGTTTCCCACCCCATCCCACCCCCCTACTGAATGCATTCGCATGCACTGGGAAGGAAGTGTGAGCTGGAATGTGTCCTGCAACCAGCCCTGGGGCTGTGTTATTTCAGGTATATAAGGCTATCCGGTCCAGCATGTTAACATGGGAAACTTCTAAAGAGCCCTTCCTTTTTCAGAGCCAAAAAATCAAGGCAAATTCATGCGGTTTTTTTGACTTAATAGTAGGATTGCTTACAAAATAATTACATTATGGATTTGTTTACATGATGCACGTGGGAAGTGAAAAGGGACAGCATGCAAGACTCCGGTTTCCTAAAAGCCAACATTTCTAAATGCAATTGTTTTCCCCCGTTATGTTCATACTTTACCAAAATTACACTGCAAACGCATCTAACTTACCCTATTATAAGTAATGCACTCCAGCTCCCTTGTTTCTTGAGGAACAAGTAGTGTCACGAGATGGCAATACTACAAACAGAGAAAAGCATGCTAATCCTGTGCCACACAAAATTAAGTACTCAGAAGATTCTGGTGTTTGTCCTGCTCTTAATTACAAGCCTTGGAGAAAAGGGTCATATATCATGCACAGAACTCCAAGGGCAGCTTTGTTGGTTTATTAATCCTAATGTAGTATCAGATCATAAAAATAATTTGAGTGATTTGGTAATGTGATTTGGTAATGTTCTGATTAATGCATTACCATGAACAGAAGAGACAGATTAACCATACCATGAATTGTAACACGCTAATTCCTCACTGTAGCTCTAACAACTGAGTCACATGCAGTTTCAATTATTTTACATGTTTGGCAGCCATTCTTCCCAATGGAACAATAAGCATTAACACAATAATCTGAAAGAAGCTTATAAAAACATGGTTGACATAAGTTCTCTCTATTAAGAAATACTTGACATTACAATGCCAGTTTTGTTTTAACCATACTAACTTTCTACAATTAAGAGATCTTGATCTGAATGCCTTGAAAATACTTTCAAATTTGTCATGCTCCACTAATATGTCAAATCATTGATAGTCCAATAAATTAGTGTTATTTCAAGAGAAATTCATGAAAAATTATGGGCAGCAGGGGTTAACATGCTCTGATGAGAATGAGCTCTTCTGAATTAAGCAGTGCTTTAAATTGGAGACACTTAGTAGAAGAATGATGCTACAACTGCTGCTGCTTCTAATAATGCCTTGTGCTTCACACAAAGCTCTTCACTTAGAGATTCCCAAACTCTTTACAAAGGCTGTTAATATCTTACTTATATTTTGCAGGTCTTCACTTAGAGATTCCCAAACTCTTTACAAAGGCTGTAAATATCTTATATTTTGCAGGTCACATACGGAGGAACTAAAGCGGAGAAGCAAATTGACCAAAGAAACAAAAAGAATCAGTGTCAGAGTTGGGATAAAAAGTTCCTTGTCTTTTCTGTTCATCCTACAAGCCCTAGAATTCTTCAAAAAATGGAAGAGGCATGCTTTCATTTGTTTCCATCATTTACATTTGAGTCCAGCTTGGTCTGCTCTTCCATCCATTATGCTAAACATGCTACATTGTCCTATGTCAACTTATGAACAATGAATGAACATAGAATCTGGACAACTTGTTCAACTCCATTACGTTGCCTCAATGAAAAAGCTATGTAAGATCAATAGATGTGCTGTGCAGATTTTACAGTGGAAGATGTTGTGTGTCCCACGTATGCTCTCACCCCCCAAGGCAGAAAGTGGGTAGCTGTCCTTGCTCAGCTTCCTTGTGAAGAAACTTTCTCCTACAGTGGGACCGTAGCTTCTTGGAAAGGGTAGCCATTTATCACAGCCCTAAATGAAAGCATTCCTTGGACACAAATGTCTTTTTCTTCCTTTGTCTAATTACTGAGGGGAAAAGTGAGAAGGAAATGTCAAAACAGTGAAACAGTGGTGTATAGAGAGCAGTCACTTTGGAGCTCAACTAGCTTTTGTGAAGGCCTGGGCGATTTGTCAAATGGTTGTGGCATAAGTCAAGCCCTGAGGTTGAAAGGTCTTGACCTAAGGAGTGCTGAAATCAGGCAGTATAAGCAAGAGGGCTGCTAGAAGTTTCAGCTGTAGTGGAGATGAACAATGATGGGTGCTGGACACAACAAAACCTCATCTGCATAATTCAGGTAAGGAATTTTATTGAATCTGACAAGTATGTGACAGGCTGAGAAAGAGAAAAGAACATGCTCTTGCTGGGAACCTTTAAAGCTCTTCAGTTAAGGTATGTGGAAATAAATGACAGCTAATCTCTTCACTAAAAAAACTGTAAACAATGCCATTTTACACAGGGCTCACCCGTGACCTTTTCATAGATCAGGCTATCCACTTTCAGGCCAGGCCACAGAACTTACCACAAACAATGCGGCAAATTCAGATTGCGCAAGAAGAGCTTTACTTCTCCCAACTGCTTCACATAGAGTTGCTACTCACTTAGGCAGGTATGCTTCAGCAGAAAGGCCATCACTTAAATCTAGTCCCTAAACCCTCACAGTAAATGGAAAATCCACATTGAGACTTTTCAGTGGAAGTTTTTTGGGGGGTTAGTTTTGTTTTTTTTTTTTTACAATTTTGGCTTGCATCGGTCATACTGCAACTACAAATCTCAAGCTAAAAGGTCATAAGGTGACAAGACAACTCTTCTGCGCTGAGACCTGTTGATACTATTAAAGTGACCAAGGCTTTTAAAATCATTCATTAATCTTGACATGTCAAGTTTCTCAGAATTTTTTTTTTAATTAATTTTAACCACTTACCTCCATTTTAAGTCTTCTCTAAGTAAACAGTAGAGTTTAAGAAGAATATGTAATTGTTTCTCTTCAAAATACAAATAAGATGCTGGCCACTGGCTTTAGAGGATAAAAATCTCTGCATGCAACTGTAGTTCATAAGCACTAAGACAAATATTATGTTAATACACACAAAACTCAGAAGCAATGGTTGAAAATCAAACCTAGCCTCTATGTGGTGTTTTACCTAATCAAATAAAATAAGAAATGACCTTGCAGGCAAGCAAGAGTTTTTCTTTTGTGAATATCTGTATTCTTGAGAGTTCTTTCTTAACACTGAATTCCTCACAAAAAGTAGCACTTGATATCTATATAAAGAGGGTTTCTTGCCACATGCAGACCTCTAAGCCTGACAAGAAAACAATTTGTTGTACAGGCTGCTGAATGATTGGAAGGAAAGCTCAAAATCTAGAGGAACACAGTGAGACTGTGACTTGCAAGAGCAGAAATTCAACTCTAAAACTCTTCAAATAAATACAAAAACAAAGATTAGACTGACTTTGTCGAGCATGAGTCACAAAATCCCCAAGCACTTCCTTGGATTACTGGCACAGTGATTTCTGCAGCGTACAGCACACATGTATGTTTTTACCAATCTGTGGATCATTCCACCTAATGGGAAGCAGTTAAGAGTCCTGGCTGGATCAACTGTGGATCTTGGTGTTATAAGCAGTCCAATGCATAATTCACAAGGCTTAATGAATATTCCAATTCATGACAGCCAACTGGCTCCATAGGTCACACCTCCCAGTCTCATATAAATAAAGAATGAGATACTGGAAAGCATACCAGCTGAACCCTAGTGAGTGCCAAAAACATGCATATTAATGAGGCACAATAAAAGATATACTTGACTCTCAGGAAGTGCCTCTATTGTTTTCCAGCTTTAGAGAGGGAGAGAGGAAAAGTTTGCGGTGCACCTTTCAATATACCACACCAAGTGCAACGCGAAGCTTTCCCCAGGGCCAAAGAGGGAATCAGATTGTGGCAATGGCATTTCACATCCAACCTCATCAGGTCTATGACATCCTCTGTCATTGCCACCACAATAGCGAAATCCATGCTGGAAATATCCCCACCCTCTGCTCCCATGTTTCTCTGCAAGTCCCCATTTGGTAACTAAGGAAAGGAAGTGCTTCAGCAGTGCTGTTCTTTTATGTGCTCTGTTTAGACCTTGGAACAGGATGAATGGTAGCTTAGATGAATGCATTTGTGCCATTTTTCTTGGCCCCAGACGATGTTTCCTCACTACCATGACATCTGAACAGAAGGAGAAAACATCTCCCTTTTGTGGCAAGCTAATTTAATTTGTACCTTCCACCTAGGGGTAAATATGTTTGTCTGTCTTTCTAAGCTCTCTTTGCCCACTTTCTTTTCTCACGGGAAACCCTGCTGAGTCAAAAGCAGGATATTGCTTAGTGCTCTAACTTTATTTTAAAGTAATTTAATTTTAAGCATACTCACACCCACCCTAAAGTGAAGCAACTGTAGGAGCTCCACTGGGACAGCCTTAATGACTTTTGCATGTCTCTTGTGTCAGAGACATCAAGGGCTTGTTGTTAGGGAGGTATTTTTTCTTTTAAAATAAATGCTTTAAAACAGGACGTCTCTTTTGCAGTATCCTCAGCGCAAGATGTGTTTCTTTATTTTCAAAAATCCTACGGCTTTGCACATTGACCTACCACCTTTAAAAACCAGCATTACAAACCACTGACCTTTGCTCTTTGTTGATCTGGTGTTATATGTGATTTGACCTTGTTTTGTCTGAAAACTTTGTAAAAGGATTTAAAATAAACAATGAATGCATTTCTTTATGAAAAATGGCGGTGAAATATGACTCAGATGACTCAATTTACATCCTCATCATCTGATTTATGCATGAATTCTTTAAACTGGCAAATACATTAAGTTAAGGGCATTATTTAATCCAGTACTGAAAAGTTTCTATAATTAAAGCAATTAAGCAATATAAAGAGTGAGAAAAGAAAACCGAAATCCAGATTGAGGGATCATTTAAAACCCATTTTGCTTATAGTAACACCACTTCTTTTACTTGTTATCTCATATTAAAATGGCAATTACACAAGCAAGAACCTATGTATTAAGCAAATTCTCACAATCTCTTCCTTTTAAAAAAATTCCATTTCAGTATTAGTACCAGGTAAATATTTTGTCATACTGTCAGATAAGAAAACCAAAACATACATACAACACTTAAAATGATAAAATATATTTCTAATACATGCAGTAATAAATATCGCAAGTACTGATTTTACCTGTAGTTACCAGTTATTCATTATTTGCATAATATTGTATCGATGTTTTTTCACAATGATTTGCACTCTGTGTTCTGATCAGAAATATGCATTTCTGTCATGTTCAAAAAAACCACCCCGTACAAAACTTGAAATGATAAAGTGTATTTCTAATATCTGCAGTAATAGATATCACAGAAACCGTGATTTTACCTGCAGTTACCAGTTATTTGTTATTTGCATAATATTTTATCAGTGCTTTTTCACAAAGATTTGCACTCTGTGTTCTGGTCATAAATGTGCATTTATCATCAGCAAATCACACAGACTTACAGGGAAACAAGTCTTGGAATCAGTCACAACATTCAGAAAGATTAATCATGACAATATTGCTGTTTTGCTCGGAAAACTTCCCTCCATTCTGTTTCTATTGCCTTGGTGGTTTGTTTTTATAAACAAGCTACATTTGTTAGGAAAAGGAAGCAGCTCTCTTATTCAAACTTATGGTTTTGGAGTCTAAACATGCAATACCGTGACAAACAAATAACAGCCAATGTGTCCTCTGGAGCAACAGGAGAAAGTGCAACTGCCTCGCCTGCCCTGGTCTGCTCAGTGTATAAAATACAGAAGATATTAAATGGACAAAATGCCTTCCTTCACCTGCATAGAGGTTTGTTCAGCCAGAACCCAGCACTCCCATGCATGTTGTATGATTTTACATCAGCTTTGAGGATAAAGGAGGTAATTCCTGGTGTGGGACGATGGATCTCCGCATCCATGAGAAGACATGGATCAGGAAGCAAAGCTGAAGGGCGGTTGGTGAAGAGGTCCCCTTGATGGATGGCCAGACAATGGATTCTGCCCTCAGGCCTCACTTCAGTCTGGCTTTCAGCCAGAATTTGGACCTCAGAAGCTTTGCCTGGACAATTGTGGACCTTAGATGTATGTTAACAAATATATGGAAGCTGTGGTAGCTCATAATGGGGCCAGCTGCCCTGTGTACCACATCAGAGAACACAGAACGAAGGTGCAAAGAGAGGGAGAACGGTAAAAAAAAGGGACCCTGAAGTACTTCTCCAAATTTCACCTACTGGGCTCTTAAGTTCACAGTCCTTCAAACAAATTGCTTCAAGGTCTGGAGCTTTCACTTTAAACTCCAAAGTTGGCTCTCAAGACCTGGCCTCTGACAAGGGTGGAAAACCTCGTTAGCAAAATCCCTTAAACATTTGCTTTGTTGCGCAGTAAATTTGCCGTCTTTAAGGGTTATAAAGTGGTCACAAAATGCCTGGCGTTAAGAAGATAGTTATCTTTAGGGCTATAAAAAGGTATTTCCAGCCTTATTGCTGAACTGTGTAAATCAAGGCCATCCACCCCTCCATTAGAAGCTAAGCTCTTAAGGCCAATATGGACAAAGGACTTGGTTGTTTATGCAGCAACAACATCTGCTTACACTCAGCCTCATTGTCAAAGAGCTGTTGGTTAAAAGCACAGGATCTCCTTTCTCTCCATTTCATGCCGTATTATGTTTCATGCGGGAATATCTAGTCTCTGAGGCTTGACCACTGCTTTTATCTGCTGGACTTTAAAGACTTAGCTGCTTGTAGTGAGAATCCGATCATTGCCTCCCTAGCAGTCCGGAGGGCGCGTTTTGCCGGACACTTGAAGAATTTCTTTTGGTCTCCAGACACCTTTCTGCAAAGTATTAGCTTTCCTGTGCTGCTCTGAAGCTAAAGCTCCTGTGTAAACAGCTCTCTGGGTCAGTTTAAGATAAAATATGGTGTTTGGATCTGAATTCCTCAAATACTACATGTGCACAACAAAAGACTATTAATTGCACTCAAGCCACAAAATGCCGATGCATTCTCCAGACTATGATTAGTATTGCTATCAAAGAAAACGTTTCTGAGCTTTGCTTGCTGACACAACACAGTTTTTCTTAGATCCGCATCACTAATGCAGTCAGAAAAGAGAACATAATGTTGCAGTTAATCAGTTTTTGTGAAGAGACAGTACCTGAAGAAAAGAAACTGCCCTGCAAACTAGCAAGGTTTCATTTTGCTACTCTTCCCTATCTGTCCCTCAGCAGGTACTCAAAGATAGAAAATGCTTAATATATAAATTTAAATAGTCTTATGGTAAACATTCCTCTCCCTAATCTGCAGGGTATAGCAGATTCAGACATTGTCCTGTACAACTAGAAAATGTGTGCCCAGAATAAACCCAAGACATACAACTTATATAAGAAAGCCATGATGCAGTTTACAGAGATGACTGTTTTCCCTCGAGATGGTATTTTCACAGTATTGTACCAATTAATTTTACTGCAGCACCACAACACATGTTTTAGTAACATGGTTGTTGAAAACAGAGTCTCATACCTGGGTCATGCCTGAAAATGTGAACAGATTTTGCAGAAGAAGAAGGTGTAAAAGTTGGCTTCTGACTTATTGAGGTATGACAAGACGAATGTGAACCCCCATGGCCTAAAACTTGAAGAAGAAAAGAGAATGCAGGCGCAAAGGAGACTCATGGCAGGGAGGTGAGGGCAAAGCACAGGCAAAACAAAATGGCAGCTCAATGGGCAGGAACCTGAAAAGCATCCTGGGAAAAAAAATACCCCAAACCAACAGCCTTTGAAATGGGAGCAGTGGGTGACATACGGATTTCTGACCCAAAGACTGGTGAGTCCAGCCTCCATATATTGCCACCACTTGCATCATGCAATGCCTTCTTAAAAGTAAACTAGTCCTGCTTAAAATAATTTTGCTGTTTCAAGCTGCTTCCCTTAACTTGTGTATCTATTCTGGAAGCTTCCTGCTTTGATAGTTAGAAACTTCTAATTTCTGCTGTAAAAGTGCTCATACACAGTGGAAATAAATTTGTTTCTCTTTTGGTATTTTGACGTAAGCAGTTTTTCTCTCCCCCTGGTATTTACACATGCAGTTATTTATAAAGAACAATTCTAGCCCTGCTTGGCCCCCACTTTGCACAGGCAAAGGGGTCACTAAACTGTCCTGCTTCCTCAGTCTCCCTTTCCATGCTATCTATTTCCCTAACTTAATGCCACTTTCCTGCAGTTTGGTTTTCTTTTTCTCAGATATGCAACCAATATATTGCAGAGTGCTTTAGATATTCCCACCAATGTCCTGGATGGAAATATTAATAATCCTCTTTCCTAGCACATCTGATGTCACGCTTGCATTTTTCAGAGCTATGTCAGAGAAGTTGTCTTCTTCCTTGGCTGCTTCCTACTCTCAGCCTCGTCTGTATACCCCAAAGTTCCTGCTATTTATGTGCCTAGACTTGCACTTTTTACTATTAAATTTCATCCCATTTCCACTAATTTAATTCAGAAACCCACAAATATTTTGCCACCAAGCAAAAGGAAACACCTGGTTGCTTGGTAGATCATATACCTCTTCCAAGTGGTTTGTACCCACACCACATGCTGATAATCTCGTGCTAGGATTTCACCTGGCTGGTCACACTCTTTCATTCTTGTATCCTTTTATCTTATCATATATCCTTTATTATTTAATTGTCTTCTCCTGCAGAATCAAACAAAAAGGAAAGATAACACAGTACTTTTTCAGTCTTGTGTACCTGCAGCAGCAGCGTTTATAAACATCACTTGCAGAAAGATTGGTACCCTATTTCACCAGCTACACCAGCAGGATGCATGTTGAAGCTTTAAGAATATTAAGTG
Organism: Haliaeetus albicilla; assembly: GCF_947461875.1. Taxonomy (NCBI): domain Eukaryota; kingdom Metazoa; phylum Chordata; class Aves; order Accipitriformes; family Accipitridae; genus Haliaeetus; species Haliaeetus albicilla. Next base: position 69,491,356 of record NC_091516.1, on the reverse strand, counting down.
TTTAAGAACTTAATAGCAATTTAATTTTGAATCCAGTTATGCAAAATGAATAAGCTGTCTCCCTTTGGAGGACATGTGGTCCCAATACAAGAGCTTGCAAAAATACTTTCCCAATACTTTATTGCAAAAACTGATACAGTATTTTGTCATCACAGTTCTTAAGATACATAGACATCTATTTCTGTCTTCATCAGGAGTAACTCCTAGATAAATGAACAAACCCAAGCTGATGTAATGTTAAGACTTTCAAGAGGGATGTTTTTTTTTAACTTCTGCCTTACTTTGCATACAGGGAATCTGTACCTGTTTAACAGAATGGTCAGACTTAAGCATTTCAAGAGAGAGATAGATCAGTATCTATTGGCAGGGTCGACAAAGGGGGTACACTGCCTTCACACAGGACAGTATAATTCAGTACTTGCCCCCAGAAAGGAAATTGTGAGGCTTTACATCATTAATTTAATTGTGTACTTTGGGATAAACGTGTAGTGTTGTGCCATCAGTGGCTAGGAATAGAGTACAGGGGTACAAGATCAAAGAAAGAAGCAAAGGATCAGATTCAGAGCATGGATAAAGTATGGCAGTATTTCTTCTGCAGGATGTAAAGAATTATTTGCATGTGCTAATTCCTTCACTTGGACAGACAGCAGATCTGGCTTTATCAGAAACATTCCTCCAAAACAGGATCTCTGTCCTGAATTAGATATGATGTTTGTTCTCTTGAATTCAAATCCAATGCTTTCTCACCTAGTAGTTTATTGCTCCTGAGGATGTTTTCATACAGTCAGCCTCCATTTGTGGCTTCCATGGAAAGCAGCTGTTCTTCCCCTTTTCTTTGCTTTCTTTTCTTTTTCTCTCTGATCACTTTCTCTACATATTTTAATTTATGGGGAAAAAGCAAAAAAAAAAAATTAAGGATGGAGTAGATGGTATCATTGAAACTTTCTCCTTACTGGTGTAACACAAACAGCCAAACGTCGCTCTGCATTTTCCCACTGCAGCCATGCCACTCGTGGTGTTGGGCAGATGATGGTAGGGAAAAGCTATCTCGTCCTACAAGCAAAGGACACAGTAGTTCAGAGGTTTTGGCTCATGAAGGAGTACAGATGACATTCTCATTAACATCACAACCCCCGTGGGACCTCTGTATGGCATTAACCTCAAGTCTGTAGTCTTTTTTTTTTTTTTTTTCTGGAGATGTTCAGGACTGAGTGTATGCTCCTCTTTGGTCAGGGCTGCCAGTTTCAGAAACAGTCTGGGTTGCCGCTGGCAGGCAGTTTTGGGAACATTGCAAACACATGCTTCTGGTTGTGGCTGGAAATAGGCATGGAGATATTAATTCCCCTTTCCTGCCATTTGCATGAGAAATCTTTGGAAATCTGCCTTCTAAAAATCAAGAGAAGGAATTGGCTCAGAGTAATGGTTTCTCCCCCAAGCTAAAAGCTTCCCCCGCCAATTAAAAGCCTCCAGGAATAAATTGCACGCCATGACCCTGCTGAGACCAGCACAGCATAGCCCCCACAGTCTCTCTTCTCCTTTGTGCCACTTCTTAGAGTGTGCCAGCTGCAGTTTTGTTGTGCAGTTGGACAGTGGATGCAAATGTATATATGTATACATATGCTATATGTATACATAGTTAGTCCAGGTGATTTAGTCTGTTTAGCCAGGCATTACCCTTCCCTCTTGTTAATTATAGTGTGTGTGTTCCTTAAGTTTACCTTGCTTGCTCAGAAGGAGTAGGGGTTAGGATTTTGGTCATGGATTCAGGCCTGGGAGCCCCATGAGAGATCCCATCAGACAGCTGGGGTTATTGGGAGGTTTTTAATGCATATTATCATGGGGGAGCTTCTACTGACATCTTCAGAATTAGTCAGTCTTATCATCTGCATCACCACTTTGAGCAAAAAGATGTCTACAAGTCAGGGGAATGAAATGTGGAAGATAGCAAGTAATTAAGACATTTAGGAAGATAACAATAATTCTTTGAAATAGCACTACATTTCATTGCCAGTAGTTTATGATGGTACGGAAGAAAATGCAACCCACGAATATTTCTTATAAGAGAAAATATTTGATAAATGTCACTAATGACGTCATTAACTGTACTGAAGTCCACTGGTCCATTGAGGGAGGAACATATCTCCAATGCATTAGGATATGTTACAGTGGAATAAACTGAATTCACCAAAGAACCACCAAAGCACCTACCTATTGTTTTATTCCTTGAACAATAACTAAAGTTTATTCAAATTTTTAGAAGATTTTTTTCACATGTTCTATATATAAGAAATTTGTGAAATATATCTAAGAACACAATATAAAAATGAAACTGAACTACCACTAGTGTAAAAAAAGAACAGCTAAACAAGAGATGTTGACCATTGTCCCTGCATTGAATGAAAAAATAGATGCTATGTACACTGCCTTCCTTTCAAAAAGGTAGATAGTCACAATCAAGAAAGATCGATGAAATAATAATTTGATGCAACTTTCACACCACAGTGTTTCTTGTCCCTCCCCTTTCAGTACTCCCATTTCTTTTATTTGTTGGTTTTTACCTTCTTTGCTTCATCATTCTTCCTCTCAGAGATGGGTTAGGAAGAAGCAGTAGTTAGGAAGAAGCTTCTGGGTCTTTTGCCTGCTTTGGGTCAGCATTTTTGTCACATGATCTTTTCTCCTCTCCCTCTTGTGATCTCTCCTTTCCTTTCCTTTCCTTTCCTTTCCTTTCCTTTCCTTTCCTTTCCTTTCCTTTCCTTTCCTTTCCTTTCCTTTCCTTTCCTTTCCTTTCCTTTCCTTTCCTTTCCTTTCCTTTCCTTTCCTTTCCTTTCCTTTCCTTTCCTTTCCTTTCCTTTCCTTTCCTTTCCTTTCCTTTCCTTTCCTTTCCTTTCAAAAAATAGTTGTGAAAGTAAGAGTGGAGATGACATAAAGCATTGCCAAGATTAACTTCCAAAAATATTTCTTATCTACAGCCTACTTGAATGGACAGGACCTCCTTCCTCTGATACCTTTCACACATTTTTGTCTCAGCTTACGTGGTATGTGAATTATTTATGGTCTGTTGGGCATAACTTTGTTGTATATTACAGTTTTGGGCAAGATGCGCTTCTCTCACCTGATCCACCAGGAAACATGCCACCCCATCTGTGCTACTTCAGTGGCAGGAAATCGTGAACAAAAAAACCCCAGCAAATTGTCTGTCAGGGTCCTGGAAATGGTTGGTTCAGCTCCTCTCTGGATCCTTTGGACAAGGTAACACCAGAGCCAGAAACATTAAAGCTGATCTCCTGAGGCTGTTGGGTGATTACTTGCAAACATGAAGACTTTTTTGTGCATGGATATGTGCTCAGTATCAGATGTAGAGGAAGCCAGGTGGCTTCTCACAGATATTATTCTACATAGATATAACCAAATACTAAAAATATATGCAGATTTTTAACTAGAATCAATATATTCTGGTTTGGATTTGTATAGGTATTTTGAGTATGGCCCAGGACATTTTCTGTTTACCCAGATACAGTGAAAGGCAGACACTTTATTAAGATAATACAGAAGGTGAGGTGATAATATCTGTGTCACTAGAGTAGTGATTTCATTGAAACAAATAGATAAGCTTTTCAATGACAAATTGTATCCGCTAGTACTATATTGTTGTTTCCCTAGTTAGTTAGGAACTAAGGTAAAAGAGAAAACAGCAAGAACTGCTTCCCCACACCAAAAAAGACATTACTCTCCCACCAGTTCAGAATAGAGTGCTCCAGTCTGGTCTTCTAAAGTTGAAATCCAGTTATGGCACTTTTAAACCCTCATCTTTCAAAGACTGCTAGAGCTTTTAATAGCCCTGTCTGACATTCCACAGTGTGCAGGACTGAACTTCCAGGATTTGCTCCCAAACGTTCATGCATTTTGTGGCTCTAAGTGAGCTCTCAGTATGGGATTTGCAACTATGAACACTAAAGTGCAAGTCAGCCCATGTACTCCACCCCACGTATAGATCAGGTTTGTGAAAAACCTTCTCCAGGGCCAGGGTGCTGATTTTAGGGCCCACATGTGCACCATTATGTTTTTTGCCTTAAATATTCCAAGTTTTAAATATGACATACTTCCATCTTTGCCCATGGAAGTGTTTATGTTTATACAGATATACGCTTTCATTAAAAATAGACATGCCTCTTGATCTTCAGGCTTACAGAAAATATGCTCAGAAGCAGTGACTGTTTCAGGAGCAAGCCATCATAAAAATCTGGCATGTATTTCAGTATTGACATGCAGATATTCACATTCATTCTGAATTGTATGACAGCATTGTTTGTTTGTGCAAGGCAAATATCATATATAGCACAAATCACCATGAAATTACTTAGTAGTTACTTGATCATTTAATTATTGTGCAGTTACATAATAACTCCATGACTATTGAAGCCCTTCAGATTGCATTAATTATACTTGGAGTAATTATTCCCATCCACCGACATGGATATATGTCATACAGTTTGCTAGACAAGATAAATTTTTCAGAATCTCATGACTGAAGAGAGGGTTTTAAAAATGGGCTGGCCAACACAGTCTTAATTATAGCACTTGGCAGTGTGAATTTATTTCACCTAACATTGCATAATGTAATTATGCTTTCCCAACAGAAAAGGATATGAATTGTACTTTATAGTTGATATATCTCTAAGGATGAGGTGCAAATATATAACGAACAATTAAACTAAAACTCAATCACATACCAGAATAAGTTGGTCCTCTGGTCTACAGTGACTCTGTCCTGAAGTTCTGGCTTTAGAGGGCAAGTCTGGGCATTTGTGGTCGCTGCAGAGGTGCCTGTAGCTGGACTGAGGAGCTCTGCTTTGCTCTGCAGTCAGATGCAGCCTCTGGCTGCCTATTGATCACATCTGCCCCTAAGCCCAGTGTTGGGTAGCATCACTTTATGTGCAGATGGGATTTGTGGGAGCAGCTGTACAAGAGTATGTGTCCACTCACAGACTGGGTAGCTATGGAGAGGTTCATACTAAGGAGTGGAGAAAATCAGAGTTTTATCCCAGTTGTCCCTAACAAAACCTGAAGGCAAGTGCTTCTTGTACAACGTGGATGCAAGACACCTTTTTTATCCAAATATGTGCTCAGACTTGATCTCAAAAGGCAGAATATGTACATGTACAGATATATGCATCTGTACAGAGAAAGTTACGGTTCATTAGACTGGGGAGGACTAAGTTCATTTCCAGCTCTACAGGAACCTTCTTGGTTGATGCTGGGAAAATCGAATGGCATCCTTGTGTTGTTGCTGAGCTGTGGATCATCTCATCTATTTAGATTTTGATTTCATGAGGCGGAGGTGGTGTCTTATGTGCCTATTGGGACTCTGTAGAACAGGGCTCTGATCTTGGTTCAAGTAGCTGAATGGCACCATCAGCTAATAAAAACCGGAATGCAGCTAGGAGCTGATATATCAAAGGTGTGAAATGGCATCTGAAAAGGCATAACTGACTCCATTAGCACTGGGCAGTTCAGCAGTTCGTTCTGTGTTAGGCATTGCAGGTGGGGTGGTACCTCTTTCTCCTTATCTTGTTTTGATCAGGGCTGTTTCTATCACTACAGACCAAGCAGAACCCTGTTGAACCCAAAAAGTAGAAGCAGACTAATAACAATAAGATTACTGTTTTCTTGCCTTGGAACCCAGAAACAAACACACTTAAATAATGCAACCTGTGACTGTCTAGGCATTTTGTAGCACTGTTAACACTGCTGACCACATTTCGTAACATGGCTTGCCTTATGTATATAAGCAATAGCCACAACTGCAAAGGGACAAACTAAGACTTGTGGTATAGTTGCATAACTGGGGTAACGTGCAAAATGTAAAATCTGCTAGAGAGGAACGAGCAGGCAGTTAAGTTGTCTGGTGAAACCAAGATAATCCTGCAAAATGGGCAGGAAGGGTAATTCTGCAGAACAGTCTGCTGGAATAAGCGAAGCTGGAAAAAGTCCTCATCCTGTAAATAAGGTGTTAAGGGAAAATGAGGTGAACCCCTTTTTCTTTTCAGGGAGCAGGGGGAAGTTGAACCCGCCCCCCCCCCATCATTAAGTGAGGAGAGATGGGGAATAAAGAAACCAACCTGCTTTTGTTCTGGCTTCCTCCATCAAAGAGTTACTGTGACCAGCTGCCTTGTCCTTAGCCACTGAAGACCACCAGGATCAATGAGTGATGTGTAATGTTAATGAATATCAATCCAATAAAGACTTGTTTTGAAGTTTGGAATTGGCCTTATTTAAATAATGCCATGACAGGGATCTCTAATTCCCTAGCTGGCGTATAGATCTAGAAATGTTCAGCTGCAACAGTCACTGGTAATTTTAAAACATACAAGGGCACCAGGGCCTCACACACTAGAGAGATAAATCTAATGGTTACTCACAGGGTGGGTTTTTTAAAAATTACTTTTATATTTTTTACAGTTTAGAAATGTATGAGGAGATACACTTCTAAGCTTGCATCAAAGGAGGCCGCTGATGTCAGATGAGTTAGATGACATATCAACTGAATGTCATATAGCCTTCAACATATAATATCTTCAAATATAGTTAAGATCTCACATCCTATGTGGCATGCAAAATTTAATTTATGCCACAGAAACCTTTCCACAACTCTGCTTTCCCATTTATTCTCTTCACCAGCTGCAATCTAGGAAATGTAATTCTTTATTCTGAAATTATTGTTATAATGAGCAAATAATTAATATAATAATAATGATAATAATAATGAAAAATGTCTAGTTTATTCTTTCTTTTTAAATCCTGGAATTAAACCCAATGTGCTAGGGCTTTGCCTATATGTTCATGTAATTGATTGGGCAAAGCGGACTTGCTGGCTTTGTGACCAAGGAAAATGTACTAGACCTGTTCTGTTTTTCAACATCCACAAAGCACAGGGAGTTGATGGGAAAGAGCTGTACATGCTTTTTCCCACCCATAGATAAGAACCAAGGTTAACTTCCAACCTAGTTAATGGGGGGAGGTGGACTACCTCTGTCTCTGCTCCAGCAAACTGAGACAGCAGCTAGCTCCCCACTTTCCTTTATAACCTGAATTTCTGCTAAAATGATCCTAGTGAAAGAGGTAATGTTGTTTCTACTTAAATGACCATCATTAGTATTCAGAGTGCACGTCAGCTTGAGCTAAACAGAACGATTTCCACATAGTGATCAGGGGGGCAAGCTGGCATCCCTTGATGGCCCTGGATCTTTCTGCTGTTCCCCAGCTTCCTGTGGCTCATGCCCAAACCCACTCTGGGCTGTGCCCCCACACTGGAGATGGGCTCTCCATAACAGCTTCCCAGCAGCTGCTTTCTCTTCTGTAAGGGTTGGCTGCCTCCAGGACTCTCAATGCCCATAGCATTGTGGGCGGGATTGCTTTTTAATGAAAAACAGCAATTTAAAAAATTTCATGAATTCAGGGTGTTTTTTTTTGAAGCTTAAAATATCTAATTAACTGCTTCCTGAAGTTAGGCTCAAGGAGTCCTAAAAACAATGTTGTTTCAGCTGTAAAATGGTCGCAAATTATGTACCTTGAGAAATAGTATCCTGATTCATTAGTGATATTTTGAGGAAAGGGAGGGATGGTAAACCAATCAGAATATCTATGTGCATTTAAAGCAGCCCATTCTCTGGAAGCGCTGTACCAAACACTTTATTTATGCAGTTTCAGCTTTTAAGTATTGTTTTAAAATGTCCAGATCTGGCTGAATGAAAGGAGACACTTTTAGGGGGGGTTCTAGAGGCTACACAACAAACAAAGGTCAGTATCTGCAAGAATGGAGGTAAGGCATTTGTTTCGGAGTTGTTGGTGCATTACTTCAGTACATTTTGTCTATGAATTGCCTTCATGATTATGCCTGCCACTATCATTCAGGATGTTTATAGAAGTTTTACCGTTACCTTTGTTAAGAAGCAGTGTACTGGAACAGAAAACTCAATAGGTCTTTCCCATAAAGTCTAAGAAACCAAACTAATCAACCTGAAAAGTTGTTCTCTGTCCCTCATTACCGGCTTCTCCTTGAGTCAAAGTGTTGAGAATTGATATCAAGGTACATAGCTAATAGCTTTATTGAATATCTCTACGGCATAGGTATCTATGAGGTCTTGAATAAGCTCCCAAACTGCTGTGCCAGCATGCTTTGGGCTCATTTTAAAATTTACAACTATTTTTTTTTTTTCAAGGGCAATCTTCTCAGCTGTTCTGAAGTCTAAAAGTCATGCACCTGGATGATAACTTTTCAGGCTCTCAGCTAGAGTGCTTTGCTCTACTTTGCCAAGAGCTTTTCATGAATTTCCCTCCTGCCCTCATCACTGATAGATACCATTAACAGAAACCTTCAAGTTGTCATGAGACATGAAACAGAGTAAACAGACTCTGCCCTTTCACCTAGCAGTTTGTAAACAGAGATTAAATTAACAGTGTGTGTTGTCTGCACCTATAAACATCCTCTCAGGACATAGAAGACTTGAAATACACCTTGTCCTTACCACAAGGGAAAACTCACTCTTTCATAGGTCTGTATTTTTGAATATGTTCCTTTGATTAACCTTTGCTTTTAAGATAAATTCAACATGCTGTATTGGTATAAAACTAAGTTCATTTGCAGCTATCATGCTTTGGAAACTGCCTGACACTTCTTAGGATAATAATAATAATAAAAGTCAAAAAATATTTGCAGTTAATGAAACCTAGAAACTTTGAAATAGTATTTAGATAGAAAATATATTCCTTGTAAGTTGACTTTTAAAAAGCAGGCTGCAGAAATACTGTTCTTTGCATTGTATTATACTTGCCCTGTGTTTTTCATATCAGTTGAGAAAACAGGAAATCACTGGTAAGCAATTCATTACACTTTGGCAAAAGCTGTCAGCCTCTGCTTAAGAGATTCAAAAATAAGTCACATCGAGGAATGTAAAATACCATTGATTTTAAGAAGCAGAGCTCCCTTGAAGGTTGAAATAATTGGTATGTTTATATTGGGAAACTTAGACAGCATCTTGATAGCCCGGTGACTGCAATTTCCCTTTTTGCATCTGCATGCAAGCCAAAAAAACTTCTGTTTTGTGTGGTGACTACATTAGTTGAGGGCCAAGGCTAACACCTTCTATGTCAATGTTGCAAATGTCTGCAAGCAAACATGTAAAACCTGCTTCATAACCATGTACAAATAAAGCCATCAGCCCTTCTCTAATTTGGGAGTTATGGAGTTATGTAGTTTCATAGGTACAAAAGGTTTTCATACAACCCCCATAGCCAATATTGCTTTCAGGCACATGAAAAATGGTCAGATTTCTTCCAAAAAATCCACTAAATACAGATTCACTTCAGAAATCAAGAAGTAAATGTTGCTGATTTCTTGGCAGCGCTGCGGGTACAGTACTGCCAAATCACTTACTGTACAGCGTGAGGCTGAACCAAGAGGCATAAAGAAGAACTAACAGTGCTAGTCACATGCAGCAATTAGCTATGGTAACAGAATTGTTTTTAAACCGGGATTTGGAATTCATTTAAATAAAACTCGCCTCAAATTTACATGTTACAAAGCACTCTGCCTGCAATGAAAATACTTAGTGTACTGAGTCTCTGTGATTAGATTTTAATTTCAGGCAGACAGGCAGGTTTGGATTTGGGGGTAAAAAATACTCCTTGCTTGTAGAAAACATATTAATTCTTTAGATAAATAAAGATTCACCCTTCCCACCCCTGCCAGAGAATTATTCAACCATTTTTTAAAAAAGCTATATTGTTAAATAGTTCTCTTCAGTCTTAAGCTGAAAACCAATATACTTTGATTAAGAAGTGATTAATATTACTTGGTGAGAAGTTAAGCTGTCATATAATAGTCTGGAGGATCCGCAAAAAGTCAGAAAGATATTACAACACAGCATGAGCTACTCTCTGATCTTCTAAATACCTGGACTGTATTTGCTTCTACAATTTCTGTCTTATCTAACCTTCTTTATGTTCACCTGTAAGTTTATATTAAAGCCCCAATCAGTAGTATGGCTTCTAACACTGAGGATTTCATACTGTACAGAAATTAACCTCCTCAAGTACACGCATTTGCACTTTAAAATCCTTCCTGCCACCGCCGTGCATTTCCAAGATAGGAAAGTCCAGATGGAAATATCAATGCAAAAATGTAGATATTATAGCATGGAGATATAGACATATACATGCGCGTACCTGATTTTTAAAATCCAAATATTGCTAGATGCTAAAGGCTTTTAATAAGAGGAGTAACAACAACAGCAACGATAGTAACAATTAGCTGTATTGGAGTAGTGTGATGACTGATGGCTCTTCAGACAGATTTACACCAGGTGTGGTACGGATATCTTTAATATCCAGTATAGAGTATCCTTACAAAACAGATGTTTATGCAGCTACCGAGTTCCCTCTGGAGAAAGATGTAATAATTTAATTCAATTCCTAAAAACTTGTGAAACCAGCGCAAACACGATGTGTAGGCAAGCCTTGGCTGGCGACGGTCCCCGTGCAAGATGTTTGTCCTCTGCTCATGGGGCAGACCCGACGTGGGAAGGGGAGAGGGAGAAGCTCCCTTCGCCTTAGGGCACGCGGCGGGTCAGTGGCTGAATTAGCAGGAGACCCCCTTTTCCCAGCTCCCAGGTTTATCCGCTTGATTGTGCTGCTTTTGACGGCAAAGGGAATTAATTGGCAAATTCAGCCGGTGCACAGATCATCCTAATTTGCTGTGACTTCACCAGCAGCGGCGCTGACCGTGCGCTCTGGGGCGCATCACGCGCGTTATCGTGTGCTCAGGCCGATGCTGGCTCTGGAGCAAAAGCGGAGGAGCAGGGGGTGGTGTGGTGAAGATGAGGTGGCCTTGGTGCAGGAGCCAAAGGTCAGACCTCATTCCCGCTTTAGGAAACTGGAGGGCAATGTAGGACCTGCATGCCACAGCCCCCTGGTCGTGCCGCTTTTGACGCTGGGAGCAGGGCGCACATCCCGAGGTTGGTGACTTCTGGGTCACGCTGGCTACTTGCCGCTCAGTGAGGTTTGTTCTGGTTTATGTAAAAGCAATTAGCAGGAATAAACTCCTTGCAGCCCATGTGCTGCAAAAAAAAAGCATCCCTCCATTGAGCTGCTGCAGTCCTTTGGTGAGATGCAAGCTCCAAGCTGGCCAAATGAAGTACAGGCTCTTCTGCTGAATCTGCCTGAAACATTTTTCTTATATCCCAGCTGTTACAGCACCCAGTCGACGGAGCTGTGAGATGAGGAACATATGCCTGTAACACTTCATTTCAACAGGCTCACTTAGTGTCTCTTACTTTGATCTTTCACTGTATACTTCCTGTAACTGGAGTTAGTTACAGACTGAAACAAAGCCCAGAGTTACCAAAGAGGTTTTTTTTCCCTAAATATTCCTTTTGTACCAGATTCTGTTACCGAGTGCATCAAATGAACCAGCTGGAGGACAGTGTCTCTGCGAAAACGCTGCCGCAGTTCAAACTCTTTCTAACTGCCTTTGTGGCCGTCGGTGTTGTACCATCACGATAACTCTGAGTCGGCTGCAATTTTTCAGACCTGGTAATGGCCTTTAGGTTCCCTTTTCAGCTAGAAACAACCCAAGCTAAATGCAATAAAGAGCTGTGCAGAAGGTCTCTGTCTGAGTCAAGGAGTCAATGCCTTGCCACTAGACCTTTATCCTTCATCATCCTTCATAAAAGACAATAAATTTTCAATCCTAAGCTTTGGCATGTGTATTTACTATTAACTATTTGGATAGGGCTAAATGATATCTCTAAACAGGAGTTCCCAAATGCTGCAGTAATGTTCTCTTTGCGCTGCAGACAGGCAGAGAATGATAACCCTCTGTTAAACATAAAGTGATCTTTTCCCAAAGAAGTGGTTGAACTGTCATGAACTAGTTTTGGCTACAATAGAGATGAAATAGGGCTAAAAATATACCGGTAAACACACAAACACAAGCCTGCAGGAGTAAGCAGTCTCTGAAAACATTTCGTTTCCACAATCATGTATTCACTTGTTTTTCCAGTATCACCCTTGTAGCATAACAATCAGATTAAAATAAAACACCAGCATTGCCCTATAATAAGATTATTTTCTAACAGCACCGCCTGGGTCTGTGTACACAGAATATCTTTCACTGTCGTGTCAAGTGCTGTGATTCCAGCGATCGTTGTTAAAGGAGAAACAAGTTTTACATATACATATGAGCAACACACAGGAATAAAGCTTTGCTAGAATGCTGTGGTTTTTAAAAATTAAGTATGTAAATGTTGTGCTGCATAAGCATGAGGTACATTTCAAACATATGGGGAGTAGAAATTGAACTAGAATTCAGTTATTCTGGATTCTCATTCCTATGCTCATTTCATTACAATATGGAATTGCAGAGGGAGTCTCGTCATCTTCAGATTTCAAAGCATCTCAGACTTCGTAATATGCATGTCAGGTTGCTTGATTTTTAGTATTCTTGTAACTCGAGGTGACTGCTAATTGCTTTACAACATCATCAGTGATCTTTTCTATAGAGTCAACAGGAAAAAGAAAGTCAGTTCTATTACATTTCCCAAAATTCTAAACTTTTTTTTTTGTTTGTGGTAGAACTGAAGAACCCTAACTGAAAGCATTGAGTTTCCCAGCATATACACTTAAGCAAAGAAAACCCGAAGGAGAATTCCCTGGTGAATATGAAAAAAAAAAAAAAAAAAAAGAAGATAATAGTTTGAGAGCTATGGAAGAAGTTTCCTTATGTGTCCTCTGGCTTACAAGGCAAATCAAAGGCAGAATAATTTTAAAATTTTGAGTATTGTATGTGTGTTCTTTGTGAAGCTGTTCTAACACTGCGTGCTCGCCATTCTCCTCCACATTTAACTGTTAATAAGGTTTGCAGAGATGGGACTGTGTGCAGATTTTTCAAACTATATTAGCTACCTAAAGAAGTGAAGAGCAGCTAAAGGCCCTTTAGAGGCAAAGAGTTGCCTGATTTTTTTTGGAAATAGCCCACTGAGGGCTTCTATACTGTTAGGACCTTTACAGATATCATATACAGTCTTACCTGGATTGAAAACAATCGAAATACAGAAAGAAATATATGACACAGAATCTGAATACATTCAATAAGAAGTTACAACACGGTTTGTTCTGGGACAAAATCAAATCTCAAATCAAATCCAGTTCTCCACCTTTAAAATTTATTTGAGGGAGTGGTATTAACAGGAAGATGCACAGTGAAGAAAAAGACTCAGTAGTAGAAATAAAAAACCATTTTAATAAGATTATTGATTAGTAAAGTTAATATATGTATTAAAATAAGATTACAATCCAGAAATTATTACCAGTTTGAATAACCAACCTGAAACATCTGGAAAGGGGTGTCTTCCCAGAAATCACTTACTCTGTGAAAAAGAGCTGGGGGGGAGAAGAATTGAAAAAGGAACAAATTAAAAAGCTTTGAACAAACATGTTAATCATATGGCTTGTTTACATGTCTAGCTACTAATTAGATATCTTAAAAAAAGTAATTTGGGAATTTAATGTCTAGAAGACTGCTGCTCCAATAGTGTGTTGCAAGCATGCATCAGGTCTACCCCTAAGTCCATGGCAGAGACCAGTAGCGTTAAGCATGCTTTGCTTGCTTCGGCCGAAATCTTGTACAGCATATTAACAGAATATTATGAGAATATTCTGATACAGCAGAATAGACACCAATATTAACTTGTTGGTGACTTTCATTACCTAGAGTCAGTCACACTGGATTACTTCAGCAATTCTTTAGTCTTTGTCCAAGAGAGGCCAGCATCCTTTGCTTGGCTGGAGGATTGCAGCCTCACCTCAGGCTAAGTCCAGAGGAGACAGCTCATCAGGATTTCTGTTTCTGTTGTTTGGAAACTGCCAGTTGTGCTGTCTATCCTCTCTATAAAGGTTGATGCTCTGCAGGCCTGTATTGTGAAAAACCATTAATAGCTGGAGACCTGCAAAGGGAACCAACAGTCTCATCTAACATTGCAGTGGTTGGGGAACAAACCATTCTCATCCAGAACAGAGAACACTTCTTAAAAAAAAATGCTAATAAATCTTCTGGCTGTGGTATCGAATTGATGGACTTGCCCTCTATGATAGACTCAAAAGTCTTCTGGACTGGGCAGAGTGAGAAAATCACAAAGGGTGGAGACACCATGAACTGGGGAGAGAGGTGTCCAAGAGTCAGGGGAAAGCACGGCATCTCACATAGGTACCATTAGGGTCTCCTTGCAGTCAGATGTTTTAGGACAAGACAAATACAACTCCTTTTTCCTTCCCCAGTGGAGGGAAAAGAGAGGGAAGACCTAGAGAAAGCCCAGGCTAATTCAGCAGCCCCATGGTTACAGGAAGCTTGTGATTTTGAAAATATTTTTCAAATACAATTATGTTGAAGTTAAACATCTTTTAAAAAATACTGCTCAACAATGAAATGTTTCTATCCTCTTCAAACTGTTAGGCCTGAAATCATGCCAACAATACCCTTTGCAGCTGTTTATATTGGTTCAGTTCCCTTCCTGTTATCCATTTATTTGTTCTGTGCTTGTTAGCATTTTGTGCTAGTTCTAATTTCCTCTCCCTATCTAATCTACGCAGTTGACTCAGTTCAACTATCAGATGCCTCCTTTTTTCTGTTGCTTTTTCACTTTTTTTCAACTCAAGGTTCACATATTGTTTTAACTCCTCTTTAACTTATGAAAAGACATATATGTCGGTGTTAAATACTGACAGTATATGCTACATTTGCTAGCAAAACAAGGCAGAGCTTTTGCTTTCCTATGAATGCATGAAGAGTCTTTGGGATTGTGATTCCCACTAACAGTAATGTGAATTGCGTATGTAAATCTCTGTTTTACATATAGTCCCCATTTATTTATTTAGTCCCTAATACAAACCCAAAATAATCAGATCAAACTTCCAGTGTCTTGTAGATTTTACTAATAGAAGATAGATCAGTCTGTCTCATTTTTACATTAAATTCTAGGGTCAAAATAGTTCACACTTAAAACTCATAAATGTGTACCTAGAGATGTCCTCACATTCTTGCTCCATTCCTACTCCAACAACACTGGAATAGAGTTCAGTAAGAGTTCAGCCTAAGATGAGTTGCATAAATCTGGTTAAAGAATCCAGGATTTGTCGATACATTTTTAATATACTTGAATATTATGGAAAATTCCATTGATTCATTCTGACTCTATAATCAATGCTCACATATTCGCTAGCTTTCTCAGACAAAAGGGAACAGTACACAGAGGGGTTAATTATGCAGACATGACATCAGTGCTCATATCTGCGGTTATCATCCCACGGTCCATTTCGACCAGCGTCTTTAGCTCCATTTACCAAGAGCATAATCCGGAACTCACAGGAATCAATGTCAATAATCCAATCCAGTGCAGTGAGCTCCTGGGCCAGCATGAAAGAACTGAACTGAAATGTGGTTTGAAAGACCGTGAGGAGGCTTTGCCAAACGGCCACTCCTGCACTGAAGGTTTTGGCAATGGAAGTGCTTTGGTAGCAGAACAGAGTCAGCCCTTTGTTTTCCAGGCACAGACATTTGCAAAAGTGAAGGCTGTTGATAGTATGACTGGCTTTATGAATCAAAAGGGAGGGAAAGCAATGCATGAACCTTGTGAGGAAAGTGGTTCTATCTCTAAATGGGTATTGTAGAGTCTCAAAAAGGTGTGGTAAGCTTACTCACGCCCTGCACTTTATTATGAACGGATGTATGAAGCACAAATGTTCATGCTCCTTGGTTATCTAGGAAGACAAACTTTACAGAACTCTATCTTAGACTGATATCTTAACATGCTATATGCCTTAAAAACAGTTCTTCACCAGCAGCAAATTTCATAAAAATTTTCTATTCCATGGTGGGCCAGAAATGTGCTGAAAACCATGATGTGTATGTAACAGCACTGGTTTAGTGGTGGTACTAATGGATGTTCTCAAGTGAGTTTCAATCCCCAAGTAATATTTTTTTTCTTAAGTCAGTGGATCCCCCTAAAACTTTCTCAATTTCTAGAGAAATTAGGCCCCTGCATATGCCAAAACCAACAGCAAATGGTAGGTGAAGTGCTGAGTAGGACAGGAGTAAAGAAAGTGGCTGAAAATCAGAGCCAAGGACACTGCTTTTGCAACTCTAAAAGCTGCTACAGCAAAAGGCAGTCTGGAAAGTTAGTTAAGAGCAGGACACTGAGAGAAAGCTAAAAGATGCATCTTGTTGGGCACAGAGACGACTGCAGTGTCATATGTGGGAGCTCTGGGCTGGGAAAATGTCCTTTGATGCTCACTAGAAGTGTGGAAAGAAGACATCCAGACATGTTTTGTAAGTGAACAGGATTACTCTAAGTAATATACCAGACTCACAGCATCCATTTCTGATGGTTTATTTTAATGATCTATTTAGATGGTAATTTCCTGCATTATTCTGCGTTCTGTATCACCTATATTTATTTTGCAGTTAGGAAGGCAGACCAACAAAATGAAACGCATAGTCTTAAAGCTGTCTCAGTGGTGAGTGATCCAAAAGCGATATTTTGCTGCTTTCTGGAGAGAGCGAGCATGCACTCGATGCTCATCTCATCTTTTTGAAAAGCCAAATTAAATCGCTTGCAAAGAAAATGAAATGTGGCATTAGGATCCAGGCTTGGGTGAGCTCTTACCAAAATGATTGCTCATGGTTCAGCTCACAATAAAATACGCAGGAGCTGGTATCGTTGCTGCAAATGCTGGGGAGCAGCTAGGTCAAGAGTGTGATAGGCAGCTGATGTCAGCTTACCACTGAAATTGTGTGTGATGTTCTGTACTGTCTTCTCACTGCTCGTGGGAGAGCATGAGAACATATGGCTTCTCTGGAGCAGCCTATGTGGTGAATTAACAGTGTATAATCTTGGAGATATATATGCTGCCTTGGTCTAGCTTGGCTCTGGTATCCAGACTAACTGACCTCCCCCATGACCAGGACACTTTATGCTCCTTGGGGTCACTGACAAATTTTTTTTTTCCTTTTCTGTGTTTTTAACTTATTTTTCTTGAAGAGGGCAGAGGTGCTTGTGATACAGCAGACTCACAAATGCTGGAGCAGGGATGCCTGCTCTTGAGTAGCTGAACCAGGCTGAAATTCTTTGCAGGCGCTGTAGTGCTGTATGCCAATAATATCTCACATGTGTCATCAGTCTTCTTTAAATGGGATGTCTTGACAGAGCACTTGTTTCAAGGAAGATCTCCCCAGGATATGGAAGACGGTGAAGGAGTGCCTCAAGACATAAGCCATTTATTGCACACGTGCTTAGAGGAGTTGATAAGTTTCAGTGGGAAAATAGGTTTATGATTAGTTTCAAAAGATATAGTGAGTCCACTGATGAAATAGTGAAAATATCCAAATGCTCCAGTCAGAGCAGGATTTTGTATTTGTGAGTACCTCTGTCTGGACTGTGATCAAGATCCATGCTGCATGTTACCTTTTCTGCCCAATGTCAAGCACAAAACAATCTCCTTTCTTTAAGATGAACCACAAGTCAAAGCAACAGGCTTGAAAAACAATGCCAGGTTTTCTAACTCATGTTTCCTCACATTCAAACTGGATTTTACCTCTTCAAATATCTGTAAAGCTTTGAGCTGCCTATTGTCATGGGTCTTGATTGTACGCTGTTAAGCCATGCACTATTTCATGATCATCTTGTGAGGGACTAACATCCCAGGCCCACTAAAATCTGGGTGATCTTCTCTGAAATAGTTAAGATATCTCAAAGAGGAAGCTTCTGAATATGCGTCTCGCTAATGGAGTAATTAATATGGCTGAGTACATGCTACCTGAAGATGTGGTACCTCCTGAAATACAGCTAGGCATTACTTCATCACCTTTCTCTGTGTCTGCTCTACCCTTGGCATGGAGAAATGCTCATTTCACAGCCTCGTGGAGCTCCAGCAGTATGACACAAATGGAAATGTCTCCAGGAGGCTTTATCACACTAGCTGGGGCTGTTCCAGTGACAGGCTTATCACCTGAATGTGTAACTCCTCTGTGAAACTTGTTTTGGCATCTTCTATTAGAGAAAGTTGTTTGAGGCACAGTGAATACAAAGGTCTGAGCACCTTTCTTCAGCCTAATTAAATAGGATTCCTTCTGTTTCCTTAGTCTGTTGAACAGTCTTGGGAATACTTGAACTAAGTTAATTTGCTCTCATGCAAGATTTGAAACTGATTTATTTCTTCACTTGCCTTACAGATTAGCATCAAGCTTCAAAGTAATTTCCTACTCAAGTGTCTTTATGCTATGTGCAGGATCTAGCTCTCTCTGTATTTTAATGGTCTGCAATGACTTTTTCAAGGAAGCAAGGGAAAGGAGGAGAGCTTCAGATGAGCCAGGAGACACCTGTGAATAGTCCTGAAAGCAGACGTGGCATTGGTCCCTGTGTCAAATCGAAGGTGGTGGAGGTTTCTCACAATACAGCATTTACAGTCCACATGCTTTGGCTCTGAGTTTGTGTTAACAAGTAGTTCACCTGTGGGAGTCTTACTCCGTGAGCAGCACACACGGAGGTGCTGACCCTTCTTATGACAGCTGTGATATATGGCACTATTAGCAGCCCGTTCATCACACAGATGCCTAGGGATGGACAGAGATGCTGGAGCCTCAGGCCACACAGGTTTCTTCAGAGATCTTGTAGACGTCTGACTGTTTTGGCTTTCAGGGCTTCCTCTGCAATGCCATAACTGCTGGCGTGCATTGCTTTTACTCTTAACATGGGTATTGTGCTACACTCAGTATGTATGTATATGCTCTTGGCAATGCAGATGGAAGTGGAGCAGATTCTGAAAAGGCAGGAAAAAACCTTTCCACCACCCAAAGTTATTGCAACTTATACTCCAGTGCTCATTGGTGTCACTTATTTATTAGGCACACTTCTCTTACTGGGGGGTAACATAATGCAGAGGTCTTAGCTGGTTAAGATTGGACCAACCATATAAACTTACAGGGGGAAAAACAGTTGAGTGTGAGTTCCTGACATGAAACTGAAGTGCATGGCTGCTGAGCAGTGCTGTTCTTGTCTACTTATTTGTGTAACTTACTTCTGCTGAATCTTTAATTTCCTGTGTGTAGCTGCATCCCATGGTTATAGGTGTGGTAGACAATATGCAAATACAGAGTATAAAGAAAGAAACTATCTAAAGAACTTTAAGCAATTTATGTGTAAAATCCAAGAAGTGGGAAGAGGTAGGACTACATAGTTTTCCCTAACATGCAGAGCCATGTGAATATCATGAAACAATAAATGAAACATGTCACTGAATTTTCTGGTCACATAAAAATATGCAGGGTACTTTCAATCAAGAAGAGAAGTTGAAATTTATTGTATTTGCATTTTACCTGTAGAGAGACAGAACTGGGCTGATTACAAGCAATAACTACTACAAATCTTTCAATTTCTCAACAAAATATGAGCATTTTTATTCTTTAAGATGCAAATACTAATAAATAATAAATAGTTTTGGTACTAATGATCTAATTTATCCATTTAAGGAAACACATTATAAATGTAAACAATAGTGCAATTCAACATTTATGAAGTCCTTGTTTTCTCTTCCTATGGAACTTATTTAACAGACATCACTAGAACCATCCATTATTTATCAACTTTTAAAGTTTAATGAATATGGATATGAAAATTGTTAAAAATTGAAATACAGAAAATGTCTCATTATCGCATTGATGAATCTGGCCTGCGAGTTCAAATCCACAAGTGAAAATGAGTTGGCTGGTCTAAGCCACAGTCTATTTGTCTACTAAATAGTCTGAAAAATTAATTCTTCACAGCCAGCAAAGGGATGTCTTGAAAAAATAATGTATTCCAAAGTCAAGACAGTGAAATGTACTAATTGTGAGAAGAAAATTAGTTTAAAAAAAATGAACTAACTTGAACCTTTGCCTAAAATCCCATGCAAAATGAATTAAAATTGAACCAAATAAAGCAAGGCATATTATCTGTATATTTCTGTGTGCTTCTGTACCTCATGCCTCATGTGGACAGGATGAGTTTGTAGAAAATTTGGTTTGAAAAGGCCAAAAAACACCTCTTATTTCCAATGTGGTCAGAGCTGGCATTTTTCAGAGAGAAAAGTCTTTACACTCTGCTCTTCTAAGATTTGATGGTAGATTTCAAGAGCAAAAAAAAGTCAGATAATCTTTGGAAGTTTGCTTTTCAAACCAGATTTTGGCAGAGTATTGTAAGGACACTTGCTACAAATGAAGTATATTTGCTGTTCATGCAGCTTTTCAAGACAAATTTAAGCTCTAGTCTTCTAATAACTCTTTTCAAAATATGTTAGGAGAGAAACTAATTAAAAAATCAGAATGAATTTTTATTTCTCCCATAATTGGACCTGGTGACAGGATAGTCTTTTTTTGCAGAAGACTTGCTGTTTCCAGTGTCTATGAAGATCTGCATTATTAGGAAAAAGGTTGGTTTTAAACAAATATTCTGTACAAGTGATCTTGCAACTTTGGATGGTGTCAGAACACAGGAGGAAAATGAAGCACAGGAAGCTATAACAGGCTCCAATCACTGCACCTAAGAATAAAGAAACAGACAATTGTAGAAGAATAAAAATTACTCTGGCAAGAAAGTGTTGAAAAATAAAAGGCACTGTACAGCTTACAGTTCTTGCCAGGAAACCATCTATCAGGAGACTACTAAAGAGGTATCATTTTTGGGAGTTTGCCAATGGGACCTGATGATATGCCAAAACAGGTGTCTTAACATTAGGACAAAAGATAAAAGCTCAGACACTTCAATAGTTTTCATCACTGGAAGCTGAGGAGCAAGACTCTGCTCATAAGAGAGGGAGTTATCCTTCTTTCCTTTGGCAGAAGGATACAGGAAGAACAGAAGGATGCAGCACATATATTTTAATCAATGTGAAACCAGATCAGAGCAACATTAAGCCCTGAACCACTGTCTTTGGAAGGGTTGTCACTGGGATGCTAAAAAAAAAATAAACTTTAAAGCCTACGCTTATTTAGCTTACCCCTCCAAATGCAACAAAATATCATCCGGCAATTATTTTTTCTTTCTTTTTTTTTTCTTTTTTTTTTTCCTGATTATACTAATGAGCTCCCAAGTTTGCAACACAGAGGATGACTTCAGGCCTATGCCTCAAAAGCTCTGGCTGTGCCCGGGTTGCCAGGTGGTTGCCTTCTGCGGCTTGGTCTGGTTTTCCAGCCCAAATCAGCACACCACAGCTCCCTTCTGCTCTGCGCATTCAAGCTTCCTACGAAAACCTGAATGTGTGTGCGTATGGGGGCTGCGAGGAGGAGGGTGCACGCCTGAATCCTGTCATCTTGTGAGCTGACATGTGGCCATGTGCTACCTGACCTAGCAGGCACTCATGGCTCCCCTCGTGTGGACTTATCTCATGTGTCTCAGGTCTCAGAGTCAAGATATTTTCCTACTTTGCCAGTGAGCTAAGATGCATTCACAAGCACTTGTAAGGCTCACATATGCTACAGTAATAGGTCTTAAAAATAGACAAAAGGCAGATTTATAAGCTGCTCATCAAAGAAAGTGTCAAATATTTTTTAACTTTCTAAATTGTTCTACTCTTCCTTGTACAGGAATAATTTTTAGCAGGACAGATTGGAAAAAGTCTTAGCTGGTAGTGATTTTTACAGATTTGTTTGACTGTGGAATAGGCTGTATTACCTATGAATAATTGGATATCCACTTCATATCTAGTCCACCGAAGTGAAGTAATTCACATGATGAGATAAGTAGACTAGGACAAATTCAAGGTAGATCTTTCCTCATAGGTCCCTCTATGCCCCTTCCACTCCCACATTGGAAGGAACATCTGTCTATTTGCTCGGAAATAGTGTATTACAGCCCTTTTAGTGAGTAAGATTACAGATTTTGATTAATTCACCAGCCTCTGTGTTTTACTTTTTCTAACAAAGTAGGTGACTGTCTACTATAATCATCATTACAAGGTTAGAATAACGGTGGCATATATCTTTGGTCTCTACCCAAATGCAGCATGTTTTGGTATCAAGACTCCTTAATTAAAAGGATATTCAGTGACAAGCAAACTAACAGCACTTCACATTAAGCTGAATTATAATACCCAAACACTTTATTGTATTTCTGCCAGTTCCAGTAACTCTATAATTGCATCCGCATTCTGACACGCTTCTGCTGATATCACAAATGCATTGTGGCATCTGAGTCTGAAACACACCCCTCATTTTGCTACGCTGGAAAGAAAAGGATAGTGCATGGAGAAAATATTGGCTGTAAACACCAAGTAAATATTGCCGGGTAATGCATCACTGCGCAATAAAACACATGCATCTGCAAAATGCCACGTGAACGACCAGCCTGCAAGACAAGGTCTGAACACAAGAAAATGTTGATGGTTCTCAACCAACTTCACACCTCCATATCACAGTTTACAACCTCTTCCCCGTCCTACAGTCCTTTGCCCAAAGTCAAATCCCTTGCCTTCTGGCTCACCCCTTCTTTTCCTTCTGCACCATACACCCTCACCCCCATCTTTCCCCTGGCTGCCACGGCGAGTGATACCCAAAATCTGGCTGCCAATGCTGCTGTTGTCCTGCATTTCAGTGGGGATACAGTTGTGCTGGTGGTTTGCCTTCGCAGGGGGGATCGCCTGCAGTACACCCCACTCCTGTGCAGGTGTACCAGCTGCAGGATTGCAGGGGACCCATTCTCTCAGAAATTTGTATGAAAGATGCCCAGACATCAGGAGAGAGGTACGGTGTCCTGAGCCCTCCTCCCAGCATTTTCTGCTGGCTGCTGTATTCTGCCTTTTTTCACTTTATTTTGACTCTTCTCCTGGAGTGGCTTTGTTTCTTTTAAAATGGCAATTGTTGGATAGTTAATGGTGGCATTAACAGCTCAAGTGGAAAATGGGAGAGAAAGGCTGGCGGGGTTGTTGGGCAGAAGAAGAAACACTGATAGCAAGGCTACGGAAAATTACTGGTAAGTGGTGTCTGGGTTTGACCTGCAGATCAGGTATATAGAGCACTTTTTCTTAGAGAAAGGAATGACAGCTACTTACCAAAACTCTGTCAGTCGTAAGTCTCTTATGTTGGGTATAAAAGCCCAGCTGCAGAGAAAGACCACTTATCTTTTACTCGTGACAGTCCAAAAAAGAAATGGCAGCTAGCAAGAACACCTCTTCAGTTTTTACTGCTAGCTGGATCAGCCTCATAAATGCCTAAACTCATATATAAAAATGTTAATGTTTTCCAATTGCTATTCTGAATTTATATTTATTGCAATACAACGTATCCATTAGCACATCTATCACTGGTAAATTTGTTACTGCTTCAAATATACAGTACATAACGTTGCAGCAATTTCATTTTACAAGCTAATAATGTACTGTAATGTAGCTTACAATATCATGTAGATGTATTTGATTAGGGAGGTTCAACAGTCAGTCAGGTTGAATAGTGGATTATATGAGAATCAAGTTTTAAACTTATTTACTGTACAAATGAACAGCTTTGGTGCACATTAAATGTGTTAATTTAACAGGTGTGTCGTTTTATTTCCTCAAATATTCATCGAAGAGGAACAAATGGTATTTTGACTCAAACTGAAGCACAGTAGACCTAGAATGTTTTTTGACACTTGACATGTTTATTCTTTAAAAAAGAGTCATAATTGTATTTAATTGTTTTCTAAATTTATTTAACTGCCGCATTCCACTGACTGCAGTAACTTCCCAAGAGCAAGAGATGTGACTAAAATATGTTCTCCTTCCCCTTACATAAGCCTTTTTTCAAACAAACCAAAGCTTCAAAAATGTAGTACCAAGGAGGCAATTTTTTGGAAAAGTTGCACACTTCGCTGAAAAAGGGGTGTTGCTCTTCCTATGTGGTTTTACCAAAACTGATAGCTGTGTGCTGTGCAGAGAGACAATGTCCACTGTGCCATCTGCAAAGCGCAGGGTGAGGCAAGGATGTCCTCACGCAATTCTTCTTTCCGCAGGTGCTCCAGGTTTCGAGTGCGACACCTCCAGCGGACTGAGAGGTGCTCCAGCAGGTAATGTGGGATCAATGGGGATTAATATTTGGCTTCCTATTCCACCAACCATTGCACCAGGGAAAAAAAATCAGGGGTGTGTTTTAAGAAAGATGCCTACTAGGATTTCAAAAGTGTGACAGTGTGTCTTTTTGGAAGGGCATAGGTGCATAGAGATGAATCTGTAAATCCTCCCAGGGACTTATCCTCACCCTCTGGAACCTGCAGCTGGTGCATCATATGGATCCGAAATTCCTGTAGGCTCCTTGTCCTGACCACCCAGGTCAGAACAGACATCATCAGATATTGCAGCAATGCAGACCATCGCAAGAACCAAAGACTGGCTCGTTGTGGGTGAGAGGGCAATCCCTGCTTTTGTTCCTAACTCACACCAGCAGCAAGCTTATCTGGAACAGCTCTTTTGCATGCAACCAGATAAAACATGGGAAACACATTCATAAGGATATATTTGCAGAACTGCATATGGGCAGTGGTTTTAAAAATCATGTCTAAAGACATTGTCATTTGGAATTCATAATTATTTTGAATTTTACTGCTTAGGTAACCATGCTCAATTATGAGGTTAGAAGCTATTAGGCTAAATTAATCATTGGTAAAATTCCATGCTCAATGTTATGTTTGTACATTCATGAAAAAAACGAAGAAGCATTTTAGCTCCCTAATCCACTCCTGCTTCTTGCAGTACATTCCAGCTGAGAAATGGGACACAACAGGAAATAGTTTACAATTTTTTTATGTGAAAGGGGACTATAACTGTCACTTCTGTTTAGCTTATAGTTTCCCGAGTTTTGCCAGTCTTTTAGCCCATTCAGATAGGATAGCTTTTAATTTATCTGTCGTCATTCATAAACTACCCACATGAGTATTGCGGCAGGGAAAAATTACATGAATGACTTCTGGAAACACTGACTTCCTAAGGACTGTTATGAGAAGTAATATTACTTTATATCCGCAGTCATCTTTGGTGTGAGGGAACAGCAGAGAACTAAAGGAAAGAGTTTGACACACACAGCAGAGTTACTGGAAAAGGAAGCTAACTTATACAGTGTTAATGAAGAGAAGTATTTTCCCTTTGTGATAAATTGAAGTGACATGTGAGGGTGGCCCTTAAAAATCCTCCATTTACTCCCCTAGGGCAAAATCTCTTAATGGGCTAGGTCCAATTTCACTAAAGGCGATGGAGATTCTTAATTGGCTTCAATAGGCTTTGGATCAAGGCCACAGAAGTCATATAGATCAAAATATTTTCAGCTGTCTAGCTGGATGGCAATAAGTGGCTGTGTTGATAATGTTTGTGTGAACAGTTTGTGTTTTTATTCTGCTGTTTCACTGTGGGGAAGAAACATGTTTGTTGTTTATTTCTCTGTCCAATAGACATCTACAGCTTTCTAATGTCATGCAGAGGACACTAATGCAATATATTATGCATGCTATCTATGTTCTGTTATGTCATTGGCTTTCACCTCGCCTCATTTGTCTATTGAGTCTGGAAGGTGGTTGAGGGGTGATGAGAAGGGAAATACCCTAAATCTGTCAGAATTACTTAGACATGTTGATATGTTTTGAAAAAATGAGTACTCATTGCTGTGCGTTGCTTTTCCAAGGTAAATTTCTGAACTCGCACATGTTAGATTCTTTAAATGTGCACAATTGCATTGATCAGCCTCTGTTTTATAATTTTTCCATGTATGGTATCAATAATATGTTATTAACTGAGGTTTATTAAAGAGAGATGCTAACGGTCTCAGGAAAAAAATGCTGTATCTACTTTTTCCATTTCTGATTTTTGTTTGCATATTTATTTCATATTCCATCTATCCTCTCTATGCTTTATTAATGTACTTTCATTGTGAGATAAAACAAGTACAGTAAGAATACACAGCCCTCTGTAACCAAAGAGCACACAATCCTATCCACTGTGGTATTGTCAGCACCCACACAGCACCATATGCATTTTCCCAAATCAAGACAAGACTTTAAATGAAAATAGCCAGTCTTTTCTGGATCTTAGTCATGCAGTTTACTGAATGATATTCTTGTGAGTTCCCTTATCCTGTTTTACTCCTTTTTTTCCTGTGGAAAAATTAAAGGGAAAGACTTTACTTGAAAAAATTGTGACAGCTTTTATTAAGATGTTAAAAAGAAAGGGAGCT
The DNA here is from genome assembly GCF_947461875.1 of Haliaeetus albicilla. Taxonomy (NCBI): domain Eukaryota; kingdom Metazoa; phylum Chordata; class Aves; order Accipitriformes; family Accipitridae; genus Haliaeetus; species Haliaeetus albicilla. The sequence goes on along the minus strand of NC_091516.1, from coordinate 69,465,081 downwards.
GCTGACTATTAGCCTGAATGATTAATATCCTGTGCAATTTAGCCTGAGATGGGGAAACAACATTTTCTGAAATCCTTGATTGCTTAAAGGTCTTGGACCTTTCCTATTCAATGCTTTTTATTACATTTCATAACACAGAATAACATAACATAGCTTCTATCTTACCACTATACCTCATTACACATAACTTCTGTACCTGTGTGTAAGGAAAAATACTTTTTTATACAGCATTTTTAGAAATGTTTCCATTTAAAGCATATGCTTATTGATTCATGAAACCCCTAAAACTGTTCATGAAATTCCGAGAACTGTTCAGATTTGCTAATCAAAGAAAAATAATGTCACTACTGAAATAGATACCTTCTGAACATCCCATTATAATTTCAGAAAATAAAATGAATACTAAATTCAGCACTGTCTTGGCTAATTTATAAGGTGAAGATGTCACCAGACATTAGGTTTTCAAGTTGCTTGTTTGCAGCAGCTCTTTCCAGACTCGGGCAGCAGTCACTCATGTGCTGTAGACTGTCTCTCTTGCTTCCAAATTCTCGCAAATCAATAAAATAGACTTCACTTGCTATTGCCAGTAAAACACACACAAAAAATAAACTTTCCAAAGGCTCCATATCCTCTAGTCTGAAATAAGAGGGAGATAAACCAATTAATTTAATTAGGACTCAAATAAAAATCTGAAAAATATCCTCTAAGAACTAGTCCAAAGGATAAAGCACAGAAAAACAAAGAATACAATGGAAACAATATTTTTTTTCCCTCTATGTGTATCTTTTGTTTTCTTTTTATGCAAAAAGAAGGGATGAACTTTGGATGTACTCTAGCTTGTTCTTTTTTTTTTTCCAGAGAGTCCATCATATCCCCTGCTTCCTGTAAAATGAACAGGATACTACATAGTCCTAATCCAAACCAACACCATATTGCTCCTTTGTAGAGGGACTGAGAAACAGATAGAAACAAACCGACACATGGTCAAAGGAAATGCAGATAAATACATAACAACGGGTAGTGAATCCAATTGAAGAAATTCTCTCTTCTTCCCCAGTTGTCTCTCTTGTACACACACACACACACACACACACGCACACACACACATATCTACACACTTGATTTATTTGTGAAACATTGTCTTCTAAACAGAATTTTGCATAGTGGAAAGGCAATTAAACAGAACAGCTTGAAGCTGCCAATCACTCCAACTACCAACAAAAGCATCTACTATCAAAGCAAATAATGTAAATGTACAAAAAAAATACATTCTATCAAAGGAAATAATGTAAACATGCAAGTAAAAAATAAGCTTGTTTATCATCTGTCATAGGAAAATATACATTTTTTAACCCTCCCCCCTCAGAATATGTCTTTCTGTATTTCATTACTTTAATTTGTCCATGTATCTGACATGGAAGGTAAGGAACAATAACAGAAGTTAGCTCTTCTGTATGCTTTTCTGTTGGGGAAGCATACTACTGCTATTGCAGGTTGGCTTTTTTTTTTTTTTGGCTTCTGGTGTACAAATAAATTGACAGTCACAGCTTATCATCACTTAAAGATGCATGTGCATGCTGGAGTTTACTGAAACATGATTGGCTGCTACATAAATCAATCTGATAGAGATCGGTCCCATGAAAAAAAGATAAATCATTAGCCTGTGCTTTTGGAATGTAATTCATTTTAGATAGTGATTATTGATGATTTCATTCCACTGGTACATGTACATGTCTAGACCATGTTTTTGTATAAAATGTTAAAACAGTGGAATGTGTTCATTTCAAGAAAGACCATGAAGAAATAATGATTAAAACCTTGGTACTGCAATACTCCAGATGTAACATATTCATGCAGAAAACTTGGTTACTCTTAAAGTCGAATTCATGGCATTTAGAGCAATTATAATTTAGCCCTCTACCTTGCGTGCAACATTTTCTTGTGTATTGCTGTAAGTTTTTCTCCACCAGAGTAAAGGTTCTGTGCAGGCACATTCCTGTGGCATCATTATGGTGATGCTAGATTTTGCTGGTGTGCAGTATATCAGACTAAGCCATTCACTCAAGCATCCTCAAATTGTGCTGGTTAACCCAAACTGGCTTTGGGTTAACCCTTGTTACCAAGGGGAATTTCTTCGCTTGTGCAATAATTTTATTTCATATTAGTTGCCAGCTAAACACGTAACTATTTTCTTTTATACCATGAATCATGATGATGGTAACAAAATGGACTTTGAAAGCATCTTGTATAGACACCTAATGGTTTCTCACAGCACCGTGGTAAAGGAGGTGAGCACCCTAATGTTATTCTGCAGACATGGAATATGAGCCAGAGAACCGTAGTGATTTATCAAGAACTCATAGCAAGTCATTGGTAAAAGGGTATTTCTGAAACACAACCCTGATCTCCTCCTTCCTTTCAGCATGTTTTAAACACTGAATCACATACAAGTTCTGTGCAAGCTGAAATTCAGTCCCTCAGCAAGGAAAATGATATGTTCTTAATATTTTCTGTGCAACTTTTACTTGGTTTTAGCTTCCTTTCTCCCCCCACCTCTTTTTCAAACTGAACAAAGCATACATTCCTTCCAGAAAGCAATCTCTTCTAAAATCAGCCGGTTTTGACATTAGCTAAGCCAAAAAATAAAGCATCCTGAAAAACATTTAAAATATGAAAAACATTTTATTATGTGCATGACTAATTCAAAATCAGCCAAACAGAATCTTACCAAAATTTCCAGAAGAATTTACCTTCAGGCTGACAACAAGCATGGAAAATTCAGTACAGTTCTTCAAATGTTTACCCTTACTGATCTCACCTCCCTGTAGAAAGCACAGAGGGGCAAATGAAAGATAGATGAGCACTGTGCTTTCACAATGGAGAAGATCTCAGTCTCCTGAGAAACATTCACAGTGGAGGAACTGAGTAGTACTGAGTTGGGTAAAACTCCCAAGTTCAGCTTAAAAATATTTCTGAAACTATTTCCTCCAGAGGCCATGGATTTTGAAGTTTGCACCTTATCTATATCCAGAGACTTTGGGAAGAATCTTTCTGAGCTTGTATGCCTGCCTCTCTGTCTGTCTGTCCATCCACCCATCTCTTTTTCTAGCAGGCTACTCTGAGAAGATATTTTTTGCTTCCTGGTGACCTGGCTAACGCTGGCAGGTTTCGCTGCTGTGTCCCTGTAAATGGCATGCAGGAGGCCCTTAAAGCAAGCTCTCAAAAGGCAGCATTTTTCACTCACTCACAGAAATCCTCCAGTTTTGCTGCAGATGTTTTCCTGCCATTCTTTGTATCTCCATTTTCTGCTTATACTGCAGTGCTCCATTCCCATTGGTTTTCAATGAATGGAGAGCTGGAGGAAAGAGGAAAGGAAGGCAAAGGAAAGGAAAAAGGAAGGAAAAAGGCAAGGAAATTACAGAGGGGGAAATCTGTAATTTTCTGCAATTCCCAACAGGCACTAACAGCAGTGTCATTTTTTTCATGGCCTTGGGGACACTTGCGTTTGAGCAATCACCTTCTTCTTGAAAATCTTCTGAGACAGTCAGGTTGTTTAAATTGGCTTGTTTTAAATGGGTATAAATTTAACATCACTTACAAAGAGTCTGGGTATTAGCCCAAGGACACCTTGCTTTTGTATCATTGGTTCTGTCATTCTCTGACTTTCTAAAGATTACAGGATTGTTTGCTATTTTGACAGAAAGCCGGAACAACATACCTTTATTTCCAATGAAAAAGAAATAAATATAGATCTTTTATGGCTATGTAAAAATAAGGTTATTCTAGGAACTAATTGATCATACAGCATGTCCGATTTCATTATGTCTGACACTGCTGAAAAAGATTATGCTAACTACTAGTAGGTTGCTAGTGTGTTTAGAGTGAAATACTTAACAATATTCTGGGAAAATACACTTGTGTAGGCATCTTTTGCAGGGAGGGAGAAAAATGAGGCTTAATTGTTCTCAGTTCTGAAATCAGAATTAAAAGTTACTCTTTGCTAGGCACTAGGTTTATGGAAGTCTTTGAATGGTACAAACTTTTTCCAAGTGATGTTTTATAGAATTGCTTTTAAAAACCCCAGAGGGTAAATAGTATTCTCAGAATAAACAGAAAAATGCTGACCTTGTCAGATTTAGCTGCTGAAAGCCAAGCTGTTTTAAGACTTGGAGGATCAAGGGTCATGGTTATAAACAACACAGATAAAAAGAAAGAAAGGAAGGAAAAAAGAAAGAAAGCTAGAAGTAAAAAAGAACTACACAGTGAATATAAGTAATAAATACGTTGACCTTGACAAGAAGGGAATGAGATATTTATGCAAAAGACAGGGAGGGGGGGAGAGACGGCAAAGAGAGGAAGAAGAGAAAGTGCACAAACTGTACTTGGGAAAAAAATGTTTCTTAGAGCTTGTTTAAAGCCGGAAATGAGTCACTTTAGCTTCATATGTTTTTGGTTTTGAAAGGGGAGAAAGGTCAAAGCTTCTTTGTTTTAAATAAACTGGTCACTACTTCTGAAGTGTAACATGATAGGGTTCAAGAGTCTTAATGAAACTGGTATTTCCCTGACACCCTGGGCTGCAGCACCTCAGCAGTTGCATGGTCATGTATTGTAAGCCCAGGGAGTTTTATAAACAAAGGCACGGCAGAGCGTGACTTTGCTCATGACCTTCATACCCTGGTGCTCCTGTGGCAGCCATATGGGCAGTGTGATGGCTAAATTTGCCACCACTTATATACTTTCACAAATTGCAGCTGCACACATGGCCCTCCACCATCATGCTCAGAAACATGAACCTGAGCCCCGTACGACACCTCTTTCCAAAACGATTCTGAGCGGCTAAAGTTTCATAGAAAACAAAGTGCAAGAGACAGTCGAAGTGAAACCAGAAATTAAAACGGCCATTGCAAAGAAAGGTAGCAGGAGTGCTGTGGAAAAAACCCCTAACCCCAAAAGAGCAACGCAAGTTTGAACTAGGCTGTTGGTGGAAGTGGGTTTGCTGAGGCTCGGGGTTTACCAGAAACACCACTCCTTGGTCTACCGGGTGTTTTTTTATACCTCCCAGCTTCTACATCTACTGTACTCAGCTACACCCAATTCCCACTGCAAGCCAAGAAACACTTGCAGAGGGAAGGGGGTAACAACGAAGAAATCAGGTAGCTGATTTTCCGGGGCAATACCTTGAGCACTGTCTTGCAGTGAAGGGACCGATGTTAAAGGAATATCTTCAGGCTGTCTGAACAGAAAAGGGAATAGACGTGTCCTGCATCAGATTAGAGTTCAAAAGAAAAGCCCATGAGCAGGACAGGAGAGGACAAACTCCACTGAAAATAAATGGAGCAATCTCCTCTTTTCCTATTGTTCAAATTATGCTTCTCACTACTTAAACTTTTGTTTCCCTGTTCTTCTGTACAAATGTAAGACTTCTTATCCTTGTCTCAACTCTCAAACCACCACTCCTTCCTTCCTGAGTTTGTTTCCTGCCATGCTTCTGGCAATGTACCTCTTCCAAATTGAGAATTCCTCCTCATTTTGTTTGCTGTTTAATGTTGCCACTTGTGCTTAATGCAAGATATCGAGCTGTGTCTGTTATACATCACTCCTTTGTTTTTTGATCACTTTCCAAGCTTTACCTCTTGGATAATACCCTAAAGTCTATATAGAATAATATCCATCTAAAACTTCTTCCCTATATTGCTCCTGTAATTATATTACTATTAGACTAAATGTTCTTTAGGAGAGTCATTTCTTCTTCTGGTGTTCATAATGTATCTGCTGTAAAAGGCCATCTGTTCCCAGAACACTAGAAACAACAATGGAAGAGCACACTCATACAATAATGTGGGGATATGTATCACTGGCAGCAAAATTGAAAGGCAATTATGGTAATGAAAATTGTGAACTTTCAAAATGACCAGCTTCATTATTCTTCGTGGCATCAATCCCCAAACTGGGACAATTACTCAGTTTACAATAAAACTAAATAAAAGGTGACTGATTCATTGGACATTAGCTGTTTCAGAGCTAGCTTCATGCTTGCTGTTAGAAGTAGCACTTGAAATGGCATATTATGCAGAAACACCCCAAGAGTCTGGATTTCCTACTTTGACCTTGCTTCAACATGCAGCTCTCTATTGTGCCCACTCCTTTCTTTCTGGACTTGAATCAATTTGCCATTCATTCAAAACTGGCCAATAATCAGAGGTAACCAACTCCTTTCCTGTTTACTTGTTTGACTTTCCCCCCTACTTTTCTATCTACTCGTGTCTGCCCCACAGTTATCTCCACTTGTGCCTGAAAGAAGTCAGCCTGCCTCTGATAATGAGGCATCTGAATCTCTGAGGATGCACTGATCATGCAAATGTCATAAAGGTAAAGTGTGGTCATTGAACAGAACAGAACTGTAGTTCTCATAGCCAACCCTACAAACACAAACTATGCCTATAGATATGCAGAAGCCAGGAGAAAAAAAGCGCCATAATAATTTCAACTTGTTCCCTGAGTACAGGACAGACAACTCAAACTCTCCAGCAGTTCGCTGCTGTTTCCAGGTTTCTAACAGACTGAAGAGATTCTTGATTAGAAACCACCCATCAGTGAATACTGCGCTGTGTTGGTGGTACAAGGGAGGGTGTTGGTCTTTATTCTGCTCAGTGGACCAGGCTGAAACACTGCTTTCTCATCTTGAAACACTTTATGATCATCTTCAAATAAATTGATGTTGACAAGGCATCACTAAGTCATGTTACCCTGCTTATCCACTTGTTGGAAAAAAAAGTAAAATTGAACAAAATGAGAAAATATTCGGACCTATGACAAGCTTTTCCAGACATTGAAAGTGCATGAGAATTAATCTGCAGTCCTTTTTTTTTTTTCCCCTGTAGAGGAGGAGAGACGCAATGTAAAATACTAGCTTGCTTCCCCCCTCAATTCTAAAAACAATGCACTTCTTGCAGGTTCAGAAAAGCTTCAAATACGTCATTGATCTCTGTGAATTTCTAAACCTTTTGAAAGTTTCTTTCTTATTGAAAAGTCATCAGATTAAGCCCTAAATTGAAGAAGGATGTTCCTGTGAGTTAAAGCATTGGACTGGGACTCAGAGACTCACATTTCAAGCCCTGGATCTGCTATAGACTTATTTTGTGATTTTGGTTGTGATCCAGCAATGCACTTAAATTGGTGTTTAATTTAAAACCTTGCAGTAGTCCCATGAAAGTTAAGCACAGACTTAAGTCTTTGTTGAATGGGAGATTTAGTCTGTCTGAGCTCATTTCTCTAGCTGTAAAATGGGGATAATACTTGCATTCTGCCATAGTTTATTTTTACAGAAAACCTTCTGGTGCAAAAACTGTATCTTCTTCTGATCTGTGCAACACTGAGACTGACTGATGTCAGCTGGAGCCTGTAAAGATTACTATGCTGCAAAGCAACGATAGTCAATGAATTAGCTTCTTCTCATCCTCTGGAAGCAATATACCACCACGAAAATATCATTGGCACAGAGGCTTCATGGGGAGGGGGCAAGGGGGCATTTACCAGCTTCTCTTTGCTTGCATCCTTGTGGTTTAAATGCCCCTCTCTGCCTGGCTGCTGTCCCACCATTTCTAGCTGCTAGCTGGGAGAGGAGTCAAGCTGCTCCTTCAGCAGCCAGTGGTAATTGCTGCAGTGCGAGGCAGCTGGCAGACTAATGTACCTACACTAAAGCTTTGGCCTGCAGCTTGGGAAGGAAATTGAATGAATTTGCAATCTTTTGTCTTATTTGTTAATATTTTACAATTTCTTTCGATAAATCTCTTTTCCCCTTTATGCTGTGTTGCATGGGGCCTCCCAATGGCTCATTTATTATTTGACAGGTCTATGCATGCTTCAAACAATGGATTGTGAAGTTGCTATACTTTTCCAAACATGGTTAGAAATTTTGTTCACAGAGTGAGAGAGAAAAAGCGCTCACGAGTAAGAAGGATGATTAATTTCCACAGCAGCACTGAGAGTATGTAAGCAATACAAATTGTCAGTATTTTACTTTAATTTAAGGCTTAATTGAATCCTTAAAGATCCTTTGAATACATTCTGGCTACATATATGACAGACTGCACGTTACATTGCATGAGGGGCATTATAAGTAAAAGTATTTATCTTTTCTCCTTAAGATTCTTTACTTATGCAAAACCACAGAGGGAAATCCACTTTGTGCCTGTGTGTGAGACAGCCTACCTGAAATTTCTCAGACAGGGCCCGAGGTCTCTAAGACCCACAACCTCTCCCTTGTTCTCCTCATTCATCAAAGAGCCCATGAGCTAGCTTCTGCATTTGGATGACAAGCGGGAGATTGCCAATTGTCTTGGAAATGTAAAATAAACACTTTTTCTACATATGTTAATGCCATTGTTTATTGACTACTTACTCAGCTTGGATGTAATTGGGGTCATTAGGGAAACATAAGCAGCTCAGTGCCTGTCAATACCTGACCTTTAAAATATTCAGTACATTCAGTGTTACATGATGTTTAACAAGCTGGCCTTTTCATGTGAATGCAGCTGTTGTTGCCATGCAAGCAGGAATGAAGGTGCTGTGCCTCCTTGCAAACTTTTAAAATTTTTTTTTTTTTCCTTCATCCGTGGTGTTGAAGTGACTTGCAACAAAATAAATCTCACCACTGAAAATTTAGTTTGGATCCACAGCCTTTGGAAAAAAGTGAAAACCAGTTTCATGTGAAAGAAGCGGGGGGGGGGGGGGGGGGCGGAGAAAGCAACTCCAAAGCAGCGAAGTGAAAAAGGGCCAGGATGTTAAACTCAGTTTAACTGAGAGTGTCTTCATGCATTATGACATTTGGCAAATGTAAATCAAGCCACCTTCAGGATGTCACAAGCAAAATTTTCAACAGTGGTTCTGATGACTGAGGGGCTGTTGAAGAATCTCTCATCAGCAGACCATAAAGACTAAAGCGCAAGCTATCACTAACGTGCAGATGTTATCAGGATGTGACTTCAGCACAGCTATGCATCCCGATGGAGAGACAAAACTGCAGATGTTTAACGCATTATCGTGGAAACTAACTGCAAACTATTCTATTTTAATTATTTAAATTTTACACAAAAGAGATATTCTATGTCTTCTGCCTCTATTGCCGGGAGTGCAACTTAACAGTTCCTGTAAATAAAAGCAAACAACTTTTTCACCGAGCTAATTAAAGCTGTTAATATTTCTGAGCAGGCTGATAGATAAATGTTTCCATTTCAAATTACTCTTTGAAACAAACAAACAAACAAACAAAAAGAAAAGCCCAGACATCCTGCGTTCAAAGAATGAAACAAACAATGTTATTCTCTTTTAACAGAGAAGTAACAAGAAACCTGAGTATGTTCAGACAATGGAGGCATATTTTTACAATGTAGATCAGGAAGAACAACAAAATAGAAAGACAAGGTGGCAAAATAAGTTTAGAAGATAAAAGTTAAGTCCAGTAATTTTAAATCAACATTTGTGTGAAGTACAAAACACAGTAAGAAACCAGTTATATGAACTTTAGCCCTTGTGAGTGATTTTATCTACTGGGCATGAATTCTCCGGATGGCTTTTTCCACAGTTTTCACCATCCTCAGAAACTTCTGAGTCTGGGGAAGGAAGGAAAATTGTTGTGGAAGGGCTGCTAGCACAAGGTGAAATTGTGAGACCACAAGTTCTCTATAGCAAATACGAATTCCCCCTTTTTTTTACCGACTTCGCAGTTCCACAGGCTGTTCTTGCCACATTTTAAAAAGCTGGAAGTCAAAGGCTTTAGTGACATTCCTGGATAGGAGGATCAACGAATCCTTTGACGAATAAAATAAAATACTAAAATGAAGCAAAACCATAAAACAAAACAAGGAAATGAAATAAAATACCTTTGGTGCTATTCCCTCGCCAAACGGTATGATTGCCTTCAATATTCAATCAATTGTTTTGCTCTGCTCGGAGTGTAAGAGTTGTGGTTGAAATAGGTCAGTTTACTAGTGCCCTCTTCTGCTTTACACTGGTCTCTGCTGCCCTCCTCTAACCTCTGCTCCCCCTCCAGCAGTTTCTGTTCTTTCACTCACTGATCCAGCAGGACCTTGGCCCCCTCAGGTCCCTCATGTCAAACAAGCAGGCATCTACTACATAACACGGCCTGAAGGTGACTGCACAGGGAGAGGGAGAGCTAGAGAGAGAAAGAAAGTCCTTGGAAAAGCAGGATGGCATCCCTGAGCAAAAATACATCAATCACGCCAGTCCAGCTATCTCAATTAACCCTTAGTTAAGCTGGGACCTCCTGGAGAAACTGAAAAGAGTTTGAGGGAATAAGAGATGCTATCTGCCACAAGGATTACCACTCCACATGCGGATCAAAGACAATTCCACATTTTACCCTAGTGATTAGCTGTAATTAAATAAAGTAAGTCTGTTTAAACTTCATTAGCAGCAAGACGTTTGCTACAGCAGAGTGGGCACAAATCATCCATTCTTAATTAAAAGATAATCCACAGGATGACCATAATCTTCTTCTAAAAATACACCATTTCCCCCTGAAAGATTTCTTCATCAAATAAGGATAAATAACAGTTTCTCTGTGTTTAAGCTATGAAGGAATGGATGCTCCTTCCCGTTTGCTTGAGTGAGTGCTGAATGTGCCTGATAACATCACTTTGGCATGCTATTATCTAAAATGGTAGAATACCTCACTTCAGCAAAGTCTGACATAAATCTTTGAAAACAAAGACATTGCATATGTATGAGCTGAAATAGATATGACAGTGTTGGCACATTAATATTCCTGTCACTGGGGGGTTTCAAACTTTTAAGGAGATGATATCAATGAATTCAGGCTGTAGCTGGTGGAAGAGGGCAATGTACTGTAGGACAATTATTAATTTCGTACAGCCAAACATATTGAAAAAGCATATAATAGTGTCCAAAGTAGATCACAGTACAGACTTTCAAGAACAATTAAGAGGGACAGAAATCAAGACCCCTCTGAGCCCTACTGCTACTCAGTTCTGGGAGGATCAGTCCTAATCAACAGCAAAAGGACATCTCCCTTTCTGCTGCTGCAGTCGCTGTGGTGGTGCATGGACAACATATGTTTTCAATTATCCCATAACAGCCCTCATTAACAGTAACTGCAGTGCCTAACTGAACAGTTCTCTGCCTAGTTGCATGTGGTCTGAAAATGATCTTAATGTAGCATGATACGGGGATATTCAGTTGGGTTTTTTTATTGCTTGATGTGAAAAACATCTACTTCACCCTGAGGTGAGAAGTGGTAGAGTATGTAGAAGTAGATGTTAAGAAAAAAACAGCATACCAGCTTCTTCTCAGCATCAACAAAGCTGAAAAATTCCCATTCCATTCTGAGGAGCAAGAAAAATGTGTAAAACCTCTTTATTTATGGTCCTTTTGGCTAGTATGTACACTGGTTCCTCAGCTCTGCCCCTTGTGATGGGAGTACATGGACAAACTGCAGGAATTAGAGATTGCAGACATGAAGATTTGATTGCAAGATCTGTGGGGCAGAGGCTGTTCGCTCAGTGAGGTACCTTGCATGTCTTTTGATCCATAAAAGTAAAAGAGGAACATGAAAGCCACTTACTCAGCAGAAGAAAATTCATGCTAGAATCAAACCCAGGATCAAAACCCATGCTTGAATCTGAATATAATTTTACAAATGGCTCTTTTCATTTTTCATTTTAATTTAATACAGAAAGACTTGTAGGCAGTGACCACACAGCCTGCAGTGGTCCAGTGACATGTTGACCTTCAGGTTTAGGATGGAAGGGCTGCTTAAAAGCTTCTCCATGTACAGCTTTTGCTTTTTTACTCCCTAGCTGTTTCTCTTCCTTTTCTTTCTTTCCTCCTTTCTTTTTCTCCCCTTCCCCCTGCACTGTTTGGCACCTATGGCAGGCTGGTCTGAGCCCTGACACCTGACATTCAATAACCTCTCAGCAGTCATGGACAAAGGCCTAAGAAAATTCCTCTTTCACAAACAGGCATGAAACTAGTTCCAGATAAAGGCATCTCAAACACACTTGATGACAAGTCAGCTCTTTTAGGCTATTACAAGAGAGCACTGCTCACCTCCAAATATTTTTAGACTTTACTAATAAAATCCTGCAGAGGTGCTTAGGTCAGTGCTTTCAAAACAACTAGAAATACATCTGTGCTTTGGTTTTGATTTAACTCTTTTATTACACTAATACTATCTGTCATTTCCTGCATGTGTCAGCATTGCTTCTGAATGGCAAAAACGTCACGGATACACCATGCAAAAAAGAAAGAATCTTGTACGCTGCTATGATAAGCAACACTGCTTTGAAAAGAAAAGAAAAAATTACACGTTGATAGATTATCTGGCAACTGCAAGGTATTCTGTTTGCCATGGTCTTACACCAAGGCAGTGGAAGTCGACAGCAGGAGCAGTATTGCTCACAAAATTCCCACCCATCCCTCCAGCTACTTACTGATTCCTTTGCAGCTCTAGCATCTGATTTTGAAATAAGGTTAGATTAATGTTTGAAATTTTGGAGTGACTTCTGTGTTTCAGTGGACCAGGTGATGCCACTTGCCTTTACCTAAAGTAGGATTTTATATCCCCAAGCAGCAAGGCACTTAAGCACAGGCATAACTAAGCACATGTGTAAACCCATCAAAGTCAGTGGGACTACTGCTTGGGCTTAGCATCATGTACTTGTATGTACGCCTTGCCGAACCAGAGCTTTACATATTAATCCACGCGAGCAGAGGTGACACATTATGACTTTGTGAGCATTAAAGTGTCTTGGGAGTAAGATATTTTTCCTAATTACTTTAGTGCTCCTCCCCTGAGGAATTACAACAACAGTAAACTCTAGTGAGACTTTAAGAGCTATTCATAAAACCCAAAAGATTTTAAAACAGAACAGCTGAAACCCACTACAGTTTACTATCAGAAAAAGACAGACCAGAAAAAAAACTTTACCCAAAACCGATTTTCTTTTTGACCAAAACCCAACCCATTCCTTATCAAAGAATTCATTCTACATTAACTAGGCAAAACATCCCTGGTATGGAACCATTGATATTCAGTGAGCAAAGAAAATGAAGTCACTGGATCCTTTAAAATGTAGTCTTTCATGTCAGTTCATTGCAAAAAATAATGAATTACAGCCTCTTCTTCTTCTTCCCAGTGCATTTTTAGGATAGTTTACGTGACTCTGGAATGGCTGAAATATTTCACCGCCTACTGTAGAATGTCCTCATGAAGACCGAAAAAAAAAGACATTTACTTTCACAGTTTGATTGCATGGATTTTGTACTACCATTGAGGACCAAGAAAAATGTAGATTCAGTTTAAAGAAATAGTAGCAATATGTTAGAAAACATTTATATAATGCAAAAGTTACATGGACAATATCTAATCAGATAAAAAGAGAAATCCAATCCATATATATGGCTTTTAGTACTGTATGAAGATTCTGCAAATCCTCTGATAAAAAACAAACTAATAAAGTTGGCTTGCAATGTGAACTACAGATAAGGATGCATCTATGTTCCTTATAGACATCACGTCTGAAGGTTTGCACCCATAGAAATGACATCCATGTACCCTGCTTAAACAGCTGGTATGACTAGCACAGACTTCGGTGCCTATATATGCTTTGGATTTCATTCTGACAAGTAAATCATATCTTTTCCCCTTTTGATTTATGAGACTGGATTTATTGTGATTTCTTCTTTTTTAAGAAATAGAGATTAAGTATGAGAGGTCACATATTACGGAAACTACAATGGCTGGACCTCCCCTTCACTTGTACTTATATATTTCTGTGTCTGCAAAACATCCCATTGTTTCTATTTTTTAAGTACATTTTAAGATATATTACTTAAAAGTAATATACAATTATTGGAGCAGCAACTGCTGTTTTCTGTTTTGATTTTCACAGGCTTATGTGCCTACATTGTTTATTTTAATTGATCATTAAGGCCTAGGTCTTACTGTGTAAATAAATCTGCTGGGCCTCTGCAAATTATCATTGAAGTCAATTGGGTTTCACATATGTGAAGAACCTTATCTGTGCCAATCACACTGTAAAACCAGGCAAGATACTTGAACAATTTTCTCAATCAGATATTCTTATACAAATTAAAACAATATGAATATGAATATGTTTTTATAGATTTTGTAGATTATATCTCTATCTTGTAAATAGATGGATAATCCTAAATGCTTGGAAAAGCATGTATGTATACAGGGGAAACAAGAAGAAAGATATAAATACAGATGCATGTATTTAATTCCATATGACAGTAAGCAATTAAACATAATAACGATAACATTTAAACACTACATGTTCTTGAAAATATATCCTCTCATTTTATTGATGGATTCCTAAGAAATGTGGATTTTTATTAGTACTAGGGAAAGAAAGACTAAATGTATTCACCTGAATAGAGTAACATATGTCTGTGCTTCAAGAGAGTTTTTTAAAAAAAAGTCCTGTCTGGCTTAAAATAGTCTTGAAAGATGACTTGCCTGGATCAACCATTTCTGACAATCTTAAATTCTGATTTGCAATGCAATTTTTTTTTAAAGTTGTTATACTGCAATGTCTTCTTGCTCCTAGGAGACAGTTCAGAGCGCCTCAGCTGCCACCAAAGTTGCAATGATTCTTTATAGTAAAAAGTAATACTGCATATATAAAAATGTAATATAAAATGTAGAGTCATAAGTAACTATCACAGCAAAGGAGTTTTTCATTTTAGCACTTGGGTGGTGTTTATCAGCTTACTATCTGCAGACAAATTGTTTTCAGTGCAACTGTGATGATTAGCAAGTCTTCTGGTAACTTAAGTTGATTCCAGTTCCCATACAGCATCAACAGCAAGAGAAATTCAGGCATGTACTGCTTCTTTATGCTTCCAAGCCTATTTATTTATGATTCCATGACCTTTAATAACAGTCATTCTGTTCCAGTTGTCTGGAACATGGTTGAAGATAGTGAAAATCAGGGCTTTCCTAGAAATAGGAATTTACACAACTTCAAGTAAACTGCTGCAACACTTTGCAGTGGTTGTGAGTGTCTTAAGAACATGGACAGGACAGACTTGTAGGTGATTGCAACACCTTTTGTCACACAAAGCAGTAGCTGTTTTGTAGGAAATCTACAGGAAGTTACCTGGTCTAGGGAAGTATAATACCCTGCCTACAACTTTGCACTTTATAAATATAAGCCAAGGATCTAAAATTTGTATGCAAACATGGATTAAACACTTACTGGATATTACAACCTCCCTCCGTGCATTTAAGGATTTCTGTTTCTGCTGTCCAAAAGAGGACTTTCTTCTCAGTCTCCCTGATGTCATCTCTACACCACAGATATTAACCCTCTTTTCATTCAAAGGTAGTGTAACTGATGCATATCTATCCGGTCTCTGAGCAATCACTCTCAGGTGGCATTCAGCTTTGAAACTGCAGCTTCTGCAGATCTAAATAAGGGCTGGAGAGCCCCAAAACTTGTTTAATTTTTCCAGCTTTTCCAGCCTACTATACCATATTCTTTCTACCTACAAGCCTTGTCTTCTCTTAGGAAAAGTGGGCTTTGGGAGCATGCCAGGGTTTAGCACAGATGTTCATCCCTAAAGGCCAACTCATACCCCCATTGAGTTCAGGTCCATCTGTCTGTTTAAATCAGGCTCTAGCATGTCAATCGGGCTTTAAATCAAGAGTTACGTTAGGCATTATATATCTCTAGGGATAGAGTATCTGAGTATGGCTTAGGTGTCAGTGTACAGGAACAACTACACTGTCTGCTACGTCATTTAATAATTCAGAAATGGTGCAGTTCAGGATGACCATATAGCCTCTTTCAAAGTGGTCAGCATCCAGACCTTTTCAGAGAAGACATTGGTCTTCTTTGCCCAGTGGCAGTCATGGGACGTGACAAGATGAAAAGATGGATGGAGCAGTCCAGCAGATGAGATAGGTGTCTGCACCCTTGTGTGCACCAGCATGTCTCCCACCAGGACTGGCTTTCTTGATAAAGAGCCTACCTCTGGACGCTACTGCTGGCGAGGGTCTTATAGATATGTATGTGGCATATTCACTTTCCAGCTTCGCTGCATGAATGCTTCTGCTGGCAGTACAGACACAAGCTATGCTGACATCCTGTCCCAATATTTTATAGTAATACTGGTGGTGTCAAGAATGAGCCCCGGTGTACTGAGTTAGAAGAGCTATCCACAGCAGCACCGATGTTTTGTAAGTGCTGCTGGGTAGCATCCATCTGGGGGTGTCCCAGCGTCATGTGGGACCAGCCACCAAACACCTTGACTGTAGAAGCCATCACCAAGAAAGAAGGACACTGAGACCAAGCAGAGTGATAGAGCATGAAGAAGACTGTTTCTCCTACTCAGCAGCTTGCTACCAGCCATATGAAGGGTAAAAACACAGAGTCAAGAGCTAAACATGCAGCCTACTGCCAGAAAGGAACCTGAAAAATAGGAGAGGCAAGAGGGCTGGTTTGAACTCCAGAAGTCATGAAGGGCAATGAGACCTAACAGACCACGGTGAGGTAGAAGTAAAAGTCATGTCCCTAGGGCCCACTGTGCTGAGGAAATATTGACCCTTGAAAGTCAGCAAAAACTTTTTAATAATTCAAAGAGAAAACTGAAACAACAAGGACAGAAGCTGGAGGCAAGAGTGCAGCTTGAAGGAGGGAAGAAGCAGGAGAAATCCATCCCTGTTTGCCTGGCTGGGATGTGGGCTGCAGTTGTGATGTCTTTTTGGATGCTTTTCTTAATGGATAATCCTTGTTTGTTGTTTGTTTTTGTTTTTATTTTTAACCAAGGATGTGAAAGATGGGACACTGAACTCAAGCTAGCAATAGGCTTTATTTCTGGTTGTTCATATATATATATATACACACACACATATATATAAGTTTGTGTGTACATATACACATTAACAATACATGGACATGAAGTGATATATTTGGATACGCCTTCTTTTCTGGTATATTAATTATAGAATAATTTTACATGTTTTATTGTTAAGTATAGGATCATCACTTACACCCCTCAAGCACTCAGACAATCTCCCCTTAAATCACCAGTATTCAGAGTTATTAGAGAAAGGGTGGGGCTCAAAAAGGATTTTGGAAGAGGGTGGTTTTGCAATCCTATCAGATAGGGGAGGGCACTTTGTATGAAGGGGTGGGTATGGCATAAAGACATTGACTAGAAGAGTTGAGGATGAAACACTCGGAGGTGACAATAGGTAGGGAAAAAAGGGGCAGAGACATGTCACTGTTGACAAGAGGGTTGGATATGGATCTCATGGAAAAGAGTTTGGCAGTGAAGGAAACTGTGGAGCACAGAATGAAATGGGGATGGGAATCTGTATTCTACCATATACGTCGGTCTTTGAAACGTCTCAATTATGAGGAAAAGATGAATTTTCCATTTCCACTGCTAACCTTTTCCACTTCTTTCTCATTACGGTACGTAAACAACATTAAATGGCAAATCCTACAGTTCACAGAGTAGGGTACACTGCAGCTGTCTTTAGGAAAATACAGTACACGTGTATTAACCAGCACATATCCCTAACAGTGTCTAGAATTTTTCTCTCTTATTCAGTTCTCAGTTATAAAGTATATTGGCAGGTTCCAGTCAACAATCAAGGCTGCAAAAGTCTTCTTTTTTTCCAATACTGAGCTTTTAGTCTAATTGCTTATTTGCAGTCTCAGCAAGCCAGAGAGAAGAATTTTATCCTCTTTGGCTTGTTTCTGAATACTAACTAGCCAGCCCAGTCAAGGCTCTCTAAAGAGTGAAACTGCATGAGAGACACACTGCATTTGACACAGTCAGGAGGCAAAAGAAAGAGCAAAACAAAAGTCTATTCAGGACTGAATCCTCTGATATACTCACCCATCCCCCACCTCCTTTAAAAATAAAGAGAAAGGGGAAAACTCATGAATCCATGGCTGAATGCCTGAGGTTGTCAGAATAAAGGACAATGAGTGACAGCTGACTGTCAGCACAATTCTCAGAGTCTGAGTTATCACTTTTTGGCATTGTTCAGATAGGAAGAAAGCATGCGCGCTTAACGAGGAAATATCGCAGGAGTGCTTTGTGAGGGGCTGTGCTCAGACCGGCTGCAAACAGCCGAAGAAGCTGTAGCTCCACATGGATTTTTCCCTTACGAGTATATTGTTCTGTGAAATCTTCCCAACTGAACTCATTAAAAACTTTTCTAAGCATGCTGGCATTAAATGATACCTTAAGACAATAGGGGTCAGAAAACTATTTTCCTTTAAGGAAATCAGGCCACGCATACCTAAAGCTGAGACAACTTACATGTTCGCAACACTGTTATCTACCTGTTGGTTATTTAAAAAAACCACACACCTGTGAAGGCCAATCTTTAAACATTTCCTGCATGTTCAACTTGTTTAGGATCTCCTTGCAAGCTTATTTTTTTCCTGCAGATTTGCCTACACTTTCATCTTCGCTGACTGCCTTAATCCTCCAGTCTTTGCTGTTCCAATGCACGATCAGCTTGTTTTTAAGTCACATCTACCCACATTTGTTAGTGCTGAAACATTACTTTAGGCTTTTACATCTCCATAAATCCATACAAATGATGCACAGGTTTTCCTGAGAAAGGTTGAAAAAGCTAAAGCAGAGAAGATTTTAAGGTTATTTAAATAATGCATTTTAAGTTGGCAGATATTTAACTGCATGGTTTATGTACTAAAAAGAACTACCTGAGCAGAGCGACAGCTCATGACAGAGAGACCCTGGAATGACAGGGTTTTTAGTAATTAAAATAGATCTGGCCTGTGCTCAAAGCATTAGCTCACTTAAGCCTGTTGACCATCTGTACTAGAGAGACATTGATTTTATTCTCGGCTCCGTGGGTCTGTCAGGGTCCATAACAACTGCAAATAGGACCAAGTGTCTAGGTCTTGCCCCACTAGGCATGAGGGCTGCTCTGGAGTGTGGTTATCCCTGAGAGGGAGGATCTGACCGAAAAGTGGGCAGTGAGAGGGACCGAGACGCTGATCTGTATCACTCTACACATTAGCAGAGCACTGTTATGGGAGAGCTCAAACTGCTGTTACCACCCCAGCAGGTGTTACTGTACATTATGAATCTTTAGAGAGAAATGAAGAAATGAGGGAGGGAGTGTAAGTGAAATGCAACAAGAAAAACAGGAGGAAGTTAATTTGCAGGCTTCATTTTTTTCCCAGCTAAAAGGGAGAGATTTCTGTAGCTGACAGAGATGATATTTAGAAGTTCCAGACTTTGCATAAAACCAGTAAAATAAACACCTACAAACAGAAGATGTTTGTAGATAGGGTTTTAGAGAAAGTTATTTATCTGTTTCCATAATCTATCTGCACTCTGGAAAAAAGACTGCATTTTCAGGGTAGGGAACAAAAATTGCGCAAAACCCTCGCTCCTTTGCTCCACAGGGCGCAGACCTGCTGCTGAACTTTGCAGCTTTGTTTCAGTGTCTGTGCTGATATCATCATTTGCTGATCTGTGTATGTATAAATGTTAAGTGTATAAATTTATAAATCCTACCTCACTGTGAAGAATCTTATATTTAAAAAACGAACCAGCAACAACAAAAATCAACCTTATTTATAAAGGAAGTGCCTAATCTTGCTGGATAGGTGCAATGTTTTGCGAAGATTTTTTGAGGGCTTTGTTGTGTGGAAGGCATGGACAAGGGGCTTTCCTACCGGCAGCCTCGCAATGTTACGCGAATTGCTCATGAACAGGTTCTGACAGCCCAGGAGGACTCAGTCATAACTGTAAGATGTACACTCCATATGTCACGTAAGAAGTTTCCAGAGAATAAAGAAGAAAATGGACTGAGATTTCCAATGCAAACACAGGAAACTTATTTTTTGAATTTTAAGAACTTTCAATTCTCATTAAAAGACACCCTATTTTTTCCTGGCCCTTTAATAACAGTATGGTACTAAGGTAAGAGCTGTTGCTGTAGTCTTCCATTTTCAGGAGTTATCTTCCCTTTGTAATTGATTTTGAAATAATGGAATGCCTGCTAAAGGTAGAAACCATTGTGGATTTCAGGAGAAAGAAATATATGAGAAATTAATAGACGAAGAAAACATAAATGTGAACTGGGTTCAACCCTTTGTGAATAACCACATGGAAAGAAATAAAATTAATAACCCTGCTACGAGTCCTGTGAAGGCAAAAGAAGCTCTGCCTCTCCTGATCTAGTCTTGGCATTTATAGGATGCCAAATAATTTAGTATTTTGCTGCATTACTATCCCTTCCAACTTAAGCATGCAGCTTGGTTAGCTAAATTATCTGCCCAGAATCCCCTGGCTCCCTCTCCAGTCATTAGATAGGCTTTCCCAATAGCTAAGCTAACTAATTTAATTTTAAATGGCCTTTTGCAAGAGACTCTTTCTCCTCTTTGACTGAAGAATGAATTTAACTTACATGTAGAGAGATGGAAGTTATAGACTGAATTTCCTGCCTGTGTTCAGGGCTAAAATGGGATGATGTAAATTTCTGTTTAGTTGTTTAAAGTTTCTTGTTCTCCCAAAACTTTCAGGTCAAGGGGACCTGGGACTGGCATTGCTGGTGGTGTTTCCCATAAAGCAAAGGGCCTGGAGTCCTCCCCTCCTCAACAGAGACTTCCTTCAACTTCTGAAGAGATGAAGCAATATTCCTAAAAACCCTTGGAGGCACAGCACTTTGGTAAATTCTTGTTGGAGCTTGCACATTTATGGTAGCAGAGACACAGCACGCAGCCCTGTTAATCTGCATATAACAGACTGTACTTTACAGAGCTGTTAATGATGTGTACCACATCACACAGAATCCATACACCCGTTCACCATTGCTGCCTCTAACCCCAAGAAACTTTCTAGATCTCTGGACAGTTTCAGAAAGGATGCAAATATGGCTACCAATTTCTAAACCAACATACACTTGTAGCCTATAAACCAAAATGAACCAAGCTTTGACTCCTAGGCAGTTCGTCCTGATAAACTCACTGAACTACTGAACTTTTGCTGTAAGCCTAAGGGAGGTGAAGACCATGACCTTAATGGTGGAGTGGGTTTATCATTGTTTATTCCTTTTGCAGGGAATTCACTGGGGAGCCAAACTCTGAAGATGTTCAACTGTTTTTGCTTGTTTTCAAATCAAGGTCCTCATACCCACATTTATGGTGTTATACATGTATTTTTCAATCCTGATAGCCAGAGTACAGTGTATGTTCTTGAAATATTATCTCTTTTGCGTGGGTATTCTGATGATTAACATGCAATCAGAAGAGATTTCTGCAGAAGTATCTTAACCTGTGGGATTTGTTCAGTTGTGTGGTTTGGTTTTTTTTTTTTTTTCCAGGAGTGATGGGAGATGTATGGGAAACAAGACAGTGAAATCCCAGTTTGTAGAGCCAATGGGGACACTTCAGCAGGCTTACCTCATACTTTCTAACTTTTGTCTATACTTTCTGGTACATTGGAAGGATATTAACAGCTCCAGGAATTGACTGTTTCACCATTGCAATGGGAATGCATCCTGCCACTCTGCAAGCTGATATAAGGTGTACAGGAGAAATCTGAGAATGTATTATTCTAAGAATTAGAAAATGGATAGATCTCCCGAGATCCTGTCTGGGGAGGTCTGAGAAAAATCTCTGGATGTAAGTAGGCTTCTTTCCTTTGCCTTTGTCCTGGGAATATGGTTGGTAATCAAGTTGTATTTCCTGTTTTGGTGGAGCTTCCTGGTTGCTGTAGGCACATTCATCACCCATGCCAAACCAGTTCCCTCCATTTCTTCAAGACTTACTGTCTAATAACCTTCAGAATAGGATTAGAGCTTCCCAGGCTACAAGAAGCTTTAAGTTACTTCTGCTGAGCAGAGTATTTTACAAGTTATACTTAATCTCTGGAGAGTAGAAGAAATACCCAGTCAATCTTTGAAACACCTGCTTCTGGGATATATGGAGCGTGTATACACAGTCTTACATCTCTAAAGCTGGACTGGTCTCTCCTCTCTATAAATACTTAGCTTCCCAAGAGACAGAGACAGACGCCTCAATGCACAAAGGTAATCAGTGGGAGCTAGGCTCCCAAATACCTTTGTGGAACAAGTCCTATTAATAATGGTATTACATATCATCCCCTACTTCCTAAAGTGCATGCTGTTGCATTCCCTGAATGCCTAGCAGCGTTTGGTAGGTCAGTCCCATGCTTGTATCTAAGTAGAGTGACCAAAAGAAAACCAAAGGTCAAAGCAATAAAAGACCCTTGGACCTTTGGATGTCGAAGGGAGCAAAATATTTCTGGACACAGAATTGATATAGATTTCCTTTTGGACTAGAGAATGCAAGGACTCTGAAGATGTGCAGAATTCCCCCTTTTTTATCGACCACTCCTGGAGCAGAAAAAAGTCCCTGTATCTCACAAGCAATTCAAGACCTCATAGGATCAGCCCAGCTTGGGAATATGGCCCTGATAAAAGTTCTCCAGGTACCAACTCATGAACAGGCTCCAGAAAAAGAGCGCAGATAAAGACAGATGGAACTGGGGAATACGTAGCACTGTAGACCACATCTGAAAAAATAAAGCTTCCTAATATGGTTTCAGTTTGGTTGGTTGGTGCAAAATGACAGTTTGGCAGCTCTTGTGTTTTAATGGCCTAAGTCAGGATAAGCAAGTGATAAAATTACTATGGCAAATGATTACTATTTTAGTTATCTAATGAAAAGTAGAAGATAAGGAGAAACACAAGCTTTGAATACACTTCCATAAAATTAATTCCTGATTGCAAAAGACGTACAAATGTTGTTTAAAGGTCTCATCAAAAGAGAAGGCTGATTTTGCTATGAGAACACTGCACCTAAATTCTTCTTCAGTCTTTGCTTCCAGCAAAAAATAAACATGTGCTGAATATCTTGTACAACATCTAGTATCCTGGCTGAAAGTAATGATAACATACTTCTATTAAACTGATGGAGTCTTATGCTTACATTCCAGTTTGACAGGAAGATCCACAATTACCTCTGTTACTTAGATGTAACAAGAAACATGTCAGGAGGTTTTGTGGGTTGTTGTTTTTTTTTTGGTTTTTTTTTTTTTAATCAGTGAAAGCTGTACAACAGAGCTGTTAGATGCAGTCTTCTACCAGGTAGGAAATTTTCTACCCTGATCTATTAAAATAGGAGATCACCAGCTAAGAGTGGTTGGATTAATATTTGTTAACAAAACATATAAAAAGTCTTTCTCTGTTTTGGTGCTTCTGAGTAAGTACTGAGACTGGTCTGAAAATACACATTGAAATGGACTGCGCAGCAAGGAACAGAAGTCCAGGAGGTGGAAGCAGATAGGCAGGTTTCCCTAGAGGAAAATGGAGATTATCCATAAAATGTATCCCAATGGTAGAATAAAAAACACAAAAGAAAATGGAAGATTTTCTTTTTACCTTTTCCATACAGAGGGAAGGCTCTAAAGCACAGATGATTGACCCTCCTCAAAAAAAAAAGTAGAAATAGACCAGATTGCCGACTTCTCCTATGCTGACTAAACGGAGGCATAGAAAAGCCTGAGGTTTCCTGTCCCACTTCTTAAGGGTTAAATAAAGAGACACAACTGCTGAGCTTCAGTGGTACCTGGATGGCAGATAGGTTGAACAAGTGCTGTCAGAGAGCCCACCATGGGCAAGTGAGCTCCAATGTGTCCTGTCTGGCCAAAGCAGGCTGCTCTCATTATGATGCACAGTTAAAAAAGTGCCAACCTTCCTTCTCAAGTGGAACAAAATAATTTGGTGTCCCATTTTATAATTGATTAGCTTGGAATGTCCTGTTTCCAGAGGTTTTATTTTTGGATTATGATATCATTGGAAAAAATGGTTATATTTACCTAAGTTCACGCACTAATTTCAGGACTAGTTTTAATGAATGATCACAGTTGTTCCTTTTTGGGTAAATTTTAATGAGGAACACAAAGCCATCTTTCTCCAGCAAGGTGTGTTTGTACTTAAGTGAATAATAGTGAAAGTACTTTGTGAAATTAAATGAGAGGATGACACTGGCAGTGATCCTAGGCAGTGGATCCACAAAATATGGATAATTGGAGTAAGAGCATCAACAAGAAGTAAACATTTTTGCCATTTACCACTGAAAGTTTTTCCAGTTCTGGAACAAAGTTACCGTTGGTGAAGGTCTCTAGGAAAACTTACCTGGAGAGCCAAGTTCTCCTTTTTTTTATTTGCAAACAGAATCCATGGCCTTGAAATCAAATTATAATTTCATTACTAGCAAGTATTTCATGTCAATATATCTTCCATTGGAGCGGACTAAGACCATCAAGCTCATTTTCTATGGTTACTAAACAGCTTATTAGGTGGTAGCAACAGACAACTTCAGACCAGATTAGAAACATCAGGCTATCTGTGAAAGACCTGTATCTTGTCACCAACCCCTTGCATGATCCATCCCTGCAGTTTTTCTTCCCATCAGGTCCATTTTAAGAAATATTTTTTCAGTGCTTTCTCGGTCATGGTTTTGTTCCTAAAGTAAGGAATAAAGATAAAAATAAGTCTGAAAATATGAAGAAACTTGTTTCCCCTGGGATGATGATTATGCATCTGGCAACCAGTGAGCAATGCAGGGACGACATGTTGACAGTTAGATATGGTTCTCTGTGATAAACATCCGAACTCTGGGACATGCTCAGTTCACAAGTGGTGTATATTTTGGGTGAGAAAAAGAAGTAAGAGTGAGTTTTCCCCTTGGGAGTCTTATTTCATATTTTGGTGTAATTTGCCAATTTTTTGTTTTCTGTTTGAATAGCCAGTAGGCAGCCATTAGGGACACAGGCTCATCAAATGGGCAATAACAACAATAAAGTTTATGTATCTTGGCTGTCGTCTACTCCAAAAACCTGTGGAGTTCTCTGCTGGAATAATGAACCTGCAAAAGCACATAGAACAATTAACTTTTAAGGACTTGCCCACTGAAGAGAGTGTAGAAAACTTGTTTTTTGAGGACAGCATAAAAGAGAGGCAGGGAATAAATTGATTGCTTAGACTGTTTGGAATATCACATGCAAAATCTCATGTTCCAGAAAGGGACATTGTAAAACCTGAACCATTTTGTTTTCATGAGAAAAACCCCACCGTTTTCTTTTGTTAAGTCCTGACATGGTAGTGGCATGCCAGTGCTGTCCTTCCTCACCACTATTAGAAATGAATGGCTTGAATTCTCTTTAGATAATATGTAGTATTTCACAGGAAGTGGCCAAATATTTCATTACCTATTTATCATTTTAAAAGGTCTTTTTTAACCTACATTTTATGTTCTGTGTCAAAGGTTAAGTAAAGATGGATAGGCTTTTTGAACTCAAAAAGAAAAATCCATGCTTCTGTGTAAACCATCATAACAGTATACTACTTTGCAGTGTGTTCAGTCCTGGATGAATTATGGCACTTCAACCTTGTCCTCCTTCTACGATTACACATAAACATGCATACATGCATGCTTACTTTTGTGTTCTTATATATATTCCTGTAAATGTATAAAAATGACTATCTGGAAAGATATTTACATTTTTTTTGTTGAATGTGGAAAATAAGCTATAGAAGATAGAACCTAAATTCAAAACAATGGTAATGACAAAGTTAAATAGATATTTACCTATACATTCCTTTCCTTTCAATTTAACATCAATGCACACACATAAAAAACTGCCTGGGCTGGGGCACAGACTAAGTCATATGAAATGCTGCTCTGGTTCCCTGCTGGTTTACAATCCTAGCCTTTCAATGCAGAGCTGCTATTCAGACTTCAGTACTTGTCTGAAGAGCTTTGTGTTGTCTTTGGGTGTTTAATACTTATAACAAGGCACTTTCATTAAGTGCAGCCCAATTTTAAACATTCTGTCCATTTATCTGAGCCCTCTGTAAATGTCTGAAGGAGACCAGCTGACTGTTCATACTGACTCACCTAGATAACATTTCTTTATTTTCTTCTGCTTCTCATCAGCTTCAGACTTTGTAAACAAGCTCCCTTTAACAAAGCCTCAAAAGGGTACATGTTTAGCAAAGCCTACATTACAAAAACTTTTCAAAGATTTATTTTTCCCCTGTTTAAAGTGGAATACATGCTGTCCCTTAAAATACTGGCTCTCTTCAATTTGCTGTGAAAGTGTGAAAGTATTCTATAGTTCATTGTCAATCAGCAGTGACATTTTTTTTTTCCTAGAAGAACTTATGGCCCTTTTCAGAAGTGTTCTCTAGACTGTTTGAATTTAAAAATCCTTTAATTTATACTAGGAGTCTGAATCATATAAATTCCAAACACTCCTATTTCTGGAACCTCCCACTCAGGGAATCAAAGTTTTCCTCACTCAGTATTTTCCCAAGGAAAGATTATATGAAGAATGTTTGTTTTCATCCCTTCAGAAGGATATGAATAAGAAGAAATTATTCTCAGTACCTTCAGACAATAAGTCCATTTAAAAAAAATGGATATTCTCCAAAATATGCATATTGTACAAGCTAAAGTACGTGTTTGTTTGAAAGATTCACTTACTTTATCTTTGCACTCACTTTGAATAACTCATTATCTGTCTGACCACACACCACACTACAGCATTAACATTACAGACTAAGCATTAAAAGCATGAATATGCTTTGGAAGATCTATCGCTTGCTATGATACATATGAATAGTAAGAAATACTTGTTTAGAACCTGTGATTGCACTAATGCAAAGAGTCAAAGACCTGCATCAAATCTAAAAAGGTATACAGTTGATAAAGTCTCTGGAAATCAGGGCCTCATTTGATGTACATAAAGCTGTGGGAGGAAAAAAAGAAGTAATTGCATATCCTGTAGAACAAACTAATTTCTCTTTAATTCTCCTTCTCCCCCCCCCCTCCCCCCCCTTTTTTTTTTCTTTTCTCTCCTATTTCTGACTAGGCTTGAAGTACCAAAAGATCATCTTCTTTCCAAGGTTTTCATTCTCTGTATTTCTGATTTTCTGGTTTTACTCAGAACATAGTAACATAGGGCTAAAAAGTTAAGAACTATAAAGTTCAACATAAAATAAATATTTTTGAACCTTAAAAAAGTTAAGGTTCATTTCTGGAAGTGTCATGGAAAAAAGCAACTAGTTTTCCTCTATCCATTCGCACAATTCTTTTCCTTTCCTTGGACTAAATCCTTCATGCTGTCATCTCTCACAAACAACTGGAGGTTTTAAGAATGGCTTACCACAAATAAGGCAGCAAAAGAGCTCAGTCCAGCCATGCTACCTGCTCTGGCTCCCATTTGTACTGGACAGTGCTTACCTCTGTTGCTGGATGGAAAGGAAAGCATTGCACCATGAATGCCCGATGTCTCAACAGTGGAAAAAAAGCAGAACGTACGCTAATACAGAGCTTTCCCTAGCTGTCAGTCTCAATAGTTATTTTTAATTGTATTGAGGTGCAGGAATTGTTGTATATCTAGTTTTACATCTAGTCCAGCATTATTGCCCACTTTACAAAAATGCTCCAGAGATGGATGTGTTGGGCATATTGTCAGGAGTATTGAATTTATTGCAACACATTGTAAAAATGGAAATGAATGATGCAGAATAGAAGGTCTATATATGGAAGATGGACCTCGAATATTCATAGGTATGTGAAGAAGGCAAGTAATAGGCCATTTTCCATTTTTGCCGGAATTTCTATAATTCCATTAGGGAATCCAAAGGGATTTCATCTTGAGGAGTGCAGGTAGCAGTACTACTATTGTTCTTGCCCGTAGCCCTAGGAAGCTGAGACCTCATTTTTTCTCCCCTAGCCCTGGGAAGCTGGAAGCTCATTTTATCTGTAGCCAGGATTCCCACCACCCGCCTTGGGACTCTGTATGGTACTAGTGGCTAAATGACAAATTCTGAGTTTACATGGTAAACATATTGACTTTGTTGTCAACTTAGCTTTAGTTGTGAAGTTGTGAACACGCAGCCAGCTAACTAAATATAGGATAACTATAATAATGTATTTCTTTCTCCAGATACAAATTACTGGAGCAGACCTTGCTGAAGCCTTTTCTTTTTTTTATTGTGTGCCTACCTATCTTCACCCACAACTAAAAACGATGCGTGCCTGTTTTCCAACTCCTCCTTTGGTATCTGCCCTACGGGTTGCTAGTAGTCTCTCCAGTCATCCCTGCTACCATCTGTCGCTGCAGCTGAGAAGAAAGGGAAAAAGGCTCTCCAGCCACAGCTAATGCTGCACGAGCTCTCTGCGATGAGGAGGATGGAGAAGTGCAGTGGGCATCTCATTATCAGAGACCAACCCATTTACTGCTCTAGTATTCCTCATAAATATTGAATTAGGCAGCAGAGCGACGTCAAAAAAGGGGATCTGCAGAGAGAGATGTGGTGTGGATCACCCCTCGTGTGGAGGGACAGCAATTTTCAGCGTTCCTTGTAATGTGTATACACAACATGTAGACATGATAATGATACATGCTAAATGATGATGCATATAAGATAATATATATGCATCTGTAGCCCAAGAACCAATAGCTGATCAAAAATGGGGAAAGGCAGATGAATTAACACTCATATTTTTGTAGGCTATCTATGTTTTTTTGGTGGAAGTCAACTTTTTAAAGCACTTAGAGCATTATTTTTGATGCATTTTCTGTCTCTGGTGCATTAGACAATTAATAATGCAATAAAAGAGTTCTTCCTCTGGATTGCATACTAAACAGACATGTGTGAATAACTAACATTTTTTGCTGAGGTAAAAATAAATTAACAATAAATAAAAATTTGAAAGAAAACCCCAGAATTTTGGGGGTGAAATGAAGACAAGGTAACAGTACAAATTCAGACATTTTTAACAAAAAAGAAGTTGAAATGATGGGCAATATTAATTAAATGGAGCTTACACACCATTTACAAAACTGAGAAGAAGAAGGTGGCAAATGAGGCTGTATGTTTCTCTATAGCTTAGTGATTAGCACACTTACCTGGTAAAAATGAGACATGGGTTTCTTCTGTGTCTAGCAGAGGTTTAACTCAAGCCTGGATCCTTTCAGGGAGTGCTTCAAACACTGGTGTAGAAGATATTTTAGGATCTTTATATTCTGATTTGCATATAGTAGTGATTATTAGTTGGAAAAGTAAATGACCTCTTTATGCATAAGAAGAACTGAGAATGGCAAACCCAGGACTGTCCGACTGTCCAACTGTCCAGAGACTCTTTTATTTTTCTGCAAGGTAATAAGCCAACTTCCATATTCCTGACCCAAGTCACACATCCTGTGGATGTGGGTTGAGACCTTTGATTTCCTCCATAAGTTTCCTACATGTCAGGCCATAGTATATGGGGAGTTGAAGGAGCATTGGTACATCTCTCACCTCCCTAGTTTTGTGCTTGATAGGTAATATTCTTTGCAATTCTAGCATATCAAACCAAAAAATTTAATTTTGGGAATACCAGTACAAATAATGTCCCCATTTTCATACAATTATTGTTTTTCTCCTAAAAAGTTATTTTAAAAATTTTAGTCAAATTGAATTGTGAGTAAAAGATGTCCCAAAATTCTACTTGTGCAACTGTTCTATATATCTGGGTCACCCAGCTGCTCTTCTACCTTCCTTTTATCATTCACTTTCACCAGGACCTCTCTGGTCACTGTACAGGCCTCCTGCCATGCTTGGTCAACTTCCTTCATGTTAGAACAGACCATACTTGTGCTTTCAGGAGGTTATCCTTGAAGATTAACCAGTCCTTCTAGGTGCCATTGGATGCTGCCAAGCAGATTCCTGAGTAAGCCAAGGAGTCTGCTCTCTTGAAGTCCAGGGTTGTAATTTTCTTCTTCATCCTACTCCTTTCTCTCAGGATGTTAAGCACTACAATCACATGGTCATTATGGCCAAGGCTGCTCTTTTTTTTCACATTATCTATCAGTTCTTCCTTGTTTGTGTGTTATGGGTCCAGCAATGCATCTGTCTAAATTGGCTTATTGATGTCTTGTATCAAGTAGTTGTCATCAACACACTCCAGAAATCTCTTGTATTGCTCATACCCTTCCAGAAAATATCAGGGTCATTAAAATCCTCTGTGGTGTCCAGGCCTTGCAGTTGTTTCCTGCAGCTGTGTAAAGAAGGCACCACCTTCACTTTCTTGGTCTGTGTCCATCCATCGCTGTTTTCCAGTTGCATGAGCTATCCCACCTTGTCTCCGTAATACAAATAAAATAGCTCTGCAGTTGTCCATGGACTTCTAACACCTCCATTTTTCCCTGTGGTGTGTGCACTTACGTACATATGCAGGATCCATCCACCAGTCTTGCTGCTTTCATAAGGGAAGTGCAAGAGCTTCCAACATCACACTGTCCCCTCGACACTTCCTTACTGCTCCAAGTTAGTTCACTTTTCTTCAGGTTTTGGTTATTCTCTTCTGACATATATAGCTTAACTTATCATCATTTTAGAAGAATAGCTGATACAGAGCAAGAACTCAAACTGTGCACGTCTAAGGAAATGGATGAACAACTTCATAAACTAATCTTGTGTCCTGAAGCAAATCTTAAATCTTTGTTCTTAAAAATTTGTGTGGATTTCAGCTCAGAATAAATCAGCATAATTGGAATGCATAGATCAAATTCAGCTGAGGATTGCCATGAAATACAGTTGACTTCTGTTTAAAATTGATCCCCAAATAAATATAAATGGCTAAGGAGTGCAACTTGCACCAGCGTGGCATTGAACAGGAGAGTAAACCAAATATGATTTAAGTATCAAGCCTGTGACTGTGGTCCATCGCATGTTCCTCTTGTGCAGTCTGCCTTATAGCCTGATGGGAGGGGAAATTTGGAACCTATCCCATTGTAAAATGGTAGAGATGTAATTTTATATTTGGCCTTTAAAAAAAAAACAAACCAAAACCTTGCTATAGTTGGCACCATAACTAGTGGAAATACTTGTTCAGAACCAGTATAAAACAGAATCATATACAAAATACAGCATTGTCTAAGACAACACAGATTGAAAAGCAGTGCAGAATTACATTCCTTGTCTGAGATAATCCGTCATGAAACAATTATTTTTGTATTGTGACCCTGGTCTTTGTTTGTAAAAAGAAGTTAAGTAGCAGATTTTATTTTATGCCACTCCTCTTTGTGTGTGTGGTAAGAAGCAGATTTTATTTTATGCCACTCCTCTTTGTGTGTGTGGCATGATGAACAAAGCTCCTTACACTAATAATTCACACTTAAGCTATCACAGAATTATAGAAAAATGCGCCTGGAAGGGGCTTTGGAGAGTCTACAAAATATGTCAGAGTTGGTAAAAAAAAAATCATATGTTTGAAACACCACCAAATTAAGTCAGGAAGTACTACAAATGATTCCTGTTCCTCTACTGGTGTAGAGAGATCTGCAGACAATCAAGAGATCCAGTCACAGATCTCCTCAACAGTAGAATTTATCCTCAAAGGTTTAGTATTTATAATCCTATTATTTTCTAATCCTATTATTGTAATGTTTGGATGAATTGAATGTATTTCCTCCTTAATCTCTGTGTGATCTCACATATTTCCCGTCAATGATGACTTCTGGCTGACCCTACAAATACTTTGTCCTTCAATACTTAAAAATAAATTGCCAGAATAGTTAGGAACATTGTATTTTCTGCAGATGCACCTTGCTGTTAGATAATGTCCCCTGACAAAGCTAATACTTATAGAAAACTGTAGAGGTGTTTGATCCTCACCTGATTTCCATTCAGTTCATGTATTTTTGCTTTTTACTTGCTCAGTAAGTGGCCACTGTGATGCAATGTTTATTTTAAAATCACATTTGTGACTGTACCTGGAATAGAAGGATATCTACAGGGTTTTTACATATAGTACACAGAATAAAAATGCTATGCAACTTTGAATTGCATGGATTTAATGCTATTTAAGGGTTTAACAGTGACATCATAAATCACAAGAAGGTATGAATTAATTTATATCCTACCATAAGCCTAAGATAACATTATAGCCTCAATTTTGAAAGTTGATTATTTTTTGCATTTCCTTTGCAATTACATTTTCATTTACTATGCCACCCTCTAACTCACTTGCTTCTTTGTCCTTTTGCCCTTTTTCTATCATCTCCTGTTTCTACTTTTCTTTTCCATCATGATCCAGAATGTCCTACTTGAATGAGGTATACAGTGTTTATATAAACAGGTGTATTTTCTGCCAGCAAAACCCACTACACATCAGAGAGGAACTAAGATGTTAAGGGCATAAAAAAGAGAGCAATCAGGCCTCATGACCTGCGTACCCTTGAAACTCACAAGAAGAACGTCAAAATAATGAAACATTTAGGTAAAAATTAAAAAATAAATTATGAGATCTGCTTGTAATTGACAGCAGTGTGTTTAATTCTACTACCAACACACTATTAGAGAAGTATTTTCCCTTGTGATAGTTACGTAAATTCTGGTTATGATCTCCTGCAAAGAGTTGAGGCTTCAGTTCCTCTGTAAAGTACAAATTGATAGAAGATAAACTTCCTTTTTCTGTTCATCTACCCAGAAGATCCACAAGGACAGTAGCATGTGAATTATACAGGTAAGACAGATAGATCTGGCATACATTTAGCTGGCCAAATTTACTTTTTCTCTGTTTTGTTTAACAATAGCACATATATGATAACAGAATTCTACAAAATTAAACATTTTACATTGATTATTTACAAAGTATTCTCTTATTGGAAGAAGGCTATGTAAGCAAATTATAAATGCTTCCAGTAAAATAAGCTTGCTCAAAAAACCTAGGATGACCAGGACAAGAGGCAATGCACAGAAATTAAAACACATGAAATTCCATCTGAAACCAAGAAATCGCTTTTTTACTGGGTGGGTGGTGGTCACACCCTAGACCAAGTTGCCCAGAGAGGCTGTGGAGTCTCCATCTTTTGGGATATTCAAAGCCTGAGTGGACATGGTCCTGGGCAACTGGCTCTAGGTGTCCATGCTCGAGCAGGGAAGGTTGGACCAGATGTTGTCCAGAGGTCTCTTTCCACCTCAACCATTCTGTGATTCTGTGATTTATAAATAAGGCCTGCGTTGTCCGTGTCCCAGAAAAAAACTCAGGAAATCTTGTTTATTGTAGTTTGGTTTGTAGGTGCTTGCTTGGCTCATAATTTAATGGAGTAGAACTTTCTCTTTTTTGCTCATAGTCTACTTGTATAAATTACAACAAAAAATGCCTGCTCTTGTAATAGCTTTCTTCTGTTTTTTTCCCCCAACTTACTGTGCCTGTGTTCAGACATTACACTCCAAAAGTTTGTTCCACAGGTTCTCAGTAATAAAACTAAAGAGGTACAGATGAATTACAGGACTTAGAGCTTTATTTCAAGTCACTATTGATATTCCAGTTCAATCCCACTTCTACAGTGGCAATTTCTAACCAGTAATAAAGAAATATATTACTACGATCAAAAGTAGTCTCTGTCTCATAAGAAGGTCACCCTTGGCTCAGGCTGCACAACTAAATATCATGTTGGTCTACAGAACTTACTCCTGTCTTAAAGTATCAGGGGTATGAACTCTGGAGCTTCTCAGGAGTTATTAAGCTCTTAGGTGATATTGCATAGCACCAGGAAATTTCGTCATAGGTACATCTACAAAAGAGGAAGACTAGGTTTCCCTAAACTGCTATGTGGCACAGACTGCAGTTCTTGAACTGACTTGTCACTTATATGACATTGTAAGGCAGATGATACTCATTTTTGCCTGCTTCTAACAGAAAAAAGTTCTCACATGTTCCCATGTAGGGGTAGGAAATCATCTCAGCTGAAGGAAGTCAATGAAATAGCAGGAGCATCTGTGGGACACTGCAGAAGTTCTCTTGCAGAAGAAGTACAGGCAGATGAAGACTTAAATGTTTGATGTTTAGAGATAGCAAGGGAAGGTTACTTAAAGAATAAATTCAAAAGGAATATCTAGGGACAGAAGAACAGTTTCATTATGGGTAGAAAGTGAAAAAAATCCCACCGAAAAGGAGAAATGAGGACTTCAGTTTGGGGAGACACCCCACTGAAAGTGATGGACCTTTTAAACGTCACTGAGAGAGTGAGTGTATATGTCTTCATGGTTTCTCAGTTTTCTTGCACTCTGCTTGTTGACTTATATGTTTCTTATCTAAAGTTCCCTACATAGAAATGTTCAGAATGATCTTATTACATAAAAATAAAATAAAACCTTATAAGACAATTTTCAATGGGAAATGAGCAAGACAATATTGGACAGCAAAGAGTTAGAGGAAATATCTTCCTCTAGGAGTTATAAAAGATTATGTTAATTAATACCCTCAAAACCCATGTATCTGGGCTTTGCAGATGTCTGTGTAGAAGATGACCGTTGCCTGCTCCTTCATCCAAAGCAGGATCTCACAGGAAGCCTGCTCAAAATGAATTGTGAAAAGGCTCCCAATATTATTATCTGTTTATTTATTTTTATACTATTAAATAGCTAATTAATATTGATTATGAAACAGCTGCAAAATTATTTCAGAACTACCAGGGTCTCTGCAGCAAAATCCAATGCTAGCAGTACAATAGTCCAAAAAAATCTATCTTACAAAACACTTGACTGAATGGGCAAGCATAAATACGCCACATGTTTGCACTCAAAACACCACAAGATTAAAAGCTGGGCTTCAAAGAGCTCCTTTGAAAACACAACACAGTGGTTTCGATTTTTTCTTACTCAGAAACAAACTCGGTATTCAAATTGTCTTCTGACATTCCTCATACTGTGCCACATGTGGACCAAACTTCTGCACAGTCCTGTCGAGGTTGGCTGTATCTTACTGCTCGAGTCTGCACAGAAGGTATATCTTTTTA
This sequence comes from Haliaeetus albicilla, assembly GCF_947461875.1. Lineage (NCBI taxonomy): Eukaryota > Metazoa > Chordata > Aves > Accipitriformes > Accipitridae > Haliaeetus > Haliaeetus albicilla. Next base: position 69,430,191 of record NC_091516.1, on the reverse strand, counting down.
TGATTAGTAAACACTTGGGACAGACCAAGCATTAATGCAGATTCACAGGCTAAACTTGCTGATGCTCCTTTATCTGAAAATAGGCATAAGCCTAGGAAACACAGTTTTCCAGAAAATGTTTATGTTGCAGTGCTTTGCAAAGTGTAGTTAGACTGAAAGATCTTTGAGGCTGTGTTGTTGAATTGTTTGTTTCTGGGGTTCTGTGATTTTTTTTTTTTTTTTTTTTTTTTTATAGGTAATGTCAAGTTGTATAGTGACTTCACATTTGACTGGGGCTTTTAGGTGCTACCAATACGTCAATAGCAAATAACACAACTCAATGACATCCTTTCAGTATGCTGATCTCCACCCCAAATATCCTTGTGTACAGATGGTGTGGAGATTCAGTCTTTTATTGATCTCCCTCTTCTTTAAGTTTTTCAGTAATATTGCATAGAATTAATTACCTAGGGAAATTGTTTAGAGAAGCAGATTACTGCAGAAATTAAAAAAAAAAAAAAGCTGTAGGAAAAGTACTTTCCAGCTTCCAAACTGATGTCTATGTCAAGTAGGTATTACTAGCACTTCTAAAAAAATACTGAAACCAAGGTGGAAAGGAAAAGTAATTTGTCTAAAGGCCACAGGAGGAGTAAGTTTCAGACCTGGGACTATAGCTCTGGAAATGCTGGTCACTGAGGACCACACTTCACCTGGCTTCCCTGCCAGAGAATGAGGGGACATACTAAATAGCAAATATCTGCTGTTTTTATAGCTGCAGTGCTGGGACTCCTCTCATCTGGGAGCAGGTCGGTTTTTCTTCTCACTGCATGCTTACCACAAGCATGTTAATGAGCTTGCTGAGTCAGTTGGGAAGGTGTCAGGACAGGAACAATACAGAGCAGTAATTAAGAATAATTAAGAAATAAGGACTCTGGAGGGAACATTTCATCCTGAGCTTTCTCCCCATAAAAGTCCCTTCTTTTTCTCACAGTCTAGCACCCATAACTGCTGCATCACCTTTGCAACATGCCCAGATGTTGCACTCAAAACTTCAAGAATACAGTGCAAATCTGGACCCTTCCCATCCCTCCCAATGTATGCAGTATTTACTACTGATCCAAGTAGCTATGTTGTTTAACTGCTTAAATATTGTAGGACTTGCAGTCCCCCAATCTATGTTAAATATCCCCAAGTTAAATCAGTGGCAGTGCTTATTAAATATCAGGATTTGATCTATCTGGAGTCAACAGCTGAACAGCAGACACATCAAAATCTGAGCAACAATGACCTCAGAGCTATGTATATTTATCATGTGCTGGATTTCCTGGCACACTGAAGCCAAGGGGGAAAAAACCACTGAAATAGTCCAGCTCCAAGGTTAATACTCCAATTAAATCACTGACTTTAAAAAACATTTAAATCTGTGACTCCAAGTTGGAAAGCATTTCACAACTTTCCTGTCTTAACAGTGAGGAATGTTAATGAGTCCTAGGTAGGAGCTGCAAGTAAATGGGAAGGTGCTTCTCAGCAGCAGGAAATTCTTGTCCATGTATTCATAGGGGCACAAGGAAGCATCTGCTGCATATGGGAAATATATGTTCAAGAAAAACTTAGCAAGAAGCAGCTGAGAAAAGGGGTAATTCACCTGTCGGATGACTTCATGACCACAGTTTTGCTCTCCTGCATCTTAGTAGTCCCACTGTTATCTGTGGTGGACACTGCATAGGGGAATAGAAAGTGTTTCTGGTGATCTGCATGTTGTAAACCAGTTGGTAAACTGGGATGTGGATGTAGAAGGTGCTTTGATGGGGAAAGCACCTCTAGGCTGGGAGCTGGAGCACTTCTGTCTCTCTTCTAAGTTTGTTTTAAAATCTAGTCTTGAAAAACAAGTGTACTGTGAAATGTGCGCATATACTCTGAAGATGTGAGAACTCATAGGATGCATGGCAATGTTTTCTGAAGAGGGGAAGATCTTTCAGGGTCAGTAAGCCAAGTCATGCATCTGCAGTAGGGCAACAAAAAAAGGAAAGCTCTGTCTTGCTCTTCCCACAGTCAAACATATGATGGGGCACTGCTTTTCCTTCCCCCTCTCTCCTCAGTACCCCCACAACTGTTTCATGACTTCGCAGTTCAAGATTTAGGCCACAGTGTTGGCAAAACCCAATGACGATGCATGAAAACCAACACAGCGATGTTTCTGCCTATCTGAACTGTCCATTTCTTTGTCTCTCTCTAAAAATGTTGGGTTGTGTGAGGCTAAATTTCCCTTCTCTAAATCTTACAACTTACCTGTGGCTGAAAGAAAGGAAATAAAGAATTCCACCACAGGGATCTGCCCAGCCAATTGACCCAGGTGAAATGCAGCATGGTAAATCCTTGCTACATCCGCAAAACAGCCCAACCTATGATTATTTTTTTTTCTTTCTGTTATATATTACATATTTCATGGATATGATGAGATAGGTGTGGAGTATATTGATTTTCCACTTATCACCGCACATTCCCAGGGTACTCAGCCTTTGGTGTCACTATTATGCAGCTGACGCATACCTCTGTATTTAGCTCTCATCAGACTAAAATGGTTGCATAGCTTGACTTTCTCATTGTTAACTAAGAAAGGAAGCTGAACTGGACTGTGGAGCCATCTGTCATCTAGTCCCTACCCACCGACTGCTGGAAGCTTGTGCCTCAAGCAGGGTGGTTATCCTGAGTCCGAACTGAGACACATGGTTGTGTTTCTGGTCCCAAGGACCAACAAGAACCTGAAAGGAAGAAGGGCTTTTTTATTCCCTAATCTGGCTCTTAATCAATAAGAGAGAAAAGCAGATTTGTAAATGGTTGCTTAAATTTGCAAATAGATCATCTCCTTCCCCGTTTTGTACATTAAACAAATGGAAACAGGAGAGCTGTATCTGCAGCAGGCTGGATGTCAATACATGTGCTCAATGACAAAAGTTATTTGTTTTTTGGGGAAAAAAGAAAAAAAAATCTGCTGCTTTAGAGCTGCAATATCCTTTCTTGTCCCCTTCAGGTGCCTCAGGGCCCTGCACAGCGATAGCCCTGCCCCGTGGAGTCCTGCTCGCAGGAGCTCTCCGTACCGCAGAGCCTCCATCTGCCTGGGAGACCAAAGATCCACCCTGAGCCTTGCAGGAGGCTGGTGATCTTCCCCTGCCTACCAGCAGCACCCTGGCTACCAATGTCCCCCCTCCTTTACAGAAGCAGGACTGTTTCTGCTCAGGAAAGCATGTGCGGAGCATTCCTCTAATGCCTTCCGTAGGTGGGCTCGCGCTGGGTGACCAGAACAACTGTTGGCTGAGGTCAGCCAGCCAGGAAAACAATAATGTCTCCAGCCTCCCGAGTGCTGTAACTCTAACATCAGGATTAAGGCTGCTGCACTGTACTCGGGACATTACGTCTCTTGCAGCTGACCTCAATCAGCAGCCATGTAGACCACCCGGGGGAGAGGGAGTGGAAGGGGTACAAAAGGTTTTATTAAACCCAAAAGAACAAAAGGAAGAGAGCCTTGAACCCTCCAACAAAAGGAGGAAAGTTCTCGTATGGCAGGAAGCCAGGTGATATTTTTTTAAACAGCTTTTTCCCCTCCTTTGTACTTCAGCCGCTAAAACCTGTCTCATATCTGCAGCTGCATGGGGGAGATCCTCCAACCTAACTCCCCTGACTTAAAAAAAAGTATTAATCTTGCAGCTGCTAATAGAGAGCAAAAGGAGAGAGAAGGAGAGAGGGAGAGTTTCGCTGAACTAAGTAGTGCGGGGTGTAGGAGGAATTAGCTTGAGCCTTCCCTTGCTTGTATGAGCTCATATTTTCATGCCACCATAACCAGTCCTGGTATGGCCACCGTTGTAACACTGTCTACCAAAGCGTGGGTGGGAAGTGTTAGTAGCAGGATGCGGTACGTATTAGTAGTACTATTGGGGCCATTGGTGGTGACATTGTGGCTCTGAGCAAGAGCAGTAGCGTTATAACTGAAAAAAAGTGACTCTTTTTTGGTGGGGAGGTTTTTGTGGTCTGGGTAAGTATTGCAATGGAAGAGGTTGGAGTAGGTAAGCGTTTAATATCATCTTCAGGGCTCTTCAAAATTCAGCTGTGAGTCCATGATTTTTGGTATTTCTAAGGGGCTTCACAGGGGGAGCTTTCCTCAAATCCTTGGACAGATTTACTTCCTGACTAGGCACAATCGACAACACATTTCAAGAAATACCATTAAAGCTTTTTCAAATCTTAGTGACCCAGCTTTTTTGAGGAAAGATAGCCTTATGTTAGGTGAATCTGCTGTTGATAGTAATTACCATTACAATGATCACTAAAATTCATACCATAGCGATGCCTAGTGCTACATATACACACAGAAAGAGAAGTGAAATGTAGATCTGGTATACAAAAGGAAATTAAGACACAGAAATACAGATTCATCTTAGCTAATTTTAGGTATGTAACAGAGGAACTTAATTAGAATTGCAGTTGTCCTCATCTTCCCAGCTATTCACTGGAGAAAGACAGGCACATCAAAGGGCAAATAAACCTATATTTTAAATCTGAATTGCCTCTCAGAGGTCCCTCTCTCTCCACTGACAAGCAAGAGAACCTAAAGCAATTACTATCTTAATTAGATGCCTCTGTTATATACCTGAAGTGAGTCTGGGATAAATTGGACCAAAGAAACTAAATGACTGTCCAACGAACATGAGGCAAAGCATGTGGCCGGGAGCCAGTCCTAGTCCATTGCTTGATTACAAATAACATTATTTCACATCTATCCCTTTAAAGTCTGCTGCTGAATTACACAGGCTTCACTCATACAAGCCTCAGGAAATGTTTAGTTAAACTACCACTGAAGTAAATTTTTTTTTTTTTTTAAATGCTCTTATCTTTATTACAGAATTCAGAAACTTCAGTCTGGAGGAGCTGTGAATTTTCTAATGGTGACAGGCATCAATAAAAAGAACAGAAAGAAAATCAGTCAAACAACTATAAGAATAATTGCTCTGTAAGGTAAAGATTATAAAATAAATGATCAGGAATTGTATCCATTGGATTTTCAACTTGCTCATTTTTAGTAGAATAGGAAAATATAAAACCTGCATTGAAAATGATAACATTGATGTAATTAGTAGCACTGAACTGGTGAGAAAAAGCTCTCACAGAAGGTTTATATCTTGCAGCATAATGTCCAATAACATGAAAGACAGTGATTTTCTTTTTTTTTTTTTTAATTTTATTGCAAGAGCTGCTGTATCAGCCAAAGCAGGGTGTACCTCTAATTGTCTGATGCCTGGACCTAGCAAAAAGATCTCTGAAACCTTGAAACTAGTGGAATACTTTTCCCAGAGTCTGATGAAAACTGTCTGTTATCCTTACCCCTAAATGTAGCAGGTTATAAAAAGGCAAGATTGCTATGTTCAATGAGAGAAAGTTTCCCCTTTGAAAATGATTATGGTGTAGAGCTGGTTGACCTTAGGTAGACCAGTTAACCACTTCATTTGGGTGATAAGTTAACAGCAAACTGGAATGGGGATCGAAAACTTGTTCTCAGTAGAGGAAAGTTCCCATATGAGACAATTCCTCTTGCTCTGGCCTTATTCTGCCACATGGTTGAGCTAGAGGGACCGAAAACAACATTTGGAGAATCCTCCTGGTTGACACCTTGCAGATGGTAGGTGTAAAGAGGTCATTAAAGGACCACTTCACAAGCTCTCATGTGAGAGGGACAGAAAAGAGGGAAGGGTTCTTCCAGAAGGGGCAGGAAGCCACATGACTCCTGATGGGGCAGAAGATGTCCCAGTCAGACTTGGTGAACTGCAATGGCACAGTTTAATACACAAAGCTGCCTAAATTTTGGAAAAAGCTTTAAAGCAGCTCAAAGCTGGGGGAGAAATGTGTTATGAGTCTGTGAAGGGCTGCAGAATTTCCCATACCTGAGACAATCATCTGCTGAAAAAACAACACCGTGCCATGCAGGTGTTATGCAGGATAACACCTTCATGCAGATGTGACATTGGACCAACCAGGGGCGCTACTGCCTGGATCTGCTCCTCACAAGCAAGGAAGAACTGGTTGGGGATGTGCTAATCAATGGCAACTGTGGTTGTAATGACCTTGTTATAGCAGGGTTCATGATCCCGAGAGGATTAATAAGGGCAAGAACCTTAGCAGGCTTCAGCTTGCTCAGGGAACTAGTGGATTGGATCCTGTGACAGGCAACTCTGAAGGGTAAAGGAGCTCAGGAGGGCTGGCAGGTCAACCTCCTCCAAACAGAAAAATTATGTATCCCAATACTCAGGAAAATTAGATTTATCAGGAGCCTGGCTTGGCTAAACTGGGAACTCACAGCAGAACTCCAAAGAGGACGTATACAGGAGGTGGAAGCAGGGTGAAGCCAATGCTTAACTAGACTTGAAACTAGCAAGGGATGTCAGGGGCAAGAAGAAAAGCCTCTATGAATACATTAACAGGAAATCCAGGCTGGTGAAAGAGGTAAGTAATTTAGTGACAGTTGACATAGATAAGGCTGAGGTACTTAGAGTCTTCTTTGTTGTGTTATTTACCTCCCAGGCCTTTGTGCCTAGAGACAGGGTTCAAGATAAGAGGAGCAGGCATTAGCAGAAGTGTTCAGATCCCTGAGTCAGGGATCTCCTGAGGATCTCAGCCCAAGCAGCCCTGTGGGACCAGATGGGGTATGTTCAAGGGTGTTGAGAGAACTGATGGCATTGTAAGGTCACTCTCTGCTATGTTTGAAGGGTAATGGAGATCGGGGGAGGGCTTTGAAAGGGGACAGAAAGGCAAAGTTGCACCTATCTTTAGAAAGGGAAAGAAGTGTGATCCAAGAAAGTACAGGGTGGTGAGTCTATGAGGTTACTGAGAGGTAAAGTCAGTCTCCTTTTTGAGGTACATAGTGGGAGAATGAGGGACAACAGTCATAAATTGCAACAGGGTGCTGACACTGTAAGTAGAATTTCACTAGCGGTATAACTAAGCCTTGAGCTCTGGGCTTGGTTTCCCAGAGAGGTGGTGGAACCTCCATCACCAGAGTTTTTCAAGACCTGACTGAACAAAGCGTTGGGAGACCTCCCCTGAGTTCACTGTTGACCCTGCTTTGAGACAGAGGATGGAACATACGACTTGCCAAGATTCTTCCCAACCTGAATATTTCTGAGTGTTTATGATGATGCAAAACCATATGCATCTAATTACTGTTACACAAGGGAAATGCTGAGCTCATGGAAAAAATGATGATTTGAAATTATCCAGTGTAGTAAGGATGGCAGTTGACTGAGGGACTACAGAAGAACCTTGTAAGATTGTGTGACTGAGCAATAAAATGCTACATGAAACTGAATGGAGAAAAATGTGAAGTGATGCACACGGAAAAAAGATCCCAGTTTTACTCATGAACTGATGGGCTCTGACCTAAATGTTACCCTACTGGAATGGTATCTTTGGGATGCATTGCTGAGATATTTCCATGAAATCGTGAGCTTAGAGTTTGGTGGCAATCAGAAAAGCAAAGCACATGCTAGGAAATGGAGAAAAAAACCCCAGATACTATCATTGTGCTCACTCACCTCCTGAATACTGTTTGCAGTTCTGGTCTCTTTCTCTACAAAATATGTAGTGGAATTGCAAAAGGTACTTATAAGGGCCAAATGGATGATCAATAGTGCAGAATAGCTTCCATATGAAATATCACAAAGTAGAAGTCTGGAAAAGAGAGCATGAGGGTGGGAGAGATTTGATAGAGTTCTCCAGGCCATGAGTGGCATGGAGAAGGTGAATACAGACTGACTATTCACCGTCTCTTCTAACATGGAAAAGGAGGCATCAAAGAAGCAAAAGTCAAAGGAAACAAAAGAAGTTACGGCTGGGAAAAAACCTCTACTTGCCAGAGAACACCAGAGAAGCTGTAAGTTTATGTGGGCTCAAGTGAGACTGAGCAATTTCATAGAAGAGGAATCTATTGAGGATTATGTAGAATTTACATAACATTTACATAAAAATACCTTCCAACTTGGGAAGTCTCAGAGAAGGCTGGGAGAGTACTAAGGGAACTAACACATGTATTTGCTGTCTTCTTTCTCTCTCCTGGACATCTCTTATGGCTGCTCCTAAATGGGCAATGACCATTGAGAAGACCCAGCATGATCATGAAACTTCTGCCATTATTACAGCAGCATCTTCCTCTTACTGGGATGTTGATAATAAGTGAGAAGTCCTCCTATAGAAGGATGTGGCTACTCACATAAACCCATATTTAATGACAAACAGTTTAGGGTTTTGAGGGCATGTGGCAAAATTTAGTGAGAAGTCAATTCAGTTTGTCTCTTCAAACAATTTGCAGGAAGGGATTATCTTTAAATAGCACCCATGGACTCTATCCAGGCAGCAACATATTCCATTAAAAACAGTTACAGGTAAAGCAGTTCCCCTGAATTATATATTCCCCTATTTTTAGATCAGGTGTTTGTGAATACATTGCTTTATCATTTGTAAAATATATTTTTCTGGCAATAATTGAAAAATGCAAGGAAAGACTAATCATCATTATTTAACTGGTTCTGCCTTACAGAAAGCACTATGAACTCCACATAGAACCTGGATTCATAGTATTCCTTTTCCAAAAAAGCTCATAAACACCAACTTTGGCTGCAGTTTCCTAGTTAGAACTGCACATTTCCTTAACTGTTTAGCAGTCCAGTTTCGAGACACAGTATTGCACAAAAAAATCAAAAAGATAAGTGAACAGTTATAGGCCTTTACTAATTTGCTATCCCTTCAAATTAATATACTTTTGGCTTATGTGTATATAAACCCACAAATCTAACTGTTAAAGTTTTCCTGTGGACAAAATAAAACTTTCTCAAGGGTTGGTACAAAACTGTGGAACTAAATCCGACAGAATGAGTCTGAGGACCTTTGCAAACATCACCAGCCTGTTCTTACAGCTCAAGATGCATCTCAACATCTTGGTTCTCCAAGATAAATATTACATTGTGTATTAAAGAATAACAGCAACCCAAACCCTATGAAAAGCAAAACCTACTTTGAACACTTATTTCCAGGAGGAAGATGGGAGACAAAATGGACCACCAACACCAGTCAGATATTGTTTTTTTCAGCACTGACTGAAGTTGCTCAGATAACCTACTGCTGTGAACAGAAAAGGATCTGAATAAAATAGAAAACAAACAAATAGACAAACATAAAATATTGAAAGGTTGTGTAAAATTAGATCTGGCAGGAACAACAAATTTAGGCAAAGCAGTTTCTGATTTTTTTGTGAGCATCATTATTCCCCTATATGCATGTGTGTATGTGTGTGTATACATGTGTGTACAGTACAGCAAAACACTTGTATGCAGCAGTCATTATAAAATGATGGCATTTTTCTTATTTTTGCCACACTTTCTATGTATAAGTTCACACATTATGTTAATTTACATTATAGCTAAATTGTGTATACAAAAATTAAATACCTTCCCCGGTTAAGTTAGCATGGGTTTTGGCTTTCTGTTTGCTTAAAAGCAAGCTGCCTGGCCAAATCTGTACTTGCCCTTCTGCATTGTATTTTTTGAAAAAGAACAAATGCAGCAGATATTGCAGATGATTCCTACCCTACTTGTTGCAATCCCCAGTTCTTTAATCTTATGTCACAGCTGAAGGTTAGGTTGACCCATGTGATTCTCAGTAGAACAAGTGGTGGGGGAAAAAAAGCTAAGGAGATTCTTGTGATAAACCGTGTTTAATTCTACTTTGGAGAAAACAGTCATCTCTCTCAGTAGGATGATGGCTGAAAACTGCAAAAGCTCACACAAATACATAGTGCTGTATCATTCTTGGTTTAATAAAAACAATTTATATGCAGGGTAGTGAACATGAGGAAAGTTATGGAAAACATTTCTCACCCAAGGACAGAGTACCAGATGTGCTAAGACTTATGGGAGCAATCAAAGGTGGCCAAGGCTCTGCTGTGGGCCTTATTAAGTTAGACTGTGATCCAGCACCTTCAACTTATTAAGCTGTCAGGAGTTTCAGTGATTAAAACCAAAGAAAGGTCAGTCACAGACCTTCAGCATTTCCCTGGACTGGTATTTTCTTTTAGGCCTTAGACCCTAATGAAGACACTTCACTCGATAGGTGGATTTTTTTAAATTGGTCTTTTGAGCTGGATTTGTCCATAGCTTGAGAAAATCTTCAATAGATTTTGCTTCCTCAGAACTCTGCATACAGTTATCAAAAATCCCAACCAATAGCAAGAGATGAGGCCTTATAGGATGGCTTTGCATATCATCACCGTGGAGATCAAAGGAACAGGTTAATGGGGATCTGGAGAAGTTTAATTATGTCCTAGGTAAGGAACGAGGGTTAGTGGCTGTAGGTGGGGCCGTTATAAATAAGCTTTCAAAGCTCTGATAGCTGAAGTCTAATGTTTGTAAAAGGTATAATAAAACTAGTATTTCTTATGGATTTAAGGTTGCCAAAATCAACCCGCTAGTCCTAAAAAGCCACACGGCAGGAACAGACATAATGTGCTCCAGGTACAAGCTATGTCAATGCTATTTTCTGAGCCCTTCTCTGGTGGGTTAAAGGTTGTTGTTTCATCTACAGGGACACATATTACTGCTTACAAATCCATATTTATAATACTGCTATGAAGAGTTGTTTAATTCTGCCTCTTCATCTCTAGTTATCTGATGTGGTTAAAAAGTTAGCAAGCATGCAGAACTCTCTTAATCTGCTTTTTTTTTTCCTTTGATGCTACCTATATTGGTTTCAGTGGCATATTTAGGCTGGACTAGTACTTCTGCAACACATAAGCCCCTTGTTCTCACAAGCTTTTAATGCAGCTGTAATGCTATACTCTGGAAGCCTGGCGCACAGTAACTTGTGTTTATTTTACAATATTAATGTATTAAAATCAGGCTGCCTGTTTTCATGCTACACAAGATAAGGAAAGAAGCTTTTGTACCCTTTATGATCTAACAAACAAAAAATACCACCTTGTTACAAAGCAGAACATGATCATTCTGCTCTGCTAAGATTCATACCCTTTTGGTACCCTCTTTCATTTTCTTTCTAAAATTGTTGAGTATTAAGTGTTCCAAGATCATTGGGACACCTTTGTAGTCATTTTTAATATAGCCTTTTATATGGATATAACAATATTCATTATCGTATGGTGGATCAATATGAAACTAAAAAGAAATTTACATGATAGGTTTTAACACTCAGGATGAGAAACTGCGAAGTACTTAATCCTATTAATTTAAATAAAATGTACGTTTCCATCATCTCTAGATGATTCTGTTCTCATGCTATAATTCTGCTTTTTACTCAGTGAATTACAGGACCCCCACAGGAACCCACAGGGTTGCATGGAAATCCTGCTTGAGTGGGGCTGGGGGGGAAGAAGATTGCTAGGAGCAGCGGTTGTGTTTGTCATGGAGTGTCACATCAGGTGGATGCTCCTGCCAAAACATTTTTAGGGTGGCATCTGCCACATTGAGGTGATGACAGAAGGAGCAGGGGCGTTATTCTTTTTACCTATCTCCCTTTTAGCTCATGAAACAGCCCTCTGAGGAACAACGATTGATTTGTGTTTGCTGCAGCTACAGTCGGGGCTGAAATCTCATCTGTAACACCCAGTTGTGTTTTGTTCTTTTTTATTCAGTTGTTTATCAACTTTAGAGAAATATTTCTGGTGTTTTAAAGCCAAGCTTGACTTTTAATTTATAATTAATATATCTGTAAAAACCTGCATATCCTGCAGTATACACTGGGAATTGGAATACTAAAAGTCTTTGCCTCCACAAAGTTGGTGAGGACAATGTACCATTATGTTCTACCAGTCCAGCTGATTTCATCTGGTGTTTGGCCACAAAATTTCAGCAAAATTTATGGCCTTTGCTGGAATTACAGGATACTCTGTCAAATTTGACTAATTACCCAAAGGTTCACATCAAGTCAAAGGACATGGCTACTGAAATGTGGATAGCTTCCTGCACCTGGAAAGACCTTGGTTCACGCCACCCTGTATTAGTCTAACAGAGCAGAATGATGCCTTCAGAGCTGCTCGGCCTGATAAATGCAATGCATTAAAGAAGAATGGACAAATAAATACCTACACTACCTGCCTAATAGGCCAGAATAGGTTCTTTAGATCTATTCTACTATTTATCAGATAAATAATTTTTCAAAGCTGCACTAGGCGGTTTAATAAATATTTTTTATTTTCTAAAGACTCTGGGTCCCTTATTTTAGGATTTATTTTCAGGCAGATAAAGGGTAATGAAAATTTTCCTTTTTTTTCAAGTTGGGAGTTTCTTGTGCAAACTAAGTGAATCTTCTTTTAAAAAACCCCATTACTATAGATGAATACCTTGAGCTTCTGAAACAAACAGATGGACACAAGAATATCAACATAAAGTTTGACATTCCATTTCAGTATGAAGTCACAGCCTACTGACTTTTTAATATGACAGGAAACCTATTATTAATAGTTCTTACTTGCCAGAAAATCCTACCAAGATCCTTTTGTGATAAGTAAATGAAGCTGAACCAAAATGTCATGGCAATGGCTTGAAGAACAATTGGAGGAAGATATCACTGAGATATATAATAAACAAAAAGGGAGAAAGTACCTTCCAGAATGACTAAAGCAGCTCCTCATGTAATTGTGCAGGACTTGGAGACAGCCGACTTAAGGGTCAGCAGGGAAAGGACAAAAGATGTCTGCATGTGTGCATCTAGGGGAAACACTTCTCTTCCCCTGGCTGATCTGAAGCTGTTTTTTCAGAGGCTATCACTTCATTGATGATTCAGATTAGGATTGAAAATATGGTGACATATACAGAAAATGTTCATATTTCTCAACACCTTGCAAAATACAATGGGTATTAGGTTTTGCCTAGTGAAGGAGGTAGTTTGCAGTGTACAAAGCCCCTTAGAGAAAGAGGATGACCAAGTTCAAAAAAGCTGGTAACTTACATCTGAAATGCTCTTCTACTTCATTATAAAGGAAAGCCTATATATCCAACACACTTATAATGAAATTATTATGGACTATGTTTGTGATGTTTCCAAGACAGCTACTGTCTTTTCAGTCCTGTCTAATAACCAGCTCCATCCTGGAATTATGTTGATTAAAATATAAATGAAATTCTATGATTTTTTTTCTGCACTATCCCATGGTTGGGGTTTCTTTTGGGAAATGCAGCAAAAAAGGCACGTGTCTGACATTGAATTTTTTTTTTTAACTGAACACCTTCACTGAGACCCAAACATTTCAAGTGTTACAGGAAATATTAAAATGGAGATTCTTTTAGCTTTGAGACAAGATCAAGCAGCCTTACATCAAATAGCAGCTTGTAATACAGGCTTATGAGGGGGTTAGAGTAGATATCATTCATACTTTAATTAACTCAACTTCCAGCTGTGAGTACATACAGGATATTTCCCTGACAGGTACAGCTTCCCATTGAAGTCCTTGCCCACCCAATTCTGTTAACCAGTAGCCATGGTGGTGTTTAAAGCAGGTATTTTTCTTTTTCTTTTAAAGCTCATGTTTAATGTGGTGTTCAGTAATCATATAAAAGACCTGTGACACAAGCTACAGATTGCTATTGCCATTGAGCTGGGATGGGGCTCTGTGTGTTTATTGTATTTAATGTTACAACAGGTGCCTTAATAACTTGGAATTGTCTTCTGATGCTCTACATAACTGAAGAAAGAGGTAATAATTCAGGGGCAGCAGAGAGAAAAGATTCCTCTAATTAACTGAAAATTGTTGCCTTCCTTTAAAAATGATACTTTTTAAAAAGTCTTTTAAAAAAGATACTTTTTTAAAAAATCTAAAAAGATTTTTTAAAGATAAACCACTATGAATCACCTGCTGCTGGCAGCCATATTTCCAATTTCCTATATTGTCTATGTAGCAAATTTGCTTTAACGCTAGGAAGTGATTTCTGAGTAGTTTATAAACACATTTAACTTATGGATAAAGACATCTGATTTCTCTCAACATTTTGATTAAATGTTCTATCCAAAACCTCTGTCAAGAAATACATCTCATCATATGAGTTTTCAGAAATCCACACTGAACTTCAGGGATACAGCTTTTGTGTGATATGTCATTAGGCCTTCATAATTAATAAGATGTTATTTCTATTTTAGAGAAAACATTTTAGGTCTTCTTCAAATGTTTTTTGAGAAAAAATATTTGGTCATTACCACTTGCAGCTGTAGGAATATAGTTTTACATATGGAAGCGTAATGTTCAAATTTAATTCCCAGAAGTGTGCAGTTTTTTCATTCTTTACTCAATGCTGCTTTTGAAATAGACCAAATTGTCTGTTCCTTTTAAAGACTAATGGATGTTTACCCCTTGCAGAGCAAGACAGCTTTCACATATGCCTGCTGTACATTTTTTTGCTGTACCAGGTCTGTGCCATGCATGAGAGCCATTCAGGAGCATAGGAAGATGATTCTGGCCCTGTGTTGCAAGGGGGTGAGAATTTTGCAAACACCTCCTCTCCCCAGAGCCATTGTATTTTCTACACTCACTGTTGGCAGGTTACTCTGAGAGGTGAAATTTGGAATTTGTGTTTGCAAGCGTGTGTGCCCACAGTGCTGAGGAAGAGTTGGGGCCGAATGACTACGGGGTCCATAATGGAAAAAATCCCAAACAAAATCACTTTTGCAGTGAAGTTAATAGCATAACTCCTGCTAAGCTTTAACAGGAATAGAGTTTTACCTCCACTGTCTACCGACCCCTCTGTAATGTGTGCACAAGGCTCAAAGCCCTTTTTTTGGCCCAGGGCCTCAAATAGTTCTCATGGAAGGACGGCAGAGGTGCTGCGTGTGGCGAACAAAGTTGGCTGGCTGGCATCCAGCTGAACGTGCAAGTTGCTCACGGAAATGTTCTGTTTAGCTTACCCTAAAGGAAGGGGTAACACACTTCATTTCCAGTTCAGAACTTCAAAAGTGCATTTGCTGGCTCTGGGTGCAGGTAGAGGCCGCTTTTGTTAGCGCTGAATTTTATAGTTAAGTTAGAGAGTGAGAAAAGTGCAGCATTTCCTGTATATTTGCTGTTTGCAGCAAGGGATCTCCCACTAGCCTGGCTAGATATTGCATTTATCACCATAGCAAATAGCCTGTATTACAAAAATATTAAAAAAAAGATGCAATTTCCCTTGGACGGAAGGCCGGTCTGCCGTTTATTTATGCTCCACTCTGTTTAGTATGCAGCGTGGGCACGGTGCCACGCTGACTTTTAACCCTAATGGAGAAAACACACAAGTTGACTGTGGGCCTCGAGGGAACGCAGCGCTTTAATGGCAATTTGAGTGTAAAATCTGGTCTCTGGAAGAAAGGTCACCACATCTGCATAACCCCCTCGAGTCAGGCTTAGAGCCCTGTCTGCCTTCAACTTAAGAGGCGTTTTCCTGTATCTTGAGGCTGCTTTAGTTTGAGGTACAGGGAGCACATGACAGAATCAGGGGAACTGAATGATGTTTGTGCATGTTTGACTGCACTCTGCATCCTAAGAGAAGACTTTTGAGAAGCCCAATCAATACTACAACCATGTCCTGCGCAGCTGCTGCGTTGTTTCGTTCTGTTACAATAATGAATTGAAGTCTCACAACAGCAGGCATAATAAGTGCTGCTCAAACCTTGGTATTCAATCACCTTTAACTGGTCGTATCTATCTAAACCCCACTGTCAAATAGAGTCATACAGAACCCCACTGCAGACCTTTTGTGACCCTCAGCTCAAAAATGCAAAAGCAGGATGCCTTTCAGAGCCACAGGGTCTATGATGTCCTTCCTCTTCAAACTATTTCCCCTTTTTTTGTTGAAAGCCTAGCATAAGGCGTTCAGAAACAGAAAAACAGAGTGTTTTCCAGCTGGAAGGTCTTTTATCCTAATATCAGCCTTTTATGTCTGACTACCTTCTTGTTTTCATACTTTTTTCATGCACTTTGGATCCCTAGCGTCATGATTCTCTGTTCAGAAAGGGAAAAAGCAGAAGAACTGTGGTTCATTGGTGGGTGATATAAACTATCTACTTTACTCTGACATTTTAATTTTAAATTCTAATCACCAGCCTTTTAAGTTCTGGGCAGCTTCCACAGTGAAGCTAGTGACATTGCGAAAATGCATGTTGAAGGGAGTGAGCTATCAATTCTGTAGGATGGCTTTCTCCTTGACACTGGTGCTTTGGATGCCACAGAAAATGCCCCTGAGGTAGGCAGCCTTGGACAGGGAAAGCAAAGCATTGCCTGTGGAAAATGAAGACAACAAAGGAAAACAGCAGAGTGGCATCAGAAGAATTGCCACGTCTAAATGTACCCGGGCAAGGGATGGGGCTCAGGGCTGTGGTTTGGCCCTCCTTAGTGGGAGAAGGCTAGGAGGAAATCTTAATGGGCTTTCCCCACTTATTTTAGCCAAAACTTGACTGGAAAAAAATTCCAGATGAAAATTTTGTTCTTCCCAACACAGAGATGAATTCTGAGGCGCAAGCAGCCATTTAGCCTTAGTCCCTAAAAACGGGCTTCTCCCTGTAGTAGTCATCTAGGTTTGCCATGCGGAAAGCTGAAAGTATGTTGGAACTAAAAGGAATTTTTCACGGTTTAGAGAGGGGAAACTGAGGCAGAAGTTTATGCACCAACTTGTAAAATGATCCAATGACTAGCAGAGCAAAAGGAAGGAGTAATACTGGTCTAATTTTCTCTCTTTGCCATAACCACAGAATAATTTTTCTCTCTTATCTTCCATTACTCAGATAATCAAAGTTCACTCTGCCTTCACTGTTTGGCGTGCTAGAAGGGTGACATTGTGACATTGAGAACTTCAGGGCTTCTATTTCCTTTTAGAACCACAAGGTTATGTATAGAAAAAAAAAAGGGGGGGTGGGGGAGAAGACATCTTCCAGGCTAAAATGTTCTGTTGTGTCACGGGTGGCAAAACCAAACTTAGTTTTTATAATAAAAATAATGTCACATCCAATTTCCCTTCCTATGTCCATCTAACTCTGAAGTGTTTTGAAGTAGCAGAGAGCTGCAGTGCAATACAATCTGCAGAATATCAGCAATATTTTCAAACATGTGGTAATGTTTTTCCACACACATAAAAGTGACCCAACCCTAACAAGGAACCAGACTGTTTCAAAAATAATGTCAACTTTGACAACTCCTATAGCTATTTTATGTTATGTTAAACTCAAGATTACTGACTTTTTCTGAGACTTGAAAAGAACACTGTTCTTGTACTCTTCCCAACTCATATGAATGAGCGGCTATTACTACAGCCAGCAACAAACAGGACAAATTGGGGTTTTGAGCCACATGCCCAACCCCCCTATATTCCTATGAATTAACACCTAGAAAATGCATGTGATGGATACAAATCCTTTTTTACAATATATCATTTGAAAGGCTTTACTCCTTTTACTGTGGCTTATTAAAGGCAGACATAAGAGACCTGTTTCACCCTGGCCAACATCAGAGGCAAATTCTGATTGATTTTGCTCGGGAACAGGATTGGGCCTTTCTTTGTCAAAGTTTTCTTTTGAGAGCTGACATTTACATGGAATCCTTCTTCCCTGCAAAGCATTTTATTACAAATTACCGTGACTATCTCTAAACAGCATAGGCATCTTTAAACTGCTTTTTTTTGTCAATTTATTATACTTAATAGTTAAAAATTAATAACACTTGTGTGAGGTAAGCAGGACCAAACTGGAGAGTCAGAGAGCTAATACTTTATGTCTGTTCTCAAAGTAATGCGCTTTTTTGCCCGTTACTAACCTAAGACAAACTACATTCCATTTGATTAATTAATGATGGGAAGCACAAGGAAACCATGGAAAAATTTAAACTGTGCTTTGAAATGACAAATATTTGTCTTTTTGATATTCCTCGGTACAAGTATGAAATAGAATTTATTGAAGTTCAGCAGCTGTATAAAAATGTTCCATAGCTAGAACACAGAAATGATTTAATAAGTTCTATGAAAAGTCAATTTGCATGAGATCAGCACCTAGCCTATAACGGGTGGTAATGGATTGTTGGCTTGATTTTATACCACTTGACATCAGATTACAATACACTGAATAAATGTTAACCTATAATCCCTTTAGTAAAAGCTGGCATTGTTTGTCTTCTCTTGTAGAGACCACATTGATTTTCTTTTATTGGATGCTAAAGCGCTGCACCTCAGATTGATTACTTTGAATTAAATGTGCAGAGAACATTTTTATTATTCTAAAACAGGAGTCTTAACATTAAAGAGATGCCTCCCCCCAACTACACTGCTAAAAGTATACTCTACCATTTAATTTGGATTTCTTTCATTTTCCCATTTCTTTTCAGGGCTGCTGTGATGCTGACCCCTGCTCTGCCCCTATGCCCCTTGACCCTGACACATCTGACCAGTGAAGACTCTGGGGGTGGCAAATTAATAGAAGCATTGCTTGTTAATTGCATAAGAGGAAAGCCAAGAATTCATCACCTCAGTCATGGCCATTGCTTCCCTTTGACCCTCTTCTCCCACAAGGCTTTTGCTGGTGGTCACATCTGTGGTTTTTCTATATCCTACATATTTGCCGTATAATTATTCAGCATCAAACCTTATTAATCAAATCGATGCTGTGTTTTAAATGGAAATTGCTGGATTAATACAAGCATTCATTTCATCCTGAAAATCTTGATGGCTTTAGCACATGGAATCCAATTGGAATATAAAAGAAGGGATGTAGAGACCTGATTGAATTAGAAGAGGCATGCTGCACATTAAATTACATATGCCAGCAGGGGTCCATGCTTTTATAGTAAAATACTACTGTAGAGTGTATACATCTTATACCTCCTGTGATTTCTTTACACTGGTCAGTGCTCTTGTGCTAAATAGAGTTATAATGGACATTTATATTTCAAAATACATATTTTTAAATGGGATCTGGTATTTCATAAGTGTTTGTTTTATTTCAGTTGCTTTAAATATTTCTTCACACAGTTGGTGTTAATAAACCAGCAAATGACATGTTGCTACCTCTTACTACTTGTTTAAGGAGATCTTGCCCTTTTTCCTCACCTAACATGCTGTTAATTACGGATGACTAAACAGTCTCAGTAATAAAAAGAAAAGAACTTACAAGAAGCTTTGTTGTCATGCTGTAAACATGCTAAACACCCTAAACAAATTGCTTCTTTCCCAGTTTGGTGATTTCTGGCATCCTTTCACACCTTATGTAAGTTTCCAGTTTCTTCCCAGTGAACCTGCTGTGCAAAGGGCAGGGGTGGAAAGTTAAAAAGTGATAACCCATAAAAAAAAATTTCAGACAGACCAGTAATATTATAGCCAGATTTGATGAACAGCTTGCACTACTTCTTTGGACCAGATCTACATGCTTGTGAAAACTCTTTTTAGACAAGTGTTCCTATTGAAATCCATAGTCTGTAAGTAAGGATTTTCTGTGACCTGCAGAGTGGGACTTATTTTTGTTTGTTTGATAGCAGGATGTGGAGGGGAAAAAAGAAGAGGTACTGCTATGTCATGTGCAAGCATTTTAAATTAAGACCAGAAGAAACCCAAAGGAGAAAGGTGCCACCTCCATGCTTTCTTCTTCCCTTAGTAGATTTGGTCCCTGCAAGTGCTGAAGTATGCCAAAACTTTCTGGAGATCTTCAGTTGCCATTTTTATGTTGAGATTTGAGCACCTAGTTTTGCTTAATTATCTCTGGGTGGTCTACTTTTAAATGTGGGCCTCTCTCCCATACTTTCTGTCTCGCTTTGTGATTATCCAATTAGGTAAACCCCAACCCTAAAAGCAAATGAGGACAATGCGTTTTTTGTGTTCATTAATTAGGTTATATCATGAGTTGTCCTGTAACAACAGGCACACTTCGGGAAATCAAAGTTTTCCCAAAACACAAACTGGAAAACAAGCACAGTTCAGGGAAGGAAACTGGAGCAGATCTCTCTTCTAGCTCAGCTTGAGCTCTAACCATTTTCAGCATCACAGCACAGAGCAAAAGGGTGCGTGACATGCTCCCTGGATGGGAGTCATCAGTAGAGATTTCTGTACGTCCTTATCCTCAGTGTGGCATGATAATTCAGAAGAGATTTATACACAAAATCCTCAGAAAATGCATTCTATAAGTAATAAAATGATGTGTTATCATGCAAATCCAGTCTTAATACAAGATTGAAATTACTCAAAAGATGTTTACACCAATGTAGTAATGAAATTGCATTTGGCAATCACAAAAACAAGTTACTATGGTTTATTTTATGACATAAATTATTTCATTTTAATATCTCTCCTGTCAAATTAGATGAATTTACTTACCAAACTTTATACATAGTTCATGATTAGTTGTAAAAGAAGATTAGTTATAAAATAAGTCAGCTTAACATCCAGACATAGGATTTTAATAACAACTTGATATACAAAGACTGTCAGGTGCTGTCTGCTAGTGAGAAATAAATAATACCCTAGACCCTTCACTGTAATTACCATCATTCACTGTACATACAGGATCTGCAGTGCGGCTCGTGCTGGCATAGAGTCAGAAGCGCTTAACGTCCCTCGCCCGGCTCCCGGTGAAATCTGCAGAACAGGAGAGGAACATCGGTGGGCGATGGGAAGATGTTTGTTCGGCTGGGACCCACAGGTGACTTCCCACACTGGTTCAAATAATGCAGGCAATTAAATGAAAGCCTTTTTTTTCTACCTCCAGGTCACTTAAAACCACATGGACATATGATTGTATAAAAAGAAGTCCTTCCCCTTTCCTGAGGTGAGAAGTCTCATCAACATGTCAGTGATGTTCCCAGGTCACCAAGAAAGTCACATATTCAGTGACGGAGACACAGTGACTGCTTTCTCCAAAATTACATGTGACGTACATTTTCTCCAGTTTGATCTTTTCTTAACTTTCCAGGAGGGGGAGAACGGATATCCGCCTTTTCACACATGTGGACCTCAGAAAGTTCGTGTCAATATCCCAGCCACGCTACCGTCACCATTTGCCGTTCATCCAGGCGGCTTTAATCAAAACAGCTGAAGTAAGTGCTTAACCTTAAGCTTATGTTTAAGTTAGTGGAACCTGAACACGTTCTTTAACAGATTTGTTAAATAATGAAGAACCACTGAATTGAAACCCAAATAATATGCTGTACATTGTGGCTTCTCTCCTCCCTGTAGCACACACTAGGTGTTATTTCCAAGCATATATTCTTCTAAGTGACTGAACAAAAGACACCCTCCAACTTTTTGGCGGCCCCTTTGCACAAAGAAGTGACATTTTTCCAATGAATAAACTTTGTGAGGGTTAGGGATGATAGCAGAACAAATGCTCTCCGTAGTAGTCTGCAAATTACATGTTGTAATGTAAGAGAATCCAGCTGAATAAATAACATTCAAAGGACGAGCTCTCCATTCTCCTTGCAGTACAGTACAAAGATAATGGAAAGCATGTTCTAAGAATATAGCCATGCAGATAACAAGCTATAAAACATACAATGATCTGGTGAAATCTTTCTGAAACACGTAACTGATAACAGCTAAACATTTTTCAAAGAAAACATTTTCAAAGTGCTCATGCTTTATGTTTTGCTATTTAAAGAAAAAAAAAACCCACAACAAAACAGCAAACCCTATAAATGACAGATTTGTGCAAACTGGGCTTAGTCCTCAATTCCTGATTTACTGTAACATGTAGGGATGGGAAGAGTGCAGACTTACACCCCTGCCTCCCTGTAAAAGGAGTGACTAAGGAATTTACAAACCCAAGTGATATATTTCTTTGTGTAATATATGCATCTATTTCACAAGGTTTCTAATGCACTGACATGGTGGGGAAAAGCATTTGAAATAATCACAGAGTAATTTTCTACCAGCTGAGCATTTAAGAATACATAGATTACCCTTTGGTCAAAGCCCAAGTTTTTAATACACATATTACCTGTTTTTAAACAACAG